>NC_059271.1:22402874-22420374 GCF_017591435.1 Portunus trituberculatus | reverse complement strand
TATTATTACCATTATTATCATTATCATTGTTACTGTTATTGTATCATTACCATAACTGTTGTCGACGCGATAATAGCAATACTAATAACAGTACAGCGATGTCATTATTGTTATTGCTACAGTACGAAATTGCTGAAAGTTTTTTTTTTCAGAAATGCGATATGACTAATCATTTCAATAACTCATTTCAGTATTCTTTAATGCCTTTCAGATAACAGCTTCCTTCCTTTCTTCCTACTTGCCTTTTGCCTTGAGGAAAGTAAAAGTAAACAGCTAAACACTATTCATTAATTCACTTTTCATTTCTCAGGTTCTCTCTCTCTCTCTCTCTCTCTCTCTCTCTCTCTCTCTCTCTCTCTCTCTCTCTCTCTCTCTCTCTCTCTCTCTCTCTCTCTCTCTCTCTCTCTCTTATTCATTTACTTTCTTCAGTATTCACTTTCCTGTAGCCTTTAACCTCCCACACGTTCCTATTTCTAAGTATAATTTCTTTTCCTTCTGACTTACTCCCACACCACCTCCTCACCTTTTCCTCCTCGTCCACCTCCATCTCCTCTTAAGACCCTCCACATTTCGCCTCTGCAGCCCCACAAGATTAAAAGAAGTATAGGATCTAGGCGTTTGCTGAAGGAGGTCAGAGAAGACGATGAGGAGGAAGAGGAGGAAGAGGAAGAATAGGAGGACGAAGGACGAAGTGGAGGACGAGGAGGACGTGGACGACGAAATGAAGAGGAGGCACTGGATGAAATGGGGGAGGAGAAGGAGGATGAAGAAAGGGAGAGCAGGGATGAGAAAAGAGAGAAGAAAGAGGATGAGAATAAGTGAATGTGAAATAAAGGAGGATGAGGAGGAGGAGAAGGAGAGAATATGTGAGAGTAGGTATAAGGAAAGGAAGGCAAGAGGAAAAGTAGGAATATGAAACCATGAAGAAAAATTAAGCTAAAAATGAAAGTAATCGTGTGTGTGTGTGTGTGTGTGTGTGTGTGTGTGTGTGTGTGTGTGTGTGTGTGTGTGTGTGTGTGTGTGTGTGTGTGTGTGTGTGTGTGTGTGTGTGTGTAGTCCAGATTTCTTACATCGTCAACTTTACAGAGTATTTAGTTACGTGTAAACTACTTTCTTAAACTGTGTGTGTGTGTGTGTGTGTGTGTGTGTGTGTGTGTGTGTGTGTGTGTGTGTGTGTGTGTGTGTGTGTGTGTGTGTGTGTGTGTGTGTGTGTGTTCATATCTCACATTACAATATTGTAATCATAAACCTAAACCTATTAAAAATATCTAATTGAAGAATTGGAAACATTTAATAATTATGTCCAAAATAAGCAGAAATGAATATATAAATGTATATCTAAAAAGCAAAATACATCCCTTCATCATTAACTTTTTGTTGTTGAAGTCGTCCTCTGCTAACTGAACACTAAATGGAAAATATTTGCATTAAAACATACAAAAAGAAAGAATAGGAGACTAATTTTGTCTTCTCTAAACTACAGAACTATTCAGGAGACTACAGTAGAAACGAAACGCACCTAAAAAGTCACTGATTAGGAAGAAAAACTTGTGTTGAAATAAAAAATTAACAAGCTTAGACCCACTTCAGGCAGACACCCACACTGACCTAAGAATAATGAACCTATAATGATCTCTTGCATACCTATAATGATCTGTTGTATCATCCATTACTTGCCATCCACGTAGATTATCAAGGGTCGTTTCAAATCCATTAACTCGCCCGGCAGCACGTACTGGGGACACGCGTGCTGCATTTCTAACGAGGAGTATTAGTAGGTGTTGTATTGCTCCTGCACGTTAAGGTACAAGCGAGGTGACTAGGTACAGTGGCCTTGCAGTGTTGCGGTGTGTCACAGTTTTCTAGTCTTTCCCTGATTGCTATTGTTCCTCTTCCTTTTTTTCACGTAAATGTGTTTCTTTCATTACCACTTTATTGTGAGGTGTCCTACCTTGTTTTCTCCTAATTTCTGTTTCTCATTATCATTAAACTTTATTCTTAATAATGCTACTTTTTTTTCTTCATAATCACTAATTTAAGCATTGACCATTTTTGTTGTACTTTATTTTCTTTCTTTTTCATCTTCATATTCTCCTCCTGCTTCATCTCCATAACCAATATTACGTTATTAAATGTTACCATTATCACTGTCACATCTCATGTTTTCTTCTTCTTGGTAACTTGCTTTTCCTTCTTTTAACCCTTTCATTGCGTTACGAAACAATTAACATCACCAGAAGTATTGTATGAAATCTTTATCAACATCAAGAAATAAAGGGATTAAAAATTTTCCATCTAATTTAAATATTATAGGTGGTTGTAGAATAATTAAGAGATGTCTCATATTGATTATTTATTAAGTAAAGGTGTACCAAATAGCACTGGAAAGGTCAATTATTCACTCTTTCTTCTTCCTTCCTGGCGTGTACTAATAATTTCATCGTTGACTGAACTAAAGGAAAAAGTAACTTTCCTTTTTCATTCAGGGAGGCGGTGGCGTAATGGATAAGGTGGTGAGCGTGGATCGGGCAGACATCCACGCGTAGGTTCGAATCCCACCACATAGCGCTTTGAAGCTATGCCATTTGTCGAGTGGTTCAAAGTTACCTACATGTCACCATGATACCCAGGTTCTAGGTCGTTACACCAAAGATGCTCTTGGGTGGTAACATGGGCCCTAATAGGGTAACGCTATAAATAAAATTGGCTGTGCCACTAATGGGCTGAAGCTGAACAGCGCTTCCCACATATACTCTTAAGTATGCCTACAGGTGGTATAGGCCATTACGTAAAAAAAAATTGTTTATCGTCTTGTATTGCATTCTCTTAGATCCTCTCCTTTTTAAAAGCAACATTATCTATCCTTATCCCTCATTACCCAATCTTATCATGTATCACTCTCCTGTCTCTTGCTACACTAAAAAAAAAATATATATATATATATATATATATATATATATATATATATATATATATATATATAATTTTTTTTTCACCTGACAAAACATTCACCATTTTTTCCTTCTTCGTAATTTCATCATGTAGGTCTGCCTTCACAACAAGATTAAAAAATGTCTCCACATTTTCCGTCCTTTTTCCTCCTTTTCTTTTATTTCTTAATATTCTAAAAAGGCAAAACATTCAACGTATCACTCTTTATAATTGGCCTAACTAAAAGAAAATTAATAAATAAATAGCCTCTTTTCCTTCCGGGTTTTTTTTTTTTTTCCTTTCCTTTTCATCTAAAGACAAAACATTCACTCCTACCGCTGCCTTCCCGATCTCATCACATACCACTCATTCCATCTCCGGCTTGACTAAAAGACAATGGAATCAGTGTGGCAGGAATCCCAGGGTGGCAGTTCGCAAGTCTCCTCATGCTTGATGAGTTTCAACGCGCCGCAATGAAGGCATCGATCAGGCACAGATGGACCGGAGACCAGCGACACACCCCACTGCCTCTCTGTGTGTCTCGCCACTTTGCACTCCTTCCCTCAGGTTCCCTCAGACCACCACGCGCCACTGATAAGAGTAATCCTGCTCGCTCGTGGGCGTCCTCTCTCCCTCTCATCACCATTACCTGGCGTCCCCCGCGGCATAAACGAGCAGGCCAAGGTGATTTAGTTGTTTTTTCTTCTTTTTCGTCCGTGTTTGTTTTGTCCTGGAACACAAAGCTGCGGTGGTGTCTTCTTTAGTTCAGGTCACTCGTGTGGTTTAAATGAGATATTGGTGTCTGACTCAATGAAAATTGGTGTCTGACTCATTCTTATAACTAATATCTGATAGTCTTAAAATATCTAATAATAACAAACAAATAAATAATCTTGGTACACACATGATATCCAGGCCACATCAAACAGACAACACAATATTAACGAAGTGGGAAGAAAACCAAAGCTTATTATGAATTCTGACAATGGGAATGACAGCTATATAAACAGCCAGAACATGTTATTCAAGGGAAAACATACATCTATCCAAATCAAACTGATAAACTGAAAAGAAAACCATACAATATTAACGTTTACCAAAGAAATTATTAGAAAGATGAAGGTTTTTTTCCTTTTATTCTTTTTTTAATTACGAGAGGAGGAGGAGGAAAGTTGGAAATTCCCAGTAATCCTGTGACACCATTAATTCACTTCCCGGCAAAGATTTATGTGGCCTCTTTGTGACGCTGTCCTGAGGCTGTTCCAACTTTCTCTCCTGCATTAGTCTCTCGGATCCGTCTTTTAGATTCAGTGCCTATTTAGCCCTTTAAATAATACACAGAGGAATGCAAAGGAAGGAGAAGCCGCAGCAGATATGTTGGCCCTTAGGAAGCTGCGGGTGTTGAGCTGCTCCGTTGAATTTAAAGATGGTAGACGTAAAATATTAAGTTTTCGAGCCTTCGAATTTCGCTCGTTTCCAGTATTTTAAATTGGGTTTCTCTTCTTACTTAAGGTTGTTAAGTGATTCTGCTGTTTCTGCTTTTGCTTCTGCTTTTCCTTCTCCTCCTCTTCCTTCTCCTCCTCCCTATTCTCAAAGCCACACTCTCCTATGTCGTCTTCCTTCATATTCACTTTTTTATTCCGTGTTTTGCATTTATAAAGGCACCTTTCCCCCACTTCCATCTCTCTCTCTCTCTCTCTCTCTCTCTCTCTCTCTCTCTCTCTCTGGACACACACCCTTACTTCACAAAGCCTATGTTTATTTGAAGGACCGCTCGAGGTAAAGTGGGAGTCAGGGTTCATAACGTGTCGTATATTAAGTTAGTGGACTCTCTCAACATCGTCTTGGAATCCATCTGTCAGGCGCTCGATTACTCACTCTTCGCGGAGGTAATTCTAGGTTCAGCAGTTCTTTTTTTTTCTTTTATCTTTTTACTTTTTGTGTTTTGTATTATCGATGCTTCCCTTTTTTTTTTTTTTTTTTTTTTCTCATTCTTTTGCACGTTTTTTTTTTTCTCTCTTTTCTCTTGCTGTTCTTTTTTTTACTTTTCTATTATTGTTGTTGTTGTTTTTCTTTATTTTGTTCACTTTCTCCTGATTTTTTGCATGTGTTTTATCTTTATTCTGTTCTTTATTCTTTTTATATTTTTTTTTCGATTATTACAAGTATTTTTTTTTAGTTTTCAAGTTCTCTCTCTCTCTCTCTCTCTCTCTCTCTCTCTCTCTCTCTCTCTCTCTCTCTTATTCTCTCTCTCTCTCAGCAGCTCTCTCAACATTATTAACTTTGAACAGCAGAGGAGAGAGAGAGAGAGAGAGAGAGAGAGAGAGAGAGAGAGAGAGAGAGAGAGAGAGAGAGAGAGAGAGAGAGAGAGAGAGAGAGAGAGAGAGAGAGAGAGAGAGAGAGAGAGAGAGAGAGAGAGAGATTCGTGCATTCTATCCTCGTCACATTTAATTAGGCAAATGAGTGGCAAATAATTAAATGAAATGAAATTATCATAGGACTTTTTTTTTTTTCAATTCCTCTTAACATTACCTAAAAAGTTCCTTCCTGCACCCCTCGTTAGCCACAGACTTGTTTACACTTGATTAATTGTGTTGCATTTGTCTCCTTACATTCTCTTTCTTGCTCTTCCTTTTATCCTTCCCTATGTTTCCCTTCTTTTTTTCTTGCATCTCTTTTCTCCTTTTCCTACAAGCTTTTCTATTTCCTGCGTCTCTTTCTCATTAAAACTCTCCCCACCTTCTTACATTCCTTTACATATTTCACCCATCTTCACTAGATACAGAGACGAGCTACCAAGCAAATTCCAGCGTTACGTAACTTGTCGTATGATGAGCGTTTAAAGCGACTCGATACGTTTTCCTTAAATAAGCGAAGGTTGAGAGGAGATTTAATAGAAGCGTTCAAAATACTTAACCGATTCGAAAACATTAACCCAGATAGTCTTTTTCAGAGGGACCCCAACACAATAACGCGTAACAATGGAATGAAATTAAAGGGAACTAGATGTAACACATTAGCGCCCAGAAATTATTTCAATATTAGAGTTGTTGATCACTGGAATAGATTCCCAGCGTCAGTAGTTAGCGCACAGAGCATCAATAGCTTCAACTCTTCATTGGATAAGTACTTTAAGGATGTAGGATTTTAATGACCCTGTTTCGTATGTTTCAGGCACATTTGCAGTATGGCCACAACTGAAGACTTGAAGACTTGTTAAAAATATTTCCCCCACATACAGCTTAGGCCATCAGTAACGTTAGTTAAGGGTAGTACTTTCCTCTTGTTTCATTCTATACTGTAAAATTTCCATGTCCCTTCCTTCCTTACGGGGACATGGTGTTCTCTTCTGACTTTTTTTTCCTGCCAGCACATTGCCGGAGGGAGAGGTGGGTGGGGAGGAGCCTTCATCTTTCTATCCTGTCCTGCCAAGAGTAGCTTTTGTTTTTTGTTTTTTTCCGGGTGGCGTGGAGGGGTTGGCTGGCGTTGCCGTCCGTCTGGTGATATACCTGTGCCATCCTTGTATCCGTGGGTAAACAAGGAATCGAATTCCTTATTCACCTGCTCGGTAGGTGGATGGCATAGTTCGCTCCTTCCCGCCACTTGGTATAAGTAGTACTCCTGGTAGACAGACACCTTCGCCACAGACCGCCATATGTATTCCTATATTTCTCTCCCTTTATCACTTCTACCTCTCTACAACCTTAATTCCTCCTCCCCTTGCACTCCCTTGTTCCTTATCTTCACTCTCCTTCTCAATCTTCTCCATCCCGCAATATCAAGCGCCGATCTGTAACCATCATCCCTCCCTTTATCCTCTCTTATTCCCCATTTCTTCTCTATAGTCTTAAGTCTTCACCTAACCTTAATCCCTTCAGTACCATGACACGTTTTCATACTCATTCTGCTTTCTATTTGGCGTTTTTATACAGCTTCAGAAACTTATGTGGAGTATGAAATAGTGAAGATTCTGGCCATTAACTTCTGCCCTCCGTACACTTTTCTAATGTAAATAAAATCGTCCAGTCATACCCAAACTCATGATAAAAATGCGTTCCAGTACTGTAGGTGTTTAACTTCCCTCGCCTTTGTCTCCATATTGCACTAACCACTACCACCCGCAATGCACTTAAACGCGCCACCAACGATCCCCCCACCTCCCTCCTGTCTCCCGCATTCATTAGTACCACCAATAGACCCCTCACTCACCGCCACACGCCGCACTGCTCGCACACCTCAGCAGGAGCGTGACGAAAATAACCTTCCTCCTTGCCTCTCCATCATCTAGTAATGCTGCGCCGTCCCTGTGACCCCTCCTACCACCACGAGGGCACTGCAGGCTCCTCTCTATCCCCGATCACTCATTTCAACACACCGCAGCGCCATGAGGGAACACAAAAGAGACAAGTGGTAGCTGGCGTGTGATTTAATGTGTGTTATATTATGGGAGGTGTTGAAGTATTTCTGGATGTGGTTTTCGTTTTTAGTTTAGAATGTTTGTTGTTTGAATGTTTGATTTCTTATCTGTTTATTTATTTATCTAAGTCATTTATTTATTATTTTCACTGAATTCATCTTTTGTTATGTAAGAGGGAGAATTGTCAAGAGCAAAAAAAAATAATTAGAAGAAAAGGCCCACTTGAATTGCAGTCTCCAATCTATTGTTATTTTTTTTTTTTTTCTATTAATTCATTCCATTTCTTTGCATTCATCTCTCATTTTAATTACTTATTGTTCCATATATTTTACTGCTCAAATATGTGAGCTTTCATTTATATGTTTATTCATTTTCATATATATCTTCCTTTATTTCTTGCCTATGGTCGGCCTTCAACACGCATGAAAGAAAAAATATTTGCATCATCGTTATATTTTTTTCTTCCACATTCTATCTTGAGGGGAAGGATAAAAACGGAATGAAATATACAGCAGGGATCTTGAGGGACTGGTGTATGCGAGGGAAGGGTCGCTAGCCATGCAGACTTGTGAAATAATACATGTAACTTCTTCGAAACCCAGAGAGAGAGAGAGAGAGAGAGAGAGAGAGAGAGAGAGAGAGAGAGAGAGAGAGAGAGAGAGAGAGAGAGAGAGAGAGAGAGAGAGAGAGAGAGAGAGAAGAGAGAGAGAGAGAGAGAGAGAGAGAGAGAGAGAGAGAGAGAGAGAGAGAATGTAAAAGCAGTGTTTACTACAAAAATTCTCAAAGTTATGAAATCCTTCTGGTCAAATTCTTATCTCTTTCCTTTTCCTTTTTTCCTTGAAGGAGGAAGTTCAGGATGACAGCTACTTTCTCAAAAAAAATATATTCCCGATCGCCTTTCACGAGGATCTTTGTTATTCATTCGTGTTATTTATCAAGGGAGCTCCTGGCAGCGTACCTTCCCTAGTGTTGACTCAGCGCCCTCTCCACGCATCGTCTGTCACCCGTCCTGCTCAAATAGGGACTTCGTGTTCACATAAGAAATTTGTATACATGACACTTTACTCCATTCCTGCGCTTTTACTAAGGGACTGACTCATTGACTAAGGAAGGCAGGTGAAAGTATATTTTCGTAGGTAGTCATGTTTTTAATAAGAACTGTCACGTGTGGGTCTCATGGCTTTTTGCAGTGTCCCTTATTTTCTTTTGTTCTTGTGCTATCTGAAGTTTTGGTGCCGGAACAATGAGGAAATACGTCGCCACATTCAGAAAAGTCATCGCTTTGATTGCTAACGGTACTACAGCACTCAATCATATGAATGGTATCTGTGAAAAACAAAGATTACAGGCACTGGACAGGTTTCATTATCCTTTGCTATCAGTGGTGCTTTTGAAATTTATACTTTTACATTTGCTTCCTCCGTCCTTTGTTAACAATGAGAACTGTATAAATATAAATAATGTGCATGGACTCAAGGCGAAAAAAAAGAGAAAGTGTGAGGGTATTATTATGTGTTCTACGTTGCAGAAGTAATCAAAAAGACTTTAATACAAAACTGGACCTGTAATTATTGCTGATAAAGGGGGAGATTGTTTAAAAAAAAAGGTGTAAGTACAATCCACAGCAGTGAAACATAAAAAAAATCCATTGAAATAGCAACTGAAAATAGCAGTGAAATAGCTAAACGTGAAATAAGCAGCCACTGGGGAAATATTTAATGACTATAACTTTAAAGTGTTTCAAGTAAAGTGCTTCAGTCTGTTAGCTGCGCGTAGATATTACTCCAAAGCGTTCTCTTCCCTAGTCACTCAGGCAGCCACCAAGCTCCCTCACCACGCTCTCACCTTCCCGTCCACATCACACTCCGGAAAAGTTCACATTTCTCTAATTTAATCACAAACTCCATGACACTCTCTGGTTTACTTTCATATTCATAGTCACATTAAGTACAGGGGTTGCTCTCTCTCTCTCTCTCTCTCTCTCTCTCTCTCTCTCTCTCTCTCTCTCTCTCTCTCTCTCTCTCTCTCTCTCTCTTCCATTGCCTCCCAACCTTTTTAGAATAGCGCATCACACTCTTTTATCCTCATTTCCTCTCAACCTTGTCCTCCCATAACCTTCCTCCCCCTTTGATATGTTTTTCCTTTTTCTCTCTCTCTTTTCCCTTCTCTCCCTTTACATACTCCACACCAATTTGCAATGTTACCATTACCTATCCTTCTCCTATTAACTCCCTAATCTACCTCCCCAGAGATCAAAATAATCATGTTGAGCCGCTTAAGTCAGGTGAGTTTCCCTTAGTGTGTGAAGTTGATGATCTTAACACAAGGAGGTTATTTGTGTGTGTACGGCAGGAGAGTGGGATATAGAGGTGGTGGTAAGGGGCACAGGATGAGGTAGGGAGAACTGTATGTGTTTCCAGTGTGCAACATTTCGATCCTTTCGGTACTAATGACGTTTTAGTATTTTTAGCTACGTAAACTAGGATAATTTTGCCGAACATAAAGATTAACCCCTTCAATACCATGACGCGTTTTCATATTCGTTCTGCTTACTATTTGGTGACTTCATACACCTTCAGAAGTTTATGTAGAGGATTAGAATAGTGAAAACTCTAGCCATGAGTCTTCTGACCGCCACAGATCCTTCCTAGTGTCAATAAAATGGTCTAGTCGTATACAAATCTCCATGTAATAATGTGCCCCAGTACTGAAGGGGTTAAAATACGCTAACAAAAATAAAAAGAAGAGAAAATAAAAAAATATAAATAAATAAATAAATAAAATAAAAACAAATAGACCTATATATGACGTATTCATTCACTATCACCACCAGTACACATTAAACACCCCTAAAGCTACAATTCACGCCACCACCATCACCACCACCACCAACACAACAACACAAGCAACAGAAAACAAGAAAAACATGAAGGACCAAAACCAAGACCCAGATCCAGACTAAGACCAAGACCAACACCCGATAGAAACACTCCCCGACGGACAGACAGACAGACAGGGGCAGAATGGTGACGAGCGAGAGGGGGCCATCAGGAGGACACGGGTGGCAAGCAGGACGAGCAGTGAGGAACGACACCACTATCACGACACGGCCAGCTGAGGGGGCGGCCCGCTAACGACAATACCAGCAACGGGCGGCTTCCAGATGGCTGTCAAGAAGTCCTGGAAGCCTCGTCCATAACACTGGGAGGCCAATGGAATGGGAGTGAGAGGGGAGAGGAGAGAGGGCAGGAGCAAGGAAGGATATATGTGGAAGTGAAGGAGAGGAGGACGAGAGGGAGAAGAGAATAGTGAGAGACAGGAAAGTAGTGAAGAATAGGAGGGAGGATAAGAAGAGAGAGAGAGGTAGAAGAGACGGTATAAGGGACACACGGATAGGCAGGAAAAGAGAGAGAGAGAGGAAGGAATACGGGAGTGAGAGACAGTAAAATAGGGAAGAATAGGAGGGAGAAGAATAAAAAAAAGAGAAAGAGATAAAGAAGAGACGGTATAAGGAACACACGTAAGGGGAGGAAAAGAGAGAAGGGGAAGAAATATGAAGGAAAAGAGAAAGGAGGGAAAGGAAAAATATGGAAGGAAAGGGGAAGGACAAGAGGCACAAGAGGGAAAAAAGGAGAAAAAATAAGGAAGAATGGGGAGGACAAGAGAGGGAGGGAGCGAAGGATAAAGGAAAAAGAAGAGAAGTTTAAAGGAGAGCCAGTGATGTGATGTAAGGGAGAGCAGAGTTGTGGAAAAAAACTTCGTCCTTAAGACTACAGAAGGAAGGAAAAAAGAAAGAAAAGAAGAAGAAGAAGAAGAGAAAGAAAAGAAGAAGAAGAAGAAGAAGAAGAAGAAGAAGAAGAAGAAGAAGAAGAAGAAGAAGAAGAAGAAGAAGAAGAAGAAGAAGAAGAAGAAGAAGAAGAAGTTGATGGTGATGATGAGGATGATGATGATGATGATGACAACGAAAAGGAGGAGGAAAACGGATAGCAGGGAAAATAGAGGAAAGTAACGAAATAGGAAAAGGAGACGGAGGGAAGAGAAGGAAAAACACCCGGAAATAACAAGAAGAAAAATAAAGAAAGAATGGAGAACATATAAGAAATACATCGATGAATACAAAGAAAACGAAAGTTGAGAATCTATAAAAAAAAAAAAAAAAACCGGATGAACAGCGGGGTGGAAATAAATATATAACATCCGGAATAGGAACTTTATGGTGCAGAACAGATCAGTTTAATCCGAAAACGACTGCAATAAATGGCGATGACGAGCGAACGATGTGATACTACACACACACACACACACACACACACACACTAATGAGAGAGAGAGAGAGAGAGAGAGAGAGAGAGAGAGAGAGAGAGAGAGAGAGAGAGAGAGAGAGAGAGAGAGAGAGAGAGAGAGAGAGAGAGAGAGAGAGAGAGAGAGACTTAAACCGATAGGAAGCCAGATAACCAGATACCACACACACACACACACACACACACACACACACACACACACACACACACACACACACACTAAGAACAACAAAATAAGTGACTCAGTAGCAGGTAAAGGTGAGGAAAAGTGAGTAATTACAAAACAACAGTACTATCACAGCACGAAGGACAAATATATCACAAGACGACGAAATAAGAGATAAAACAACGAGATAGCTGCAAAACATAGTGTAGTAAGGCTCTTTTGGCTAAATTATACCTTTTGTTCTAGAGAGAGACAAGACCATTAGTTACTGTCGAGTTCCTTCGCCACCGCCAACACCACCGCCACCATCAACACCACCACCACCACCACCACCACCACTACTACTACTACTACTCTTTCTCCTTTCTCCATTTAAACCATCACCACCACCACTACTACTACTACTACTCCTCCTTTCTCCATTTAAACCACCACCACCACCACCGCTTCCACCATCATCTCCTCCAGTATCACCAGCAAAATCTCCATTACTACCATTACCATTATTATTCCACCATTGTTCTATCTATCACCACCATCGCCATCACCATCGCCAACACCAAAGCCATTACTAGCAAACGCTGTAGCCAAGGAATTTGAAAATAAAAGAAAAAAACAGAAAATTTGTCGATAGAAGATAAAAATACGGAAAAGGGCTCAAGAATAAATTACATGGAAAAATGAAAGACAGAAAGAGAATGGGATAAAGAAATGAAAAAATATATAACACAAGAAAAATGACACCAGGATAAAAAATAAAATAAATAACATGTAACCGCCCTCCCTCCCCCACAAAAAAAAAAAAATTATCCAACATAACCTAACCTAATTGACTTTAACCGAACCAAACCTAACCCAATCAAGTCTAAATCTAACCTTACCTAACTTAACCTAATATAAATCCAATCAAACCTTAAACCTTAACCTGACCTAACCTTGTACCTACCATCACCACGTACTTCAAGACCCACTATTTCTTCTTCCCTCCTCTAATAAACTGATGATATATTACAGATGACATTTTTTCTTTCCTTTTATTCCTGTACCTCTTTTTTTTTTTATGTTACGATCTTCTACCGACTACCACCACCACCACCACCACCTTTATCACAACGAACAACAACAACAACAAAATCAACAACAACTACTACTACTACTACTACTACTACTACTACTACTACTACTACTACTACTGTTAATAATAATACTACTTTATTGCATCCTCATCACTACCATCATCACTACCACCACCACCACCACCACCACCACCACCACCACCACCACCATCACCACCACCAACAACAACAACAGCAACATCCCCAGCTCTCCACTCCTCCAGTCCTTCCCGCGTCACTCCTGGTCCAGTGCCACATTTTGAGAGGAGTGCCAGGACGTTATCTCGCCTGACGCCACGGTGGGCAAAAATCTCTCTCTCTCTCTCTCTCTCTCTCTCTCTCTCTCTCTCTCTCTCTCAATTCATTTTTTAGCCTAGTTCTTTGCATGTCTTACTCTACTCTCCTTTTCTCCTTTCTCTAACTTCCTTCTTTACTCAATGCACTAAACAGACCATCACCACATCACTTCCTTTCCTCCTATAGACACTCTCTATTTCTCCCAACAAAGAAATATTACTATCTTTTCTTTCCCTCTAACTTCAACGTCCACATGTAGCCGTCCTCTCCTGCTCTTTCCCTCTTCCCTGGCTCTCTGAATCGGAACTTTATACGAACTGATAAAAGTAGGCAATAAAAAGAAAATCATCTATTGTTATGGTTATGACACTTAGGACTATTTCTGCCACATTTGAAGTAGGTACTAAGTTTTTTTTTCATATATGTAAGAGTGACTGGCTAAAGGCAACAAAAGGCTGAAGGAAAGACGCCAAAAAATAATAAATAAATAACAACAGTAACAATGACAAGCCTTTAGGGACAAATAAATAACAAAAATCAAGGTAATAAGTGAACAGGTAACACCCGCTCATTATCACCTGCTTCACACGTTAATTAGCCCGGCCAGAGAGAGAGGGAGAGAGAAGATAAGACGCCACTCCACAAAGAGAACAGTCAAAATACTTATCCAAAAATCATAAGGTGTCTGTCTTCAACGTTTCGTCACTTCACCTCGAGTACTTGCATGTTCTAGTGGAGATTATTGGTATTTTTAAGCGTTTTTTCTCTCTTTTATTGTATTGATAGTCTAGCAAAGAAAACACATATGAAAGACTTGTAAATCTGTGGCCTCTGAAAGTTGTCCTGATGAGAGAAGACAGTGTTGTGTAACTTTTAATGATAAACTGTAGATGCATGAAAATATTAACTAAAGGACCTCTTACTTCCACCCTCCTCTCTCTCTCTCTCTCTCTCTCTCTCTCTCTCTCTCTCTCTCTCTCTCTCTCTCTCTCTCTCTCTCTCTCTCTCTCTCTCTCTCTCTCTCTCTCTCTCTCTCTCTCTCTCTCTCTCTCTCTCTCTCTCTTACAGTACAGCCAGTCTTATTTCCTCCCTCCTTTACCTCCATCGCTACTTACCTCCCTTCACATTTATTAGCAAGAGTACCTCCCTCCATTTCTCCACAGACAGTACTCCCTCCAGTGCTTTAACCATTGCTTTCTCTCCTTCTCTCCCTTCCTCAGTATTTCTCTCTCTCTCTCTCTCTCTCTGTCTGCCTTCCAACCATCTCCTCCTCTTCCCGCCACTCCTAGCTGCGCCCTTCAGTTCAGTCCAAGTCCTCAAGCGCCACAACAAGCTCCTCATGGCACTCAGCCCACAGGCACCCCGTGGGCACCCCCCTCCTCTTGGCACTCACAAAGAGACGCACGCGTACAGGGAGGAAAGGTGGAAGGGAAGGAATAGAGGGTAGGGGAGGTTGAGAGAGAGAGAGAGAGAGAGAGAGAGAGAGAGAGAGAGAGAGAGAGAGAGAGAGAGAGAGAGAGAGAGAGAGAGAGAGAGAGAGAGAGAGAGAGAGAGAGAGAGAGAGAGAGAGAGAGAGAGAGAGAGAGAGAGAGAGAGAGAGAGAGACTGACCATCGAACAAAGCAAAAAAGAAAAAAAGATTCATGGACAATAAAAAATAAATGTTCCAATCAAAATATATAAAAAAATACCCCTAACTTTTTCAAGGCAGATATAATTTGTGACGGAAAAAAGAAAAAAATTCAAAAGAAAGAAAGAAATAGTAAAATGCATGAAACAAATAAGTTTAGCACACTCGTACATTCTAAATCAAATCAAATATATTGAAACATTACTTCATACAAAAATCATTCGTTTAAATGACAACTTTCTATTTCCTTTTTTTTTTTTCTCTATCACTCAATTCCTAGACACACACACACACACACACACACACACACACACACACACACACACACACACACACACACACACACACACACACACACACACACACACACACATAGACCAGTTTTTTTCCTATACTTTCCTTCTCCTACTCTCTTTTTCCTTGACACCACAAAGTTCTATTTACATCCATGTCTACAAAGGTCCTCTGGCCTTAGAAAAAATAAATAGTTCAGAGGGAGAGTAAATTTTCATAAGCTGCAGGGAGTAGACGTAGGGAGGAGGAGGAAGGAGAACAGTGGGACGGTAGGGAACATGAAGGGAGAAGGAGTAGGAATTGTAGACGAAGAAGGGAATGTGGAAGGAGGATAGAACGAAAAGCGAACGTGAAAAAGAAGTAAGGATGGTAGCAAGATAAGAGAGAAGAGGGAACCTGAGGGATGAATGTAGCGAAGAGAGATGAAGACAGTATGGAAGAGGAAAGGGAGAGAGAGAGAGACAAGGAAGAGCATACTAACAAGACTGAAGGAAGAAAAAGACAAGGAGGAAAAATACAAAGGAAGTAGATAATGGAAAAAGGAAAACTCAGGATATTGAAAAAAAAACAAGGAAGAGGAAAAAGAAGGATAGTATAAGAAATTGAAAGGAGGACAATACAAGAAAAAAAAAAGAAGGAAGCGAAGAGAGAGGAAAATAAATTAATAAGAGATACTTAAGTGAGATAACAGTCATAAGAGAGAGAGAGAGAGAGAGAGAGAGAGAGAGAGAGAGAGAGAGAGAGAGAGAGAGAGAGAGAGAGAGAGAGAGAGAGAGAGAGAGAGAGAGAGAGAGAGAGAGAGAGAGAGAGAGAGAGAGAGAGAGAGGAGAAAAAAGAGAAAGAGGAAATTAGGAAGGGATAAAAGGAGAACATTTTAGACCTGCCGCTCCCTTCCTTTTCCTCTTCCTCTTCCTTCTCCTCCTGCTCCTGCTCCTCCTCCTCCTCCTCCTCCTCCTCCTCCTCCTCCTCCTCCTCCTCCTCCTCCTCCTCCTCCTGTTCCTCCTCCTCCCAGCGCTCATTTTACAAAATCCTGAAATCTTCTTGAAAAAAAGGTTTGTCCCCCAAGGTTTGTTTTGGAGTTAACTTGAGAGTCCTTTACGATCTACATGACTGCTTCCCTCCCTCTTCCTCTCCCTCTCCCTCTCTCTCTCTCTCTCTCTCTCTCTCTCTCTCTCTCTCTCTCTCCTTGTGTTTCCACCAAGTAATGCCGGAGTTTGTCACGGTACGTAAAGTTAGCTTCAAGATATTATTCCTTTCCAATTAACTTTATTACCTTGTCTTGTCCGCACGGTGGTAGTGGTAGTGGTGGCGGTGGTGGTGGTGGTGGTGGTGTGGAGCAGGGAAGACTTGTGTGGAGCAAATTCTCATGCGGAAGTGTTCTCTACTTTGTGCTATATAAGGTTCATATTACAATGGTGTAAGTAATTATGCATTATTGTGGTGTGGTGTGGTGTGGTGTGGTGTGGTGTGGTGTTGTGTTGTGTTGTGTTGTGTTGTGTTGTGTGGTGTGGTGTGGTGTGGTGTGGTGTGGTGTGTGTGGTGTGGTGTGGTGTGTTGTATTGTGTGGTGTGGTGTGGTGTGGTGTGGTGTGGTGTGGTGTGGTGTGGTATGGTATGGTGTGGTGTGGTGTGGTTTTGCGTGGTGTGGTGTTACGTATAAAGTGATGTTTTAGTTGCAGTGAAAGTGGCAAGATGTATGTATATTGTCTTGTGTTGCGGCATAGAGTAAAGCGAAAATGTGACGTTATGTTATATTCTGGATATGGTGGTGGCGGTGATGGCGTGACAGATGTTAGTATGAAGTGAGACGTTAATCATCTCTCATCCACGTCCACAAAAAAAAATAATAATAATAACAATAATGATCAATCAATAAATCAATAAAATAAATAAATAAATAAATAAATGAAAAATAAAGAAATAAAAACAATAGTCAATTCATGGTCCTATTTTTTTTTTTTTTTCAGATGAAATAAAAACAATACAAAAATCGATTCAGGTTTCGAAACTTTAGACGAAATTAGGAAGATTCACGAGTGAGTTCAGGTTACGAAATTTTAGAGGAAATAAGACCAATGTGTTAGCTTGTATCGTGCTACTAAAATAATAAGTCAAGACATTAATCATTAGGGACTGAAAAAAAAAAATACTGGACAATCTCTTTAGCTTTCGTGATAAAGTGGAGAGAATATGGCGACTAGTTGTTGTAATCTAGTGCCGCTGGGAAAGGCGTGATGAACCAGCAGAAAACAGAAGAATGGGTGATCGAAGACTGGGTAACTTTCATGTTGAATTTGAAGATAAAGACGATGTGTTTTGGTGAAATATGAAACTGGAAAAATGATGAGGCA
>NC_059271.1:22372874-22397874 GCF_017591435.1 Portunus trituberculatus | reverse complement strand
GACACGACGCTATACACTGGAAGTGCTGTGGAAGTTATTGAAATTAATCTAATATACTTAACGAACCTATTTTGGAAAAGCTCTGAATTTCTTTTTTTAAATGAACGTAGTAAAAAGTTCCAAGTCTGACATGATAGATTTTGAAGTCTTATAAACATTGAAAGAAACATTATTGTATCTCGTCTTACGCATAATATTATACTCGCATATTTCACCCAAAAAAGCCAAGAGTCCTCCTTTTATATTCTACTTGTTTTTTTTTCATTCGTCTTGTCTCAATAACTGTGATACAAGTTGTTTTTTTCTTCCTTCGTTTTTTTTGTTTCATTGTTATTCTCTCAGATACAACAAAAAAACTCAGCGCGCCTCCCACGGTATGCTTTCAGTAATATGACATTCTACTTATTGTTGTTGTTGTTTTTGTTGTTGTTTCATTCACTTCCTCCTCGACTTTGTGTGGAACTCGTACTTTTTTTCTTTCGTCACAACAAAACCCAGTGTGCTTCCTTTCATGAATATTTCTTAAACAATATACTGATTAGAAATTGGTAAATCTATTTCGAATTTTTCTTATACATAATTATAAAGATTTCGTACAATTACTTCAGTGATATGAATTGTTACAAATTACAGTGAAACGGTTAAATCATTCAAAACATTCGTCGTCTTCTTCAGTACGGCACTCCAATATTTTCTTGCTCTTCCTGATTTCACTGGCAGCAGTCACGCAGGCAGCAGCAGCCGGGCATTCTAGCAGTCATGCACCGCGTCACTCACACGTCACGTAGACACATCCTCTCATACCCACCAGGCGCAGTGAACAGTATTCCACAAAGCTACCTTCCACTGAGCCGCATCCCCTTCCCTCCCTCAGTTCCGTGGCGTCTTTGTATGCACTTCTTTCCCTCCCTTTGTCCTCGGAAATGCTGCCAACTGGACTGCTCTCCTCCCTCTCTTTCGCTCCTTTCCTCCCTCTCAAGTCCATTCACTACCAAGCTTTCGTGCACTCCTCTACTGTGCCAAAGTTCCTGTGTGGTGCGAGTTGTTTGCAGCGCCTCTCTTCATTCCTCTTGAGTAGTGAAGGGAAAGAGTGAGAAGAGAGAGAGGACATAATGTAGTGTAGTGATGGTTGTAGTGATGGTGGACGAACGAGTGAAACAATTAGCCAAGGTATGGAGGAGGGACAGATGGGTGACAGAGAAGTAAGCAGGGACTAAAAGGAGCACTAGTGGAGAAGTAAAAGGTGGAGAGGACTGTCAACTATGCTCTACTAGTGATAGTTGAGAATAAGAAATTAATAAGAATACGGAATCCCTGTTAAATCAATCTAAAAGATACGGACTAACGAAATATGTACAGAATATTGTAATTTCTATAAGAATAATAATCAAATAAATGAATGAATAAACAAATAAGGAAAAGACTGAATGAACAAAAATATTGGAAGGTTGCCCAAACCACAAAAAAAAAAAACAGAAAAATGTAGAGTTTCCCAATAAAAAAAAATGAGGCGACGGAACCTTTACCAAATTCTCGAATCCTGTCAATAAAAGGACAAGACTGAAATAACTAAAAAGAGATAACAGGAGGAAAATTTTGTACACAATATTGGGCAGGAAGATAATGTAGCCATACGCGTATTGTATAATTTAATCTATTCTCCAATACTGGTTCATTGCCGCACTCTGAATCACTCGATACACAAGACTGCCGTGCGCCTGCGCTAACACATACACCCAAACATTTGCTTTTATTCTGTTCTCTTCTTTATTCTGCATCTGCGCTCCGGCCAAAACTTCCACTCACGCAGGGAAGATTTTTTAATATTATTCCTCGAGCCAATTTGTGCACGATATTACCAACCTGGAACACAAGAAAATAAGGAGACAGCAAGAGGCCAACTGACACACACACACACACACACACACACACACACACACACACACACACACACACACACACACACACACACACACACACACACACAGCAGCTCTTGAACGATGATTTCAAGATATACATGTTGTGTGCATGAAACAAAAATTAAAAACCAGTTAATAGAACTGTATGAAACTTTCACACAACTGATTCCATAAAATTGAGCTTCCATGATAAGGGTCTTTATAATAGTCCTTAACCTCTTCAGTACCAAGACGCGTTTCCATATTCATTCTGGTTACTATTTGGTGACTATATATAGCGTCAGAAACTTATGTGGGAAATAGAATAGTGAAGACTGTGACCATTAAACTTCTCACCTCCTTAGACCCTTCCTAATGTTAATAAAATCGTGTAATCGTACTCAAAATTCATGGTAAAAATGCGTCCTAGTACTGAAGAAGTTAAATGGCATAGAATATAACTACAAGGGTGACAAACATAATCTCCGATAGTTAGAATAGACAAGAAATAATGGATTCAAGCCTAGGAAAGTTACATCTTAAAAAGAAATAAGAAGAATTGGTTCTCAAATAGAATGGTAAATGAATGACAAAAGACTCAATAATCGGTGGAAATAAGTAGATAATGTACGTTTCCTGTCGGCGCTAGCACGTGTTGGCCTGGCGTCATTTTACAGCTTTCCTTACTTTCCTACGTTTTGATGTCCTTATTAGCACCGTTTCTTCCGTTTTAGCTCATTTTTAGTAACCGCTTTAGACTCTCCGAAAACTTGTGCAGTGTCGCCTCAGAATCAATCACCCACTACTTCCATCCAACCTTCCATGCCTCGTAGCCACACAGAGCACTCCACCCACCCACCTACACACCCACCCGCTGCAGTCCCTCGATCCTCCTCCTCCGCCGCCAGTACGTGCAAGGTTTTACAAGACACCCACACACACAAACACACACACACACACACACACACACACACACACACACACACACACACACACACACACACACACACATGTTATTGTATCAAATGTAATGAAGGATTAATAGGGGATGAATATCATGTTTTGTTGCAATGCCAAAACCAGATATTTTTTTCAACTGAGAAATAAATATATACTGGATTTTTATAGACTAGAGCCGAATCGCTTTAAGTTTGCTATGTTGATGCAGAGCAGAAAGGAAGGACTGTTAACAAACTTAAGCAATTTATCAATGTTTCGTTACGAATGTTTAGGTAATTCTTAGTTTTATGTACCTATATTAATAACGAGCTGTGCTCCATACTTTATAAAAAAAAAAGTTTGAGCAATAAATATATTATCTTTCTTTCTTTCTTTCTTTCATTCTTTCACACACACACACACACACACACACACACACACACACACACACGTCCGGTAGCTCAGTGGTTAGAGCGCTGGCTTCACAAGCCAGAGGACCGGGGTTCGATTCCCCGGCCGGGTGGAGATATTTGGGTGTGTCTCCTTTCACGTGTAGCCCCTGTTCACCTAGCAGTGAGTAGGTACGGGATGTAAATCGAGGAGTTGTGACCTTGTTGTCCCGGTGTGTGGTGTGTGCCTGGTCTGATCAGACCTATCCCAAGATTGGAAATAATGAGCTCTGAGCTCGTTCCGTAGGGTAACGTCTGGCTGTCTCGTCAGAGACTGCAGCAGATCAAACAGTGAATTACACACACACACACATACAAGCCCTCAGGATGATTCATGGTTCACGGTCTTACTTAGCATTCTCTTACTGCATTTTTTTCGTTACTGTTGCTTAATCAATGAAGAGTCATCTGCATCTGTGCCTCTCAGCGAGACCTTTGTTCCATACTATCTAAAAACATGCAGTTTCGCTCTCTTACTTACTCTCCTTTAGTGCATTACGTTGTATTGGTTTATATTTTTCTTTTTTTTTTTTTTTTACATTAAGGAGTTGGCTTATTGTTTTTTTTTCAAGAGCAGCAAATTTAAGTGACTTTTACTTTCATTTTCATTTTTTCTATTTATTTGTTGTGCTCTTGACCAACTTCCTTGACATCATACAAAAAATAATATTCTAAGTTGTGCCAAGTTACCAAAATCACTTTCGTTCGTTTTATTATGCTATTTATAACCAGTTCTTTCCTTCTATAACCAGGAACATTTGCATATAAAAACATTTTGTTACCATCGGTTTATTTTTACCATTTTTTTCCCTTTTTTTTTTAATAATTCACGTCACCACTTGACAAAAAAATATTCGTCAAACCTGTCAACAGCATGTTTAATATTCCCAGCATACACACTCCCGATTTGCATACTGATAGAGGCTTTCCCAGGACTGCTTTTTTTTCATTATTCAGGAGTGACGCCAGACTACTTGAATACCTTGACGGCTCCGTGAGTGGCGGCACGCGAGGCAGCAGCGAGGTGGCAGTCATAACACGCACCGGGATCTCATGATGTGTGTGCTGCTTACCTCTATCGATGATCTCTTTTTTCTTCTAATTCTCGCAAGTAAAAGATTAAGAAAGAAGTGCCAAGAAGAGTAAAGTCCAGGTTTATGACTCCTCGCGATAAGAAAAATGATGTAGAAATCCTTACTATTTACACTCTTATTATTTGCTTCTATGGCATTTCAATCTTCCTGTTCAAGATCTCATATGTAAAACCTAAGTAAAAAAGAAGATACCGAGAAACTGTTACCTTATAACTTCTCGTGGTATGAAAAGTAATCACAGTAAGTATGAATTCGTAATGTTTGTACTATTTAATGTTATCGCATTCACACTTCATGTTTTCATTTGTAAAGATTAACACCTTTCAGTACCATGACGCGTTTTCATATTTATTCTGCTTACTACATGGTGATTTTATACAACTTCGGAAACTTATGTGGGGAATAGAATAGTGAAGACTCTAGTCATTAATCTTCTGACCTTAATAGACCCTTTCTAATGTAAGTAAAATGTTTTAATCAAAACAAACATTCATGGTAAAAGTACTGAAGGAATTAAGCAAGCGGGGAGGTATAGCGATAGAGCAAAATGTCTACGTTATGATTCTTCTTGGTATAAAATTACATTACCGTATATTAATATATCAAATAATAAATAACACTTCAATATCTTCGTTCAAGTTCGCTGATGTAAAAACTGAGTATTAATTAAATAAGGCACAGCTCTGATCTGAAGTAACCTATTAGTCTCCAATAAATTATGACACATATTTTCAAATGCTTTGCTCTCTCTCAAGGAGGACTAGTTTAACAAAACTTAAATCACTCATCAGATTCTCTTGTTTTTTTGTTTTTCACAATAATAGAGCAAAGTCCACGTTAAATAATTATCTACTATAATCATGAAAACACTTTGAAAACATCAATAACTTCCACTGGAACGTGTTAAAAGTTGTCGAGATAAGACGCGGAAACGTTTAAGCTAATTGACGGTACTGCCGTCACTGATAGCTATCTAGGTTTATAATTCGACAAGGCTACGCTGTGTAAAATTGCTTATCCCTTTACAATCTCTGGCAGTATGAAATGTTTGTTTACTCTTCCCTCGCTCTGCACATACACATTGAAATTAACTTAAAGCGCTGAACTGTCAATGATGCATGCACTCTTTTATGCGTGGAGACAAACCAAAGACAAAATATAAAACAAATAAATGAATAACGTATGCTAACTTGTAATTTAAAAAGATAACACAAGAAACTGAAATTTGATAGTTGAAAAAAATGGGAAGAATCCAAAAGTTCAGTTAATTTTCACACAGTAAATAAAAAAAGACCTCCTTTTATAAATCGAGTACGTATCGCAACCTCTTGACTTTAAAGGGGTTCAAGACACTCTAACGCAGTGAAAAATGAAGAGTAGTGAGGTAGGAAAACGGAGCGTTGCGTGGGCGGCGGCAGCTGGCAATACACGAGAACTGGCGAGCAGGAGGAGAAAAACGACGCCGCCTGAAAACTACTTCATAACCCCCTGATGCATTCCCCCGTTTTCTTTATTTTGGTGCATCGTAAATCTTGCAGTGGACACGTATGGCTGGCTGGCTGCTTCGGTGAATATTATTAATATATGCCAGCCATGCAGATAGTGTAGATAAAAGGAGGACATTAAGATGGCAAGCAAAATATTGAGATTAGGGATACGTACATTACAATTTCTAATGGTTCGGTGAATATCAGACCTATTCTAGTCTTGCAAAAAGAATAACTAACATGAAAACAAAATTAACAAGAATACTGGGATAAGCATCCCAGTCATGCAGGTAGTGTAAGTAAGAGGGAAACATTAAACTAAGCAAAATACTGCGAGTGAGAGCATGATAAATCTTGTAAGCTTGTTTCAGTGAATAATAACCTTTCCTAGCCAGGCGTGGTGTAACTGACTCGGAAACAGTAAAATATCAAGGGAATACCGAGAATAAAGATGTGACCAATCTTGCATGCTTGTTGCAGTAAATATTGACCAAACGTAACAAGCAAACAACATAATATATTAAAATAACAAGCAAGGCATTGAGACTGAGGACATGATAAATCTTGTAACAGTCACATAGCAGAGCAGGTAGTATAAGCGATAGGAAAACATTAAAATAACAAGCATGTGTGGAATATAAACGAAGGGAATACCAGCAAAATAATAACCAAAGTATGAGGATTGGGGGCACACTTCGTGAAGCAATAAATCGTGTATTGAACGTATGCTCCTCCTATGTTGCCTGAAGGAAATTGAATTTGACATGTCCCTGGATGGAGTATATGGAAGTAAACCTAAACACAACAAAATAACAAAGTATATAAAGATTGACGTAAAAGACTAGCTACTAGTAGACTTATATATTATATTTTTCGTAACTTCTTGATCAAATTATGGATGGACGAATTATGAAACTTTTCTTTCGCTCTCTTTCTCTCTGCACGGTTGGTAAATTCGTCTGGGTTATTCCATGTATCTTCAAATGGGATTGGCAAACTTGACCAGCCTCCTAAACTTATCTCCATTGAATCACCTCTTCTAAATTTCCTTCTCTCAGTTACCTTGATTTATACAAACTATTTTCTCCTCTCTACTGTTTCTCTGTCATCTTTCTCTTTTCTTAGTTTTGGCATATCTAAATTTGTCTTTAGTCACATCATCTCTTTTATGTTACATGTCCGTGCCACTGAATTATTTTTTTTTCTTGCACGAACAGCCTTTTTATTAGTCGTCATTTATTACTTTCCGCAACACAAGACTTAAAACGACATAATGAAATGGCCGCGATCACGTGAGGTGCCAAGAACAAGACAGTAATCCCTCGTGTGTGACAGATCGTGCTGGGACAGGAAGGTGCTCACGTGATGCTGCATGGCAAGATTTTACACACACACACACACACACACAGACACACACAAAAGTTACGTACCTACACATCTCGGTATCAGACTTTAATTTAATATGATACTGAGACCCCCATCTATGCCGCCCTGCCTGTCCCCAGAATGCCCACAACATAATGGTCAACAATACTAAACGTTTACAAGGGCCAAAAGACACGTGACATTGGCCTGGGTTCTCGATGTGCATTTTTTTCCCCCAGCAGTAATGAGGAATCTATTAAATCATCACTGAAGTCATTAAAACAGTTGACAATCTCAGTATCATCCACTGTACACTGTTAAAAGTAGCCTAAACAAGACGTTGAAACTATACGAAAAAAAAAAAGGAACTTATTGCAATTACCTGGCAGTGTTGTCCCAGGTCAGTGCAGTAACAGACCTATACAGTCTTTATATATCACAAAATAGGCACAACATAATCACAACACAACACAACACAACACAACACAACACGGCACAGCACCGTCACCACAGCTCACCACAACCCGACTACCAGACATCAGTGAAACCAAAACACTACACACAGGTTTCCGCACCCTTTGATGTGCCAGCGAGCGCACGAGTGCCAAGGAAGGTAAATAAACATGTGTGCAGCTGCAAAACTAAACCACATGAAAATTTTTATTAAACTGGGAGCCAAGACCAAGAGCGTGGGGAGAATTTAAACGTAAATGCTATAACTAATATTAACCAGAGAGACTTGAATCCCAAACATATGCGGAAGTGAGGACTAGAAGCGTTTACTCTTATCTATATTACTTTATGTCTGTGAAACGTTTACAGCATCAAGTTCAGAAACGTTCATTCTACGCTGAACCGCCTAAGACTCTGAAACATTTACTCCTAACTTAACTATTCTGTCTCTCTCTACGCGTTCCTTGAAGCTGGAATACACTGGAATAATTACTCAGTTTACATCAGAAGTTCCTAACACAAAGACGAAGATACTGACACGAGATCGGGAATGGAGGCAAGAAGTTTAAAAAATGCTGATACCTCAAACTCATTCCTGCTTCCTTCACTTTCAGGCAGTAATCCACGTCTCACTAATGGCATAGAGAGTGGTCGGAGAGGTAAGAAAGATTATATTTCTGCCTTACTATGCTCAGCTCACAAAGGATGCCAGGAAACAAGTCATGTGTAATATATCCTGAGAGAGAGAGAGAGAGAGAGAGAGAGAGAGAGAGAGAGAGAGAGAGAGAGAGAGAGAGAGAGAGAGAGAGAGAGAGAGAGAGAGAGAGAGAGAGAGAGAGAGAGAGAGAGAGAGAGAGAGAGAGAGAGAGAGAGAGAGAGAGAGAGAGAGAGAGAGAGAGAGAGAGAGAGAGAGAGAGAGAGAGAGAGAGAGAGAGAGAGAGAGAGAGAGAGAGAGAGAGAGAGAGAGAGAGAGAGAGAGAGAGAGAGAGAGAGAGAGAGAGAGAGAGAGAGAGAGAGAGAGAGAGAGAGAGAGAGAGAGAGAGAGAGAGAGAGAGAGAGAGAGAGAGAGAGAGAGAGAGAGAGAGAGAGAGAGTCAACATCCTGGGGGTGGAGGTAGACTCCAAACTCAGCTTCGACCGCCACCTGGAGAGCGTGGCACGCAAGGCATCCCTGAGGGTGACACTCCTACGTCGAGTGAGGCACCTACTCGATGCCAAGGGGCTCATGACGCTGTACAAAGCGCAGGTGAGGCCCATCATGGAGGACAGCCCCCTCAGCTGGATGTGCAGTGCCCAGTCCCACCTCTTCCTGCTGGACAAGGTGCAGCGGCGAGCCGAGCGCCTCCTTCGCGATGCCGGTGGCCTGGGACAGCAGCCCCAAGCTGAGCTACAGCGACAGTGGCATCAGGGGCAGCAGTTGCAGCAGAGACAGCAGCGACAGCACCCAGACCCTCACCAAGAAGCCCCTATCAACGTGCTGGACAGCTTGGAGCACCGAAGGCGTGTTGGGGCCCTTACTGTGCTGCACAAAGCCCAGGTGCAGCAAATACCTCACCTCACGGCTCTACGGATACCCTGGAGGAGGAGTGAACGTACTACGAGAGCGGTAGTGTCCGACACCCTCCTCGAGGTGCCGAGGTGCCATTCTGTGAGGTGTCAGCGCGCCTTCTCCCACGACACCGCGGTGTTGTGGAACGCCTTCACCTCAGTAGTGGACGTCTCCAGCATGTCCACCCAGCAGGTGAAGTGTGCTGCCCACGCCTGGTTACGGACACATCCGCCTGATAGTGACAGTGACAGGTGATAAAATGGCAGTGTCCACCAGCCTGCAATCCACCTGACAGTGACAGTGGAGGAAAAATAGTATGCCTGACAGTGACAGTGAAACACAGTGACGTGGGATGTGCGTGTGCCTGACATGACAGTGCTGATCAGTGGCGAGGGAGGTGCGCAACTGACAGTGACAGTTTTATGACACCCTCGCTCACAATGCCGTCCCCGGGAGCAGCTTTAGAATGAGCGTCACATGCCAGTGCACGCTCTTAGCTCACGAACTCAGCTCCAACTGTAAACATACTTATGTGTAAAATATGTATGTTATGTGCATTAAGTTTAAATAAAAGAGAGAGAGAGAGTGTGTGTGTGTGTGTGTGTGTGTGTGTGTGTGTGTGTGTGTGTGTGTGTGTGTGTGTGTGTGTGTGTGTGTGTGTGTGTCAAGCGAGATACTTATGATACACATAAAACATAAGACATTTCCTTAAACACACACACACACACACACACACACATACACACACCTACGCATTGCCTTACCTAACCCACCATTCACACCAAACCTTTTCCCACCACAAAGCTTAATTCTCTCTGGCGACGCTACAAGGTTCCTCTGCCAAATAGCAACAAATGACCCTTCGTACCAAGCACCTCCTGCCAACCAACCCAACCTTACTATACCCAACATAACCCAACACAGCTCCGGAACTCCTTTTTTTTCAAACCCAACATAACCCAACACAACGCAACATAACCTATCCAAACCAACACAATATAATCAGACCTCACTCCAAATTCAACCTAACCCAACACAGCTTACCCAAACCCAATCCATCTAAAATCTAACCTAACTCAAGCCGACCTAACTTAATCTTAACTTAAAAGTAACCAAACTTTAACGTCTTCAATACTGTGACACATATTAACCTTGAGATATGTGTACGATTAGACCATTTTATCAACATTAGGGAGGACCTATGGAAGTCAGAAGATTAATGGCCACAGTTTTCACTATTTCAATCGCTCACATGAGTTTCTGAAGCTGTATACAATCACCAAATAACAAGCAGAATGAATATGGAAACGCATCATGGTACTGAAAAGGTTAACCCAAACGTAAGTCCAACCCATTCCAGTCCATTCCAGACCCGTCCAGTACCGTTCCAGGCTTCCTTATGTATACTACCGGAGCTGACTCACGCGTCCCTGTCAGCGTTACTCTCGTGGATGACTCAATGACTCTCCCTCTCTCCTCTCACCTCTCCCTCGACTCTCGCTCCTGTCAAATTTATCGGCAATGAGAGTGGGTTTTCCTGCCAACGAAATGGCCGGGTCGTCCTGTGTCACCGTAATGATGGTCAGGATTTCTAGTGATGGTGGTGGTGGTGGTGGTGGTGGTGGTGGTGGTGGTGGTGGTGGTGGTGGTGGTGGTGGTGGTGGTGGTGGTGGTGGTGGTGGTGGTGGTGGTGGTGGCGGTGGTGAGTGTGGTGGTAGTGTTAGTACCTTTCACTTTCTCTCTCTCTCTCTCTCTCTCTCTCTCTCTCTCTCTCTCTCTCTCTCTCTCTCTCTCTCTCTCTCTCTCTCTATGTTTCAGTATCATCGTAAACACTCTCCGCCGCTGCCTCCTCCTCCTCCTCCTCCTCCTCCTCCTCTTCCTCCTCCTCCTCTTCCTCCTCCACCTCCTCTCCTTCTCCTCCTCCTGTCTCCTTCCCCTCATTCTCTTTTTTTCCATCCTTTCCTCTCTCCTTCTTCTTCCACCTTTTTTCTTCCTTCCTGCCTTCCTTTCCCCTTCTCTTCTTACCTCCTTGCATCCATACTTAGCATTATTTTTTCCTTATATTCGTTCTCGTCTTCCTCCTCCTCCTGTGCTTCTTCTTCTTCTCATTATTATTATTATTATTATTATTATTATTATTATTCCTCCTCCTCCTCCTCCTCCTCCTCCTCCTCCTCCTCCTCCTCCTCCTCCTCCTCCTCCTTCTCCTCCTGCCAATATTTCTCATTATAAATACTACCCTCCATCCCTCTGTCTATTTTTATTCTCTCTTCTTCCTCATCTGCTTCCTTCCCATCACTCTTACATGACACTCCCTCGCTTTAACGGCTCTCTCTCTCTCTCTCTCTCTCTCTCTCTCTCTCTCTCTCTCTCTCTCTCTCTCTCTCTCTCTCTCTCTCTCTCTCTCTCTCTTTTACGTTCTATTTCAAGGGACATGTTCGCTTTTTATGTTTACATCCGTGGAAGTGTTTGTACGTATGTTTATGTCTGTTGTAGTCGTTCTCTTGCACGTGTGTGTGTGTGTGTGTGTGTGTGTGTGTGTGTGTGTGTGTGTGTGTGTGTGTGTGTGTGTGTGTGTGTGTGTGTGTGTGTGTGTGTGTGTGTGTGTGTGTGTGTGTGCACCCTTAGGTATGTCAATTGTTAAGGGTGCAGGTGCGAGAGAGAGAGAGAGAACGATAAAAAAAAAAAAAGAGAGACGAGGAAGAAGAAAAATAACGAGGAATGAACAGAGGAAAAAGGAAAAGGATTACTAACTAATAATACATGAATAGGATCAAACGAAGCTTAGGTAGGTGTTGCAAAGGTCAGGAGGAGGAAGAAGAAGAGGAGGAGGAGGAGGAGGAGGAGGAAATAGAATAAAGTGAGTGCAAGGATAAATAGTACACAGAGAACAATAACAGCTGAGTGAAACGTGACAAAAAGAATCAAAAGGAAATATAAAAAGGTAAGTGTATCAAAATGAGCAGAGTTACGTAAATAGAAGGATGTAAAGTGAAATCGAGCATTGGCGGAAAGAATATCACAGTGAAAAGTTGAAATAATGTAAATAACAGAAAAATATGTAAAGAGAAATTCAGTATAGTACAAAAGAGAAATAAGGAAAGTAAGACGGAAACGAAACAAAGGGAAATAGGTGAATAAAAAGAAGAATAGGATAGAGGTGGTTAAGAATAGCAGTACTGTGGAGGATAAATATAAAAACAATAGAAAAAATAATATTACGAAAGGATTATAGTGAAAAAATAAAGAAAATAAAAAAAACTAAGGAAAATGTCTAACAAACACATATACGAATACACATAAAAAATAATAAATAAATAAATAAATAAAATAGATACATAAATAAATAAAGTAAATAATTGAAAAAATATAAAAAAAGGTTAGTTACTTTTGCTTTTTCTACTTTTTTTTTTTTTTTTATCTTCCACAACATAAACCAACTGAATTAACCTCGCATTTTTATCCAACCTATTACATATACACACACACTGTAAAATAAATAAGAGAATAAATAAACAAAATAAATACACTCATTAATGTTTTTTTTTTTCATCATTATTATTCATTCATTCTCCAATCAGTGAAAATCTAGAGTAATGTCTTTATTTCGGCATACGGACACGAATGTTACTTATGAACGCATTTCTCAGGCTACATTTTACACAACGATGACCCGCAACACACAAAGCATTATTCTTATGTATTACGGTACACACGGAAATAAATTGCAGTGACATGACCTCAAAATTTACTGAGAGAGAGAGAGAGAGAGAGAGAGAGAGAGAGAGAGAGAGAGAGAGAGAGAGAGAGAGAGAGAGAGAGAGAGAGAGAGAGAGAGAGAGAGAGAGAGAGAGAGAGAGAGAGAGAGAGAGAGAGAGAGAGAGAGAGAGAGAGAGAGAGAGAGAGAGAGAGAGAGAGAGAGAGAGAGAGAGAGAGAGAGAGAGAGAGAGAGAGAGAGAGAGAGAGAGAGAGAGAGAGAGAGAGAGATTTAAAAGGATGAAGGAGAACGAAAAGACGGATTGAAGTAGGACACAAAATGGAGGAAGAAGAAAAAGACGAAAAAGAAAAGAAAGGCAAGAAAGATGAGGATGATGGCGAGGAGGGCGAAGAGAGAAAAAGGAGAATGAAGAAAGAGAGAGAGAGAGAGAGAGAGAGAGAGAGAGAGAGAGAGAGAGAGAGAGAGAGAGAGAGAGAGAGAGAGAGGAGAGCCATGAGGGAAAAGGGGAAGAAGGAGGAACACGAAAGAGGATAATAGTGAAGGAGGAGGAGGAGGAGAAAGAGAGAAGAGAGCAATGGGGAAGAAGGCGAAGAGGAAATAATTATGAGGAAAGGAGAAAGAAAGAAACAACGAAGGAAAATAAAAAAAAAAAAAAAAATAGCGAGTAGGGAGAAAAGAAAAAAAGAAAAAAAAGAAACAGAAAATGATGATGATGATGATGATGATGATGATGATGATGATGATGATGATGATGATGAACAAAAACTAGAAGGCAAAATACATAAAAAGTAATGATAGGAAGAGGAGGAAGAGAGACGAAAAATCTTTTGAGGCAGAGGAAGAAGAGGAAAGAAGGAAGAAAAGGAAATGAAAAAAGGTGGAAAGTGAGGAGGAGGAAGAGGGAAGAAAAGGGAAAAGAGAGAAGGAAGGAAGTGAAACACGGAAGAAAGTGGAGGGGGATGAAGAGAGAGAAAGAATAGGATAAGACAAGGAAGGATAGAGGAAAGAGATAAAGAAGAGGAAGAAATGAAAGGAAGGAAGGAAGAAAGTAAGAAAGTAATGAGGAGGAAGGAAAGAATTCACGTGGCAAGGAAAGAAAAAGGGAAATGACAAAAGAAAAAAACAGAGGATGGAAGGAAAGAAGGAAAGAAAAGGAAGAAAATTATAAGAAGGAAGAAAACAAAAAAGGAAGGGAAAACGAAAAGTGATGAAGAGGAAGAAACGAATCATGGAGGCAAGGAAAGAAAGAGGAAAATACGGAAGAAGGAAACAAAGGATGGAAGAAGCAAGGAAGAAGTGATGAGGAGGAAGACAAAGGTGATATACAAGCATGTTTCCTCCCAAAACATATCACGTGACAGCCACAAGGGATGACGAGAACCGAGGCCCAATTTCCCTAAGGCTCTGGTGGTGGTGGCGGTGGTGGTGGTGGTGGTGGTGGTGGTGGTGGTGGTGGTGGTGGTACCGTGGTGGTGGTGGTGGTGGTGGTGGTGGTGGTGGAACAGGTGAGGGAAGGGAGATATCTGTAAACGTTGTGTTGATGGAGTGGTGGTGCTGGCGGAAGGAGGAGGAGGAGGAGGAGGAGGAGGAGGAGGAGGAGGAGGAGGAGGAGGAGGAGGAGGAGGAGGAGGAGGAGGAGGAGAGAGAGAGAGAGAGAGAGAGAGAGAGAGAGAGAGAGAGAGAGAGAGAGAGAGAGAGAGAGAGAGAGAGAGAGAGAGAGAGAAGGAAGGGAGGAGAGAGGGAGACAGAAACAGACAAACAGACAGACAGACACACACACACACACACACACACACACACACACACACACACACACACACACACACACACACACACACACACACACACACACAGAGAGAGAGAGAGAGAGAGAGAGAGAGAGAGAGAGAGAGAGAGAGAGAGAGAGAGAGAGAGAGAGAGAGAGAGAGAGAGAGAGGATGTGGGAGGGTGCTATTTATAATGTAGGCAGTGAGAACAAAGTATGTTTCTACTCTGATGGTCAACGTGATGGGAATTTTTATAACCAAAAGAGAAATTTAATTATATTCGCGCTGTATTACATTAGCATACCCGAAGAGAGAGAGAGAGAGAGAGAGAGAGAGAGAGAGAGAGAGAGAGAGAGAGAGAGAGAGAGAGAGAGAGAGAATGTCGTGACCAGCCCCCAGACAAATGAAGGAGAAACAAAGAAAAAGAGAAAAGAGGAAGAGGGTGCAGAGTGACAGGAGAACAAAGGAAGGAAGAGGAAACCGGAGAAACACGGGAAGACGGTAAACAGAGGGTGGGTGGACTGGAAGGAAACAGACGATACTGAATCAGAGCCAAGCAAGAAAATAAGACGGCGAATAAATGTCAATCTAAAGAGTTGAAGGAACGATTTGGTTATAATTTCGGAATCAAGGAACTTCTTATAAGACCCTGATTTTCTTTTTTTCTTGTGTACCTATATTTTCTACAACAAAAACTTCTTATAAGCGCCTGATTTTCTTTTCTTTTTTTTCTACCTTGTACTTATATAAATTTTGTGTACCTATATTTTCTACAACAAAAACTTATTATATGGGCCTGATTTTTTTTTTTTTTTTTTAGCTTGTACTTATATAAATTTTGTGTACCTACATTTCCTACAATAAAAACTGCGCAGATGAAACGTGAAGAAAAAGAGACAACATTTCTAAAGAGGCCAGGTGTGTGTTTTCTTGTTCCTGTGTAAGTTTTTCGTACCTTGAATTTCCTCAACAATAACAGTAAAGAAAATTTTAAAAATGTATGAATATTCTTAATTCCTTGAGTACCATGACATGTTTCCATATTCATTCCACTTACTATTTGGTGGTTTTATATAACTTCGGACACTTATGTGTGGGATTGGAATAGTGAAGACTGTGGCCATTAATCTTCCACCCTCCATAGACCCTTCCTAATATCAATAAAGTGGTCTAATCGTACATAAATCTCGATGTAAAAATGCGTCCCAGTACTGATGGGGTTAAAGGCTATCACCACTATTACCACCAACAACAATACCATCACTACCACCACCACCATCTCCTACCTACCATCACCCGTTCCTCTTCTCTGCAATAATCCCCTTGGTTACGCTTTTCCCTTGATGTATAACCGACTGCAGGTATATACAAGCCCATTATCTGGCCTCATTATCTACTATTACTACCTTGAACCATAATAAACTACTCCACCTGGACGCTTCCTTTCTTTTAATTAAGCCTAATTCACAACAATCATTAAGAAGTCCTGCTGTAATTTCCTCCCGGAGCTTGCAAGTATCCAGGCGCTGCTCCACTTGGTCACGCCCCTTACTGCATCAACTCTTGCTTCCAAAGGCGACTAAAAATTAGAATGTGTGTGTGTGTGTGTGTGTGTGTGTGTGTGTGTGTGTGTGTGTGTGTGTGTGTGTGTGTGTGTGTGTGTGTGTGTGTGTGTGTGTGTGTGTGTGTGTGTGTGTGTGTGTGTGTTTCTGCTTGTCTCTTGTCAATAATGAGTGTAATTGCCCAAATTGAAGTTCACGTGAGATAATTGTTCATTTCCACAAAGCCGTGTAAATATAACGTGTTGGTGCATGAATCATATATCTTTCGCTATTTGTTTTGTTGATTTTGCCAATTAAACTGAAATGAACTTAACCGTGTGTGTGTGTGTGTGTGTGTGTGTGTGTGTGTGTGTGTGTGTGTGTGTGTGTGTGTGTGTGTGTGTGTGTGTGTGTGTGTGTGTGTGTGTGTGTGTGTGTGTGTGTGTGTGTGTGTGTGTGTGTGTGTGTGTGTGTACCCGGATCCACTTTCAGGACAACATATTAATTGCGCGAGACATCCACACTCACCTGGCCTACCACCACCATTATCCTCTCTCTCTCTCTCTCTCTCTCTCTCTCTCTCTCTCTCTCTCTCTCTCACATCAGCTGGTAATCCATCTCTTCCCCACCTCTAACCTACCCTAACACATCCCTATATTGTCAACACTAATCAGTAACCTAATGTAGCCTAACCTCACCTAACCTAACCATCTCATACTGTATTAGTCATCAAACTAAGGAAATAAATTAACCTAACTTATACTGGCTTAAACTCATCTCTATATTACCGTCACTTAATCTGATCTAACTTAACCTAAACCAAACCTAACCTAACCTTACTTACTCTAACTTAAGACAATACAGTGCAATGGTTTCGGTCTGCAGTGTCTCGTGACCATAGAAAAAAAATAAGAAAATGCTCACAGGGAAACATGCCAAGAGGTGAAGGTATCTACGGGAAATTGCCTCGGGGAAAAAATGTTAAGGGAGAAAAAATATCCAAGGAGTGAAATATGATCACATTCCCCAGACTCCATCCCATTCTCTGCCGCCACTTTTTTTTTTTTTTCTTATGCACAAGGGAAGAAGGAAAAAAAAACTAAGTAAAATATAAAGGCCCCACTAATTCTCTCCCATGAAAGAAAAGAAAGAATACTAAACACAGTCGATGTATGTTTGCAGATGCCTTGATGGGTCTCCTACATAACCCTATCGACCACAATAAAAATCATGAAAATGCCTATATACAAAAGAAAATACACCATAGAAACCCATCACTAACTCCCCTGAACTATCCGCAAACTCGTAACTTTCCCTTGTTCCTATCTTTATACCCTCCTTTACTACTACCAAAACTCCACACACTCTACACCCCTTACAACTTAAACACACCTTCAGCCCATCACTAACTCCCTTCTAATGCTCCCACACTACCCATAACTTTCTGTATCTCTCCTCTCACACTACGAGTATTCTTTATCAGCATCACGATTCCACCCGCTCATTGCTCCTTAACCCCTTCAGTACTGGGACGCATTTTTACATTGAGTTCAAGTATGATTAGACGGTTTTACTTACATTAGGAATGGTTTATGAAGGTCAGAAGATCAATGGCCAGAATCTTCACTATTCTAATCCCCACCTAAGTTTCTGAAGCTGTATAAAATCATTAAATAGTAAGCAGAATGAATATGAAAAACGCGTCATAGGACTGACGGGGGTTAAACATAAACACACCACTTCAAACCCATCATCTGCGCCACCCATGACAACCCTCAGACCCACAGGCCTATCCCTCTCCCTTCTTCCCACTCTCAGTCCCCATCATTACCAAAACAACAGCCCCTCCCTGCTCCTAAACTCGAATATTGCTGAACAACGTTATTTTGCCCTCCACACCCCCGCCCCCATACAAACTCCCCTCACCCTCATATCACGGTCTTATTTTTCCCCCTTTTCGCTTTATTACTACTATTTTTCCTCCTATCCGTGCCCTCGCTTCTGCCTTCCCGTTACGTTTTCGCTCTACCTCCCGTTTTCCCTTTCTCCGTTTTCTGCGCCTCCAGTCTGGTCGGAAAGATACGTTTGTTTACTGTTCATGGTAGTAGGGCGCGTGGGAGCAATACGCCGTCAGGAACTATACAACGTTCGCTTCTACCTCGCTGGGTGATTGGTTGGAGGATTGGTTTGCCTACCTGCTAGGTGGTTACTGGCTTGCTGCTTTCTATTTTGCTGGTTGCTTCGTTGTGTGGTTCGTTGTGTAATGAATATTCGAGTAACTAGTTGATTAGTTAGATGATAGACTGACTGACTGAATTACTGACAGGCTGGTTGGCTAAATATTTGGCTGCCTGATTGACTGACTGAATACCTGAATGATCTTCTGGTTACAACACGTCAAATGGCTTCCCTGTCAGCTTCACTCACTACCTAACTGATCCGAAGCTTCACTCATTATCGTTCCACCTCGCACTTCATGTTTTCACTTCAACACCGGTGGTAAGGGAGACTTTTTAATATATGTCCGCTAAAGTATCACAACTTAACTGTAATTCACGTCACCTTTTAAAGTTATCAGCACTAATCACTCAGTTAATAATTACGACGCGACACACAGTTAACTACGTGCCATGCCAAGTATCATTCAGTAATTGAACCTTGCCTCCAAACTACCACACATATCAAGGAAGCTTAATCAAGGAAACTCAATCAAGGAAGCTAAAGACTATAATTTTCTCGATACGAATATACAGAACCATACACATACAGCAGGACGTTCATTGCTGCCTCCCTTAATGTTCGGGCGAGCAAGGACCCTCCATCCCAAGGCACATGACGCTCTGTAACATCCAAGGTAACAAAGTTTAGCGTCTCGCAGATTTCTCTCGGCACACATTTATCACCTGACTCGCAAAGGAGGGCGAAGAGTTGGGTACGAACATCATCTCTGTGAACATATGACTGAACACTAATTATGTGTATTTTTTAAGTCTTCAGAATGATCAACAACACTACACACTCGACGTATCATTATAACTCAGAGCCAACTCATTCTAACAAGGTTTCCAGGAACAGAACATAATTACTGAAGTCATTAAGTTCCCTCTCGTATCATGTACAAAAAAACGAGCAATGCTTCTTAATATACGTCAAGAAGGTCCTGGAAAAGTTGTTAGCTCAGTGCTGGAATCCAAGTGACTCATCACATACTACGAGGAAGCAGAGGAAGTTGTAAGGCGCAGCAGAGACCCACTAGATGAACATGAGGACACTGGCACCACCTTATAAAGTGCCTCGCCTCAGCAGTGCCAGCCAGCATCCGGAACCAGGCAGGCGAGAAGTGTCCATATGGCTGGCGACCGTCCCACACCCCACCAGAATGAGGCCACACGTCACATTTTAGCTGAATCGCGGACGACGCTAAAGAAACTAGACCGAGCTACACAGGGAGGAACCCAATTAGATAACAAATACAACTTCATGTTACAAAGGAAAGGAAAGTGGGTATGTTTGTGCAGTGTAACTTCATCTTGTTAGCACGATATTCTTAAGTATATCCTAAAAAAAAGAAATATCAATAAAAAATACAAATAAAAAACTGCGTCATACCTTAACTACATTCAAAATACTCAAGGTAGAAAGTGAAGGAAAAAGTAAAAAAAAAGGTAGACGTAAGATATTAAGGAAGAGAAAAGCAGAAGTATGAAATGAAGCAAGGAAGTAAGGAAAGGTGCAAAGAAGAAATGACTGAAGAAAAATATAGGGATAAATGGCGTAAGAAAGAAAGGTAGAAAAAGAAATTAAGGAGGAAGGAAAATCGAAGGACTAACAATAAAGTAAAGGAAGAAGGACGGACGGTAGAAGGTAGCAAAAAATACCAATAAAGCTGGAAAAATATGAAAATTAAAAACAGCTTTCAAAAATACCAGACGCCCAACAAACTGATAGATGAGAGACAAGAAAGAACCCACCGCGGGGAACAGCAACATGGAACCACGACAAACTTCTTCCATTAGAATCCATCAGGGTGCGGTAAAGGGAGTTTAATAGCGACTATATCACATTACGCACCAGAAACACCCATAAGAATCTAGAAAGTGATCACCAAACGGGAAAACATCTGCCTTGCTTCCCTACACCGTCCCCTCACCCCGTTTTCCACCAGCCAAGCCACGCATGCTAACTAAACTATCATTATCTTAACCTCACATATTATTCTAAATCTAACATTGTCCTAACCTCACGTAATATGCTACCAAAGGGATCTAGTAGGCCTTCCCCGCCCAATAAGACAAGTACCTCATAAAACAACCTTAAGTAGTTTACCCAGGCAAATTTTGTTCCCTCGTTCTTATAAATTTGTTATCCTAACCTCACTTCACAACCTTCTAGCAGCCATGTTACGTCTTTTTTAACATAATTACATCACTGTGAAGTTAACGTTATACACTGCAACTTATCGAAACGAAGAAGACATAACAGATAAAGGAAAGGATGGAAAGCGAGTGGTTGAGTGGTCTTTAAATTCAGGTGTTCGAAACTTTTCCTAGCACCCATTTGTTACGTGTTTTCATATCATTGTATCATTGGGAAGCTTACCTCACTGGCTGGATTCCATCACGGTGAGCAATATACAACAGGGAAGAAGGATAGCTAGATAAGGAGAGGTGTTCAAGGCTTACATGGCAATAATTCCACCTCACCTATTCCATCAATGCTCGTCTTGAAGTATGCCATTTCAGATATGTCAGGAGGCCAAGGGCTATGTTTCTACGTAGACACGGTCTCTTGACTCAGGCTGAAGTAAAAGCGCCAAAATAACTAATGATCGCTGTCGTAACCACTGCCTTGACGCACCAACACACCACTTACTCGGCCGGTAAATAATGGAGGCTTAGTAGAGTGGCAATGGCAGTCTGGCAGGCAACGGCGGTCTTACGATTGCCACCCTGGTTTTATATTTATTTATTTTTTTATTTACTCTCTTGAGCTGACTGCCAAAATGCAAGACGGTTATTTGGTTCGCTTTTTATTAGGATCGACACATGTATTTCACCGTGGTAGTGTTATTATAAGCAAAGTTAATAAAGTGGAACACATTCTGACGAGTGATCACTAGACTACATTGCGTTTGAAGTCTTCATGCATAAAATACTGAATAACAGAATAACTTTAACCACTCCCTCATACATAAGAGAAAGAATTTAATTGATTTTCTTTCCTTTGGTACAAATTAAGCGATGAAACAAATAAGAACTTATGTAACTCAAGAGATTCGCTGGTACGCACATCCAAGCCTAAGTCACCGCCGCGAACAAGAAAGTTTTGGTGGAGGTTTGTTTTCAATTCATGAAGTTAAATTTCTTCAGAGTGAAAGTTACGTGTGTTGAATCTTTGACGTAGTGACAAATGGGAAAGCTGATTTTTAGTAATAGTGACAGGAGCATATTTTGGAGTCTTTTTTTCTTCTTCTTAGCATTTTTGGTGATGGTGTGTGTGTGTGTGTGTGTGTGTGTGTGTGTGTGTGTGTGTGTGTGTGTGTGTGTGTGTGTGTGTGTGTGTTCAAACCGAGCTCGTTACATACAATCACATCAGGGAACTTACACAGGGCACATCACAGCTTTCATATAAGTACCATACACACACACACACACACACCCTGTCCTTCCCTCACCAGGTTGCGAAACTCAATTCCATTTGTGTAGAGATCAGTTTCATTATATTGTAGGAATGTGCTGAGATCGTCGCGAAAGTGAAGAAAAACAAATGAAAAGAACAATTTTATTTCTTCACTTTACGATATCAATTGAATAAGAAAATAAGTCGAACAAAATAAAAATGGTCTATCAAACGTTCCCGGTTTATGACGATTCTTACGATTATCACACACACACACACACACACACACACACACACACACACACCACTGTTGCCAACATTCTACTTTCCTCGGATGTGGCAACACTCGCCCCATGTCAATATCTTGCAAAAATTCGGATTCCTCTGAGCTTTCATCTGCCTTATACCTGTTCTCCCTTTCCTCTCTTCTCATCTCTCTTCCTCTCCTTTTCTCCCTTTCCTTCCTTTCCAATCCTTTCATTCCAATCCACGTCTTGTATTCTCCTCCCTTCCCTTTCTGACTTATAGCTTCTCTCCCCTCACCTCTCCTTTCTTCCCTCTAGTTTATGTGTACTCTCTCTCTCTCTCTCTCTCTCTCTCTCTCTCTCTCTCTCTCTCTCTCTCTCTCTCTCTCTCTCTCTCTCCAGTGCGATGCTCCTGCTGAAAAAACATAATAATAGTCCTCCTTTTGCTGAGTCTCTTTCCTTTCTTCCTTCTTCGCCTCCTCGTCTCCCAAACATTGGTGGTGTAGGGACAGGAGAAGAGGGGGAAAGGGAAGGAGAATGAAGGGATGGGGAGGGACTAACTGGGAGGGACGAAAGTGATGGGATGGAGGGACAGAGGGGGAGACAGGATAAAGTTTTGGCACCATCCTCATCACCCACTCTCCTTCCTTCTCCCTTTTCTTCCCTTCTTTACCAAACCTCCAAGGACTCAAGGCTTCCTCCTCACTTCTTCAGCATTCCTTCATATTTCTCATTCTTCCCCCATCGCTCTTTGTCGCCCTTGCCATTCTTTATCATCTCACTCTCAGTCTTTGTCACTTCTCTGCCTCTCCCCTCCCATTAGTACCATCTTCCCCTTGTCTCGCCCTGTCCTTCCGCCTCCTCAGCCTCTTTCGTGATGTAAGGCTGACGTCACACCACCAGCCAGTCGCTATAAAGGACTCGCTCAAGAGTATCCCAATAAGCAACTTACGTTTATCTTGTTACCTAAATCAACCAAAGGACAGAAATGACTTCAAAGAGTTTCTTTCTTTTATACCTTAACCTTATTTTCTGTACAATCCCTAACGAATGTGCAGTTTTCTTATATATCCACGAGAGCTAGAGACGAGGAGAGGTGTAGGAAAGAGGAACGGGATTATCTTCTATGTAAATATTATTCAAACTCTCAACTCAGTAATAATTAAATCTGTGCATAAAAATTATATACATAGTTTCATGCAATACTTTCCACTAGGAACTCAAGAAATATCAAACGAACATTCACGTGTACATTGCAATACTCTAATTTCTTTCCAATACCTAAAGTAGACGTACAAGAATCTTAATAAAACACGTCCTTTAAGTTAGAAATTCCCGAGTCCCGAACACCAATAACACCGATCAGCGACTATATACAATTCCAAATGAACCAATACCAGAAAAGGGAAAAAAATAAGACCGTGACACAAAAACCCGTCCTCCTAATATATAAGGTCTGGAGAACACGTCACTTCTCGAACAAATGGAGCAGGATACAGGGATGAGTTCTACAGATGACGAATAAGTTTAAGAGAATGAGAAGGAATAACGGAAGCTTAATAAGACTAGAGTCACTCACGTGGCATCCCGTACAGTGATCAGGGCAGCAGGTGACTCGGGGCCCAGGGACAGCGAGGATGAAGCGCGTTAGGGTGCCCGGCCTCTCTTGTCCTCACGGCATTTAAATATTATACCAGAGCGCCATGAAAGTCAATGAGATGAGGGAATGCATGAAGGGAGACTGACTGAGGAGGGGGAGTGCAGTCTGGGGATTAGAGAAAGTGTGTTGTTGTTGTTGTTGTTGTTGTTGTTATAAATTTTGTTGTTTTCGTTTTCTCTTTTGTTTCTCTTTTCTTGTTATTGTTACTATTGTTATCATTACTAATTATTATTATTATTATTATTATTATTATTATAATAATTATTATTATTATTATTATTATTATTGTTACTATCATCATCATTATCATCATTATTATTATTACTATTATTGTTATTATTATTATTATTACTATTATTATTATTGTTATTATTATCATCATTATTATCATTATCATTCTCATTACGAAGAAGAAAAAAGAAGAGGAGGAGGAGGAAGGAGATGATGAAGACCAAGGAACTATTAAAAGGTTATTGACTATAAGTACAAAATATATGTACGTATATCTTGCACTTATACTCAATAAACCTTTATTAATTCATCGATCGGTCTTCACTATCTTCCGCCCTCCCTCTTCTTCATTCTGTTCTTATAATTATTATCATTATTTTTCTCATTCTTTCTTTCTTCTTCATGGTGGTGGTTGTTGTGGTAGCGGTGGTCTCATTGTCATAGCAAGATTTCACGTTTCGCTATAATGGACAGTAATGGTGAATGGTGATGGTGAGTTAGTTGACAATTATGCCAAATAGCGATAATTGTTTTCGCATTTTTTTTTTTTTTTTTATAAATTTACAGATTTTGTTCACACACACACACACACACACACACACACACACACACACACACACACACACACACACACACACACACACACACACATGGAAAATATGAAGAAAAAAAATTCCACCTTCATGTATGTTTTTATCTTCATTCTTTTTCTCTTTTTATATGCACATCACACAAGTTTGCTTTTAAGGCTCCTCTTCCCCTTTCACACAACACATCTATCTTAAATTCCGCTCTATTTATCTTTCTCTTTCTTTCAGCCACAAGAACAGGACCAAGGAGATCAATGAGCTACAAAACTTTAACCTCAAAAAAAAAAAAAAAAATCACATTGTTATGGACGGCGCTAAGTTCACAAAAGTTTTACGAGCTCTCCTTACAGCCTGAGTGAGTTGTGTATTCATTTTTTGTTTATTTGTGTTTTTCCC
>NC_059271.1:22367874-22370374 GCF_017591435.1 Portunus trituberculatus | reverse complement strand
CTTCATGCTATATTTAGAAAGGTGTGTGTGTGTGTGTGTGTGTGTGTGTGTGTGTGTGTGTGTGTGTGTGTGTGTGTGTGTGTGTGTGTGTGTGTGTGTGTGTGTGTGTGTGTGTGTGTGTGTGTGTGTGTGTGTGTGTGTGTGTTTCATGATTTACCTGGTTTTATTTACCTATCATAGAAAACCTAATCTGGCCAACTATTTTCTCTTTCTTCTTTTCTTCTTTTTCTCCTTCCTCTGTAGTTATCTTTTTTGGGAGCAACTCTCTCTCTCTCTCTCTCTCTCTCTCTCTCTCTCTCTCTCTCTCTCTCTCTCTCTCTCTCTCTTTCTCATTTTTGCGTCCTATACTGGATCTCATTAGGAAGAGAAAAAAAAATTAAAGAACATTAAAAGCCATCTGCTCTAGGTGGAAATTTGACAAAGAAACAAGTGGTGTGAAAGAAAAAACGGATCGTAGTAAGACAGAAAGGAGAAAAAATGCATCAGTGTGTTGGGGATACAGATACATATGACTTTATTTCTTCACCTAGCATATTGTAACCACCGGAATCCAGCTCACATATCCTCTACCAATACACAGCACAGCGCCTTAGTGTAGAAGAGATGTATAGTGCTTTTTTTTTTTAAGGTAATAGGCAAACTAGCTTATCCTTTTCTTGCAGTACTCAAAATGGGACGACAGGAGGGCACAAGCGTGACAAGAGGATAGCAAAGGATAGCTAGTTGAGGTTTGCTTGGCGGGGTCAGAAGCTCCAGCAACAACATAGCTTTGAGTAGGCGGTATATTGCATTGGCGTAATCTCAGACACTTCTTAGGCATGAGGCAATATTGGTTGGCCACGTCTGCAGCTGACTAATTCAATGTCGAGGACTATAGTAGTAGTAGTAGTAGTAGTAGTAGTAGTAGTAGTAGTAGTAGTAGTAGTAGTAGTAGTAGTAGTAGTAGTAGTTGTTGTTGTTGTAGTTGTAGTAGTAGTAGTAGATGTTGTAGTAGCAGTAGTTGTAGTAGTAGTAGTAATGTTAGTAGTTGTATTAGTAGTAGTAGTTGTAGTAGTAGTTGTAGTAGTAGTAGTTGTTGTTGTTGAAGTAGTAGTAGTTGTTGTAGTAGTAGTTATAGTTATAGTTATAGTTATAGTTGGTTATAGTTGTAGTTGTAGTTATAGCTATAGTTGTAGTCATAGTTGTAGTTGTAGTTATAGTTGTAGTCATAGTTGTAGTTGTAGTTATAGTTGTAGTTATAGTTATTGTTTTGGTTATAACTATAGTTCTGGTTATAGTTATAGTTGTAGTTGTAGTTATAGTTGTAGTTATTGTGTAGTTATAGTTGTAGTTACAATAGTTGTAGTTTTAGTTATAGCTATAGTTACAATAGTTGTAGTTATAGCTATAGTTATAGTAGTAGTAGTAGTAATAGTAGTAGTACTTGTTGTTGTTGTTGTTGTTGTTGTTGTTGTTGTTGTTGTTGTTGTTGTTGTTGTTGTTGTAGCCGTAGTTGTTGTTGTTGTTGTTGTTGTTATTGTTGTTGTTGTTGTTTTGGGTGTTGGTATTGTTGTTGTTGTTGTAATTGTTGCTGTTGTTGTTGTAGTTGTTGTTGTTTTTGTTATTGTTGTTGTAGCAGTAGTAGTAATAATATAGTAGCAGAAGCTTCTGTTGTTGTTGTTGTAGTTGTTGTTATTGTTGTTGTGGGGAAGGAAAGGTCAGGTACAGGTGCTCGTATTTCAGCCTGGTGGCGTGCCCGGGAACCACCTGAAGGAACACACAACAGGTGACCAGCCCTTCTTCTTTCTATCGCCATTCATTCAGCCGCGTCTTGTCTGCCCCACCACCCATAACTTCCACTCAGCTTTAGCGATCCCACGTGAGACAATGTTATATTATTGGATTATACCACACAAAAGGAAACAAGGAAGCTAATTAACAAAGGAGAAATACTAGTAGCATCCAGGGAGAAGAGGGGATCGCAAATGAGGTTTCTTGTGATAAACTAAATAATACAGGATGAAGAGGAGGAGGAGGAGGAGGAGGAGGAGGAGGAGGAAGAAGACGAAGGTGAAAATGAGGAAAATAAAAGAACAAGGATAAAATAAGAAAAAAACAAAGTAGTTTCCAGAAAAAAAAATATATATAAACTGTACACTGCAGTACAAACTACGATTATCCTTATGTTTTGCTACTGATTTAATCGACAAGGAATAAATATTACAGTTTGTCATTTGGACCACAAGACCATCACATGAAACACTAAAAGCCGCGTTTTTGTCTTCCAAGAGCGCTCTTTGATTCGAAGTGCGGTCTTGGACCCTTCTTATTGGACGACATTATTATTCAGAGTTGCTCGGAAAGAGCCGAAATGAAAATTTCAAATCATATATATTTTTCTTATAAAAGCTACAACACGTAGTACAAGGGCAATATATTCACAGTTGAAGTATTTATTGGCTACGTGTAAAAGATAGCCAATAAACGCCGAAAGTATTTCTTCGCCAAAAATAGCAAAACC
>NC_059271.1:22357874-22362874 GCF_017591435.1 Portunus trituberculatus | reverse complement strand
TGTGTGTGTGTGTGTGTGTGTGTGTGTGTGTGTGTGTGTGTGTGTGTGTGTGTGTGTGTGTGTGTGTGTGTGTGTGTGTGTGTGTGTGTGTGTTTGTATGAGAAGGACGCTCGCAAAATAATAACTCAATGACAAATCCTCTTAACTCACTTCCATTTCATTTTCCTTTTGTCCCGTAATCTTACACGCATTGTTCTGTCACGAGGATTATTTTCATAGCTCACAGAGAGGATTCGTTTGGTTTATGTAGGGGGTTTATCCTTTGATGATATATAATTCCTATTAATCTATCATCAGTATCATGTTAACAATCTTGAACACCACAATATGTTTTCACTTGAGCCTCTTAATCGTTAGAATTATGAAAGCAGTCATAAAAATCACAACCTCTGTTAAACTATCATTGGAATTGTGAAAATACTCATGAAAAACCACAATAACATCCACTAAACCGTTAAACTATTATTAGAATGATGGGAACCGTCAAGAAAACAGCAGTTAGCACCTATGGAGCTTTTAATCTATAAGCAGATCCATAAAAACACCCTAGCAAACCTCGATTTCTTTCATTAGAACTGGTTAAACTATATCACTAAACACTCTTGAAAACCACAAAATAATATAGAACCAGTTACAAATAGCTCAGTAGAACGATGAAATGTTTAGGAATCTGTATATTTTAACCATCGCAATCTCGCCAACATAAGATTAGACACTGCTCTCATCAACCTTTGCTGGTCTGGTACACACTCACCATTCCCTCCTAACGAAGAGGCAAGGCAGCTCTCCCTTCCTTCAGCCTTACAAATACTAAGAACTGAGACATTCATTTACGCAACTGAAAATCCAACTTTCTTCCCTTCCTTTCTCCATCTCGTGTTCGTGATAAGAATTGCGAACCACGAGAAAAATGCTACAAAAAAGTTGAGTTAAGTAAAAGTAAGAAAAAAAGGGAAAAATGGAAAAAGGAAAAAAAAAAGGAAAAAGAAGAAAAAAGTAATGCATGATTCTTTTTTCCTAATATAATCAGCGGTGTGAAAATGTGATGTATTCCGGCAATTCACTCCACGGCCATACCCATTACGTTATAAACTACGCATTCGTAACCATGGCGTTAATATTTTCTTACGAGACTTGATTCAAAAATAGTCTTCTAAATCGTACCTAATTATCCGTGAGCTTTTTCTCTCCCACTACTTTTACGGATAAAGATAAATAAAACAGTTCATATATCGAGAATTTCGTGTTTAACTAGAGAAATCCAACGGTATTACTTTCCATCCTACAATATTCGTTTTAATCCTATCTAATTAACCTTCTCCACCTTCCCTGGACGACGTGAGCGTGGCGGCGTTACTTAGACGCGAGGAATGAAGATTAAGGAAATACTCGTGAAGATCATTAGTCATGTTATCATGTAAATATAGAAATGTAAAAAGTATTCAACTCTGCGAGAATGAGTGAAGGGGATATTATCAATTATTTTGTCGTATTTCTTATATTTTGAGAGGCTGCAGTGGAGGATAGTGACGTTTTTCAAGGCTCCTTTCATGCCGGTAGTGGTAGTTTAACGAGATCTTACGATTTTAAACAAGAAAATCACGCTTATGGTCATGAGTAATCGTTTACGTGACCTTACAAAAATAGTCTTGGTGGAAGGAGACGTTTAAAAATGCAAATCTTACTGCAATGATTTTTACTCGACAAGATTCTTTAGGCAAATCATCGTTTTGATATTACGAGGATAAACATGATAGATCTTGATTGTGGTAAGTTTGAGTGTAGCTTTCTTCTGTGAGACACAACGTAGAACAGTGTTAGTGGTGTAGTCCTTCTAGCATCAAGAGTTTTACAAGCCGTGGCGTAGAACAGCGTTGGTGGAGTGGTGATGAGATGGTGTGCTGGTGGTGGGTGTGTAGGGGTGTGGTGAAGGCCTTCTATCAGACCAGCGGCAAGGGTTTCCTGGCTCCCTTCTCTCTCACGCTCGCTAATCCCCAACCTGACGCTGCCAACGCACGGGATATTCTGCGCGCTGGGTGTCTCTTCTTGTTCGTGTTTGTGTACATTATTTTTTTCTTCTTTTTACTCTTTTTTTTTTTTCGTTACGTATTTCTAGATTTTCAGCACATGTTTAAGCCTGTGCTTGTGCACGACCCAGAGTCAGTTCATACACACACACACACACACACACACACACACACACACACACACACACACACACACACACACACACACACACACACACACACACACACACACAGGGCAAAACGAACCTGGCCCAAAATTCTGTACACTAGAACTTGGTAAATACAGCTACGTTTACAGATAAATACAATACACACACACACACACACACACACACACACACACACACACACACACACACACACACACACACATATGCACACACACACACACACACACACACACACACACACACACACACACACACACACACACATCCGAAGATCGGAAATAATGAGCTCTGAGCTCGTTCCGTAGGGTAACGTCTGGCTGTCTCGTCAGAGACTGCAGCAGATCAAACAGTGAATTACACACACACACACACACACACACACACACACACACACACACACACACACACACACACACACACACACACACACACAGAGAGAGAGAGAGAGAGAGAGAGAGAGAGAGAGAGAGAGAGAGAGAGAGAGAGAGAGAGAGAGAGAGAGAGAGAGAGAGAGAGAGAGAGAGAGAGAGAGAGAGAGAGAGAGAGAGAGAGAGAAAGGAAAACTTGACAGATGAATCTAAGTAAACACACACACACACACACACACACACACACACACACACACACACACACACACATGCACGCCAATCTTTACTCATACGCAGACATGTGGCCGAACGAATTTTTTAAATAAACTATATGATACAAAGAAGAGAGGCAAAAAAAAAACCAATAGAAAAAAGAAAAAACAGATGACAGAGGACGAAAACAAAATAACAATACAGGCATAATTTTTCCTCCTCTCCTATTTCTTTTCTTCTTTCTTTCTCCTCCCTCACATAGTCTACCTCCACACACAGTCGGGCACCACCATCACCACCATCATCATCATCATCATCATCATCATCATCATAGTCACAGCGATAATCTTGCTTTCATCTTTCTCTGGACCGTACATATGCTGGCCTGACCTAAAGGAAATATGTCTTCCACCGTAGATTCTTCCCCTTCGCCAATTTCCCGTCTCGGACAATGGGGTGTTTTGGGTTAAATCGTTTCGTACTCTCTATAATGTACGTAGTGTTTCGATTCTATGCTATTCTGCTAAATTTCTCTCTCTCTCTCTCTCTCTCTCTCTCTCTCTCTCTTCCTACCTATTTATTTGTTTGTCTATCTATCATTCTATCTACCTACCTGTCTATTTGTTTATCTATATGTCATTCTTTCTACCTACAATCTATCTAATCTATCTATATTTTTATCATTCTATCTATCTATTTATTTATCATATATATTAGCAATCTTGAAAATTTTGATTTTTCTCACTAGGACTTTCCGTACTGACATCTACAATGAGCTTCGCATCACCGCCACTGCCACGATGTTTGCCGGGAAGTTGTTTAAGTTTTTCTATAAGTACATCATTCACACAGATACTCTTCCTCAGGTCACTCAATCACTCCTATTATTTCACATTTAAGTAGCATCATCGTAAAAGAATAATTTGATGCTAAGTATAATAAGTCCTGGTTATTTTATATTTATGCTATTTCAACTAAATTTTACTTGATATTTCACTGATTTTTTTTCCCTGGAATTTCTTTTCTTTAATCTTCTCTCGTGTCCAATTTTTTTTCATTTTTGTGGTACTTCTATTTCGTTCCACATTTCGTCTCTGTAACTTTTTTCTTTTTATTTAGTGTTTTTTTTTTAATATATATATATATATTTTTTTTTTGTTTTTCATGCAGAGGCATTCTAGTTACTACCTTCCTTCCTTCCTTCCTTCCTTCCTCGTCCTACAGTGAGAGAAAGAAGATACCGGGGTGGAGCAAGTAAGTTTGGTCGAAGCCACGTGGATGAATGGCTGAACGAAGGAAGTAAGTTATATAGTCAAGCATGTCACTTCGTCAACACACTGTGAAATTCGCTCTCACTAGCACCATATTACTTAGGAAAACGGAGACAAAAGAAGTTAGCTTTTATATCAGTTAAAATGAGAATTAGTTATCAGTCGAAATGGCAGAAAGTGAAATATAGTTGACGATAATGACGCGTTTCACATTTCAGCATCTTTATCGTATCACTCCAGATCTGAAGAAGATATTAACATTTAGTGCTAGAATCAGATCCACGGACATTACGAGTCTTAATGGTACCAGTAGTAATAAATAATAAAGACATATTTTACATTCCAGCACCTTCACATGACATCGCATCACTCAAGATCTGAAGGACATGCAAGTAATAACAGTAAGTATTGGTAATAGTTTAAACAGGTATTATGAATCGAAGTGGTTGTATAATGGTAATAAGATTGATGAAACATTCCCTCACTACTTAGACAGTCACCGCGTGCCACACTTCAGCATCATCACTCACCACTCAACGAGCGTCACTGAACGAGAAAAAAGAAAGAACAGCACATAAGACATATTTCCAGACGAGCATTTTGAAAGAACCTCACTTACATGATGCAAGTAGAACCGGTTAGAAGCCTCCAAGTCACTTCAGGAAGGCCAGGAAGTAGACAGACAGACAGACAGACAGACAGACAGACAGACGCTCGAGATGGTAGTAAAACACTTCTTGACACACGGGGAAGGTGACACAGGCCAAGTGTTGGGAGGAGTGAGAAATGAGGGAAAGTAGGACGAAAAAAGGGGAAAGGGGAGATGGGATGAGGTGGAGGAATGAGGAGAACACGTGTTTCGGTCAACTTTGTCAGCTCCCCTCTCCCTCTCTCACAACGCTCCGCTCTCGCTCTCTCTACTCTCTCAGGCCACCGCCCGGGACACACTGC
>NC_059271.1:22307874-22355374 GCF_017591435.1 Portunus trituberculatus | reverse complement strand
GGGGAAGAAAAAAAGAGAAAGGTGAAGACATGCAGGAAAATGTGCTAGGATTTTGTTCGATGTCACTTCCTGACTGCATGGCGTTCTGTGCTAAGGAGTATCTAAGTCTGTTTCTTCCTGGTGTTATTAGTGGTGGACTCGTTACTTTTCTACTAGTTGTTGTTTGGTTTTTCAGTGTGTCAGTCAGATCAGTTCTTGTCTGCCTCACCATTTCCCTCTGCTTCTGACTTCAATTCTTTCAAGAGGGAGGTTTCAAGACAATCTTCCACATAATTTTAGATAGTTGTTTTAACTACTCTTTGGGGGCTGGCACTTCAGTTCCGCTTTCTTTCCCCTTTGCCTCGGGTAAGAATCATCTCCCGGAAGGAGGCACTTAGCGCTTGTCTACTTGCTGTAGCCTGGTTTACGTAACAAAAAATTTGTACGGGACCTTAGCTATATAGAGTTGTTCCCCAGCCTCCTTCAGAGCCATTAGGAAAGTTCTCTGCTCTGCAACGGAATCATATTGATTAATGATGGTAATGGTGACAGTAACACTAAAATTCGCATTCTTAAAGGCCTCATTCTCTCATCAGGACTATTTTAAAGTCACAAAGATGATTAATCGTATTCTTACAGTCGTTTTCTTCCCTGTTGATGATGTTAGAATCATGAAAACCAATAACTTCCACAAAAATAAAGTCAAGAATAGTAGGAACAAGACGCAGAAAGGTTTGGGTTTACGAGCCAAAGATTAAGAGCGACGAGCGCTGTGACAAAGACCAGCGTAGCGTACGCCCATCACTCATAGCTCTGTCTCTGCCGGAACAAGAGCGATGAGTGGTCCCAATGCCAAGTCCTCGCGTGCAGGTGGGCAGTGACGCGGGAGAGTCAGGTGTTAGGGTTGAAACAGTCGCTCTTACCCCCTTCCCTGTTCCTTTCCTGTCTCTCCTTTTTTTCCGGGTTACCAATCATCGCGTGTTGTCATGTCATCGTCGTAATACCTCGCGGGAGCAAACACCGTGAATATTAACGAGTGGGTCGCTATATGATTTAATGCACTTTTGTCAAAGGTGATTACTGGAGACGTCGAGACTAAGGCACTGACTTAGATAAGAAACACTGTATTATTTCTTTTATTCTCTCCTTTTAGTCTTCCTCCTTTTCTCCTTCATCTAGTCCTCCCTTTCATTATTATTTTTTTCTTTTTCTTCTTTTTCTTCGGGTTTTCTTATGTCTATTTTGGGTTGTTGTTTCTTGGTTCTCTCTCTCTCTCTCTCTCTCTCTCTCTCTCTCTCTCTCTCTCTCTCTCTCTCTCTCTCTCTCTCTCTCCCAGTTGCAGTATATAATGTGGGCAGGTGATCATCTCTAGGTTGCGGGACGAACAGAGAGAGGCTGGCGGGGTTACAGATGACACCGCCACTTCCCTCCATCACCGGGACAGTCCTCACCAGCGCCTCGCCAGACAGTGGAGGTTGCTTCACTCCGCTGGTGCTCAGGGCTGGAGTTACGAGCAGGTCATTTGCTGTCCTTGCCTTCAGTTCTCCTTCTGCTTCTCCTTCTCCTTTGCTTTCTGCTTCTCCTCGTCTTCTTCCACTTCCTTTGGCTCCTGTTCTATTTCCTTTTATTTATCTTTCTCTTCTTGGTCTCATTTCTTCCTTTTTCTCTCATTCATATTTTTTTATTGTCCTTCTTTTTGTATTTTCTATATTCTTCCATGTTTTCCCCTTTCTCTCCTCCTTTTTTTTCTATTCTACCTCCTATTCCTCCTTAGCTTCTTCTTCTTCATGTTTGTCTTTCGTTTCTTCCTCCTCCTCCTCCTCTTTCTCTATTTTCTCTTCCTCTTCCTCCTATTCCGCTACCATTCCTCCTCCTTCTTTTTCTTTCATCTTTATCCCCCAATCCTCTTGCTTTTCCTCCTCCTCTTCCTTATCTTCCTTTTCTTTCCTTTCTCCTCTACTTCATCTACTCCTATCTCCTCCTCCTCCTCCTCCTCCTCTTCTTTCTCCGCACGTGAATTCCAACAGCTGAGTAGTCTGTGGAACGCCGGTCACACGTAAATTCTGTTAGGATTACCAGTACCAATATGATCCATCCTTGCACTGTATTCTGAAAGGTCTCGGTGTTTTAACACGACAGTTTCATGAGTGTTTAGTACAGCAGTCTGACCCTAACATGGTGAACCAATCATTACGAAGAAAACCTTGAAAAATTCACCTCTGCCCATATAGTGAAAGGAGTTAACCTATATTTATTTTCGTATTGGATTGAATATAGTAAAAGTTAGAGTAGTTTTTAAAGGTATCTTCATGTTGGAATAGACTCAGTAAGCAAATAGTTGATTCTAAAGATTGAGTGAATTCTTGGATGAGGATTATAGGTAGGAATGGGTACGTGTTTTTCAAAGAGAGACTGCCACGAGTATAGGTATATGCATAATGGCTTTTTGCAGCTTTTCTTATTTTTCTTATGTTCTCTTATGATTCGAGTGATGGTAAGACAAAAGTGTTGCGCCATGCATGGAAAACACCCGTGAGAATCTAAGTAATCATCTGTGACGTTTGGAAAGGAGAGAACAAAGCATTTACGAAGAATACGGATCTTAAGAGATTATACGCGCCAGTGTGTGTGTGTGTGTGTGTGTGTGTGTGTGTGTGTGTGTGTGTGTGTGTGTGTGTGTGTGTGTGTGTGTGTGTGTGTGTGTGTGTGTGCGTAATCAATCTATCTATCTCTCCTTCTCTTTATTCCGTCTACACAAAACAACACAGGAGGGCCAAGCAATATACCTTCATAAGCTCACAAGACACGAAAGACAACACCACCTCCCTTACCGCAGTGGTGGATTCAGCGGCACACAGCGAGATCACAGGCGGGGACGCAGGCAATGGCTCGTCCAGCATCGTGTGGGGAAAGCTAATGATAACATCGATTACACTTAATGGAGGAGAAAAAGAGACGTATAGGACCCTAAGGACGGGGAGCGTGTTTATTGAGAGAGAGAGAGAGAGAGAGAGAGAGAGAGAGAGAGAGAGAGAGAGAGAGAGAGAGAGAGAGAGAGAGAGAGAGAGAGAGAGAGAGAGAGAGAGAGAGAGAGAGAGAGAGAGAGAGAGAGAGAGAGAGAGAGAGAGAGAGAGAGAGAGAGAGAGAGAGAGAGAGAGAGAGATGTTGGAGGAGAAAAACATTTGCTCAGTCTCGGAAGAAGAAGAGTTGGATGAGGGGTAAAAATAAAATAAAAAAAGAGAGGAAAGGAGAGAGGGAGAATACAATTCAAAGCATAAACTTTAGTCGAGAGTTTGTCAGAGGCAGGACAAGCCGCCAAACTCTTTCTATATTGCCGACACTTTTACGAGATAACCACAAAAACGAACTAGAAATATTTCTGTGGACATTCTTCCCAGTAACAAATGGCGGAATTGGGACTCTACACGCCGGTATACGCCAACTCTGTCCGCGTATAGCCAGCTGTGGACACGCGAAACTTGCTTACCTAACACTGCCAGGAACTGATACTCCCGTTTGCTGACTGGTGAAAAATTATCAAGTGTTCAATCAATCTAGGGAATTTATTATCGTACTCGTAGATTTCGTGTGAGAGGAAGAAAAAAAAGGAGGATGGGTTGACTTCATTGTTAATCATCATGGCTCGTATCCTTAACCGCTTTGCTCTCTCACCATAACTACTTTCAAAGGCTGTGGGGATAATTAATGAGGTTCCCAGGGATATTTTCCTAATAGCATAAAAATCCTTGTTAAATTATTACTAAAACCATGAAAATGCTCTTTAAATATCCCAGTAACTATGAATAAAGTTCTTAAAAGGAATCGAGATAAGGGGAAACATTTAAGAATAGCCCTTTGAAATAAAGATGTGTAGAGAATGTTAGCGGTCTGCGTTCTCGATATCTGAGTTATAGGGACATGATCAACTTTATGAGAATCAATATTTTCATCACTTTCTTTAACACTAGAAATACCACTCATAGCTCTAGTCTATTTTAAATCTAGTGCCTAAAGTATATATAGATATATTCTACTGATATTCTATTTTGAGATGCCTCAGACTTATACACCTTTCTCTATAAAGCTATAAATTCTCTAAATAACAGAACACCATGCCTGAAAATACAAGAGGTGACATAATTTTGTTTAAACGAAGAAGAAAACAAAACCCTGCAATGGGAAAAAAGCATTCCACTTCTGTCAATGGCCTAACAAGGAAGGTCACTGGGACTTATAAGGAGACATCTAAGAGGGAAGGAGGAGGAGCAATAAAGATAATAATAATACAAAAGGTTCTGGTAGTGACGTCATAGAGACACTGAAGGATCTCTCAGTAGTCGCAGGACGCTCATCAAAAGGAGGCCATGAGGGATGTAGAAGCGAGGACATGCGAGGCGAAGCGAAACGAAGACAAGGAAGGAAAAAATAAAGAAAAAGGAAAAAGAAAATGTTAAGAGAAGGAGGGGGAGGAGATTGTGAAGTGAAAATGTGATTAAAGGTGAAAGTAACGAAAGGAAAGGAATGGAAAGGAAAATGAGTGGGATTAAAAGGATGAGATAATAAAGTAGATAATAAAATGCGAGTAATTGACAAAAAAAAAGGAAATGTGAGGAAGAGAAGGAAAAGATAAGGAAAGTAAAGATAGAGAGAGAGAAAAAGAAAATGAAAGAGGAAATGAAAGGATAGGAAAGGATGGGAACTGAATGGAAATTAAATAAGATAGGAAAGGAGAGATAAGGAAAGGAATGAAAAAGAAAACAATGGAAGGCAAAGGATGGAAAACGAAAGGAAAAAGAAAAGAAAAAGGAAGAGAAAAGGGAAAAGAAAAAAAAAATCAAAGAGAGGGAAGATGTAGGGGAACTTAAACGAATTAAGAACAGAACAATAGTAACATGGCAACTAAATAGCAGAGAAAAATCGAGAAGTGAATATATATGTAAAAGATACAAGAAAAAAAACAAGAGAGTAAAAGAAAACATAACACAATTCAGAGGAGACAAACGGTGAGATGATGACAGTAAAGTAAGAGAGACAAGAGAAGGAGAGATGAAGTAAAGGATGGAAAAATAAGAAAAATAGGAGAAAATAGAAGAAAAAAGAAAAAGAAAAAGAAATCAGAGCAGAGGGAAAGAGCAGGGGGAAAGGAGAGGATAATGAAGTGAAAGAGGAAAGAGGAAACGAGGTGAAACGAGGAATGGAAAAGGGAAAGATGAATTAAAGGAAATGAAAGAAAAATGAGAGTGAGGGAAGGAAACGAAAACAGACTGGAAGTGAAATGAAAAGAGAGAGAGAGAGAGAGAGAGAGAGAGAGAGAGAGAGAGAGAGAGAGAGAGAGAGAGAGAGAGAGAGAGAGAGAGAGAGAGAACGAAAAGAGAAATTATGTCTATATAAAAAGGATACGAGGTGACAACACGAAAAAAAAATCTTGAATATTATCCCTAAAAATGAATAAATAAATATACGAATGAATAATAATTGCACCATGCGATTCTAACGGGGCAGATAATCCATGCAATACATTGTAAATACGTATGTTAGCATTCGAGTTTAGGTAAATTTACACTACGTAATTAAATGTAAGTGATGCAATACTTTTGACAGCGTATATTATATTGATTACATTGCCATCACGGCTATTAAATGCGAATTGGAGTCACCAATCAGAATTATCCGTGTACAGTGACGTCACCACCAGATTGTTACTATATGCACAGGCCACCATAGTGTTAGTTCCTCTCATTACACAACCTACATGAATTTAACCCTCTCACTGCTATTTGGCACATCTTTCTTAAACCATTAAGCACGGAGCCACATTTCTACAGTCACCTCGAACCATTACACATACTGAGCTAGAAATCAAAACGCCCTGTTCTTCTAACCCCCTTCTCTTTCATGTAGACATGTTGAAAGGTCTCATCCATTGTACTTAATGTTGTAAATGGTTGCATATCGCAGAGGAAAGACTCATACATTCCTTTAATCACACACCACTCTAAGGCATTTATTTATTGTTCTGCAGCCACCTCTGAGCATCACACTGGTTAAACATTCAATAATTCAATCGCCAGTCTTTGCATGCCTGTCCCACGCCCTCTAGCGCCTTATGACCACGATGCTGCAGCGAATTCCCCCTTTTATTTAATCAGTCACTCTCTCTGACGCCAACTCTTTAGTGTCGAAACATTTAGAGACAGTAAAGTAAACATTTGCCATTACTTCATCCTTACTTATATTTATTAAGAATTTTCAAATAAAGCATTCAGTGATCAGGAAAAAGTAAAAAGAAGGAAAGGATGAGATGAAAACAGATGATGGGAGAAAAAAAAACAGACAAGAAACAGGAAAGAAACAGAAGATGAAGAATGCAAGGCGGACAGAAGAGAAGAGAGAAGAAAAAGGAGACGAGAGGAGAGAGGAGAAAAGAGAGAAGAGAGGAGAAAGGGAGGGGAGAAAAACAAGGCGAAGGATGGGGAAGATAATTAGCAAAACACTCAGTCTTCTCAGAAACACACTTCATATCTAGGTGAAGGAAAGTGGAGGGCGAGATGAAAGGAAAGGGAAATGAAGAAGAAGAAGAAGAAGAAGAAGAAGAAGAAGAAGAAGAAGAAGAAGAAGAAGAAGAAGAAGAAGAAGAAGAAGAAGAAGAAGAAGAAGAAGAAGAAGAAGAAGAAGAAGAAGAAGAAGAAGAAGTAGTAGTAGTAATAGTCGTAGAAGAAGAAGAAGAAGTAGTAGTAATAGTCGTAGAAAAAGAAGAAGAAGAAGAAAAGAAGGAGAAGAAGAAGAAAAAAAGAAGAAAAAGGAGAAGTAAAAGACAAGAACAAGAATAAGAAAAACAAGAGGAGAAGGAGAAAAACAACAACAATAACAACAACCACTGAGAGAGAGAGAGAGAGAGAGAGAGAGAGAGAGAGAGAGAGAGAGAGAGAGAGAGAGAGAGAGAGAGAGAGAGAGAGAGAGGGCGCGCGAAGGAAAAAAAGGGAACGAGGAAACAGTGACGACAAAAACAATAAGAGCCTGTCCTACTTAAGTCTCTCTCTCTCTCTCTCTCTCTCTCTCTCTCTCTCTCTCTCTCTCTCTCTCTCGAGCTCTAGAACATCCCTAGTAATTAAGAGAGAGAGTGAAGTGTTGTTACTGACGCTCGCCTGCCACCTCCGCTGTGAAGAAACGCGGAAGGACAGTAAAAACAGTCGGGGAGAAAAAAAAAAGAAAAAACAGAAAAGTAACTGAGATGCGAGCTGAGGGGTGAATAACAGAAAAGATAATAAAGATAAGAGTCAAGGGCGGAAAATAAAGTAAGATGACACTCTATGGGAAAAAATGATAAAGAATAACAATGATAAGAGTCAAAGGGGAAAACGTACCAGAAAGATAGCTAAGCTGAGAGTCAGAGGAAAAAACAAAAGTAAAATAATAATGACACAAGACTAAACAGAATGAAAACGAAAAAAAAGTAAATGAAAGATTTAAAGTTTTCATTTGATAGAAAATGTGAAATTCAATGAAGTCAAATTAATGAAATTTTTATGAGTATTCATCTTTTTTTACCAGGTTGTATGCAACCAATGCAACCTGGCAACCGAAAATTTTCTGGTTTAGTAAGAAACTTCCTATTCTCTGTTTTCTTTCTTTTTACTACATGATCAGAAGACCTTCGGTTGAAGAAAAGACTAAAAACACAAAGGAAAGGAGTGTTGTATTTTACTTGGCTTCAACCAGTCAATATACGAGAAGCAATACACTGGGGAGAGCCAGTGAGGTTATGCACGTGGTAGCATGTACTAGATTACGTGAACACTTGCATTTGTTTACTTTATAAAAATAAGTTGAATTTACTATTTCAGAGGTTTTCCATATAAACGAGTGCCAGTAAAGACATTTTTTTCAAATTTTTCTGTCTTCTTTAATTGCTTAACTTCCTTAGCATGCTTAACAATTAAGGAAGCGTATTGTAGATTTTAGTTAACTCTTCCACCTACTTAACAAATAGAATATCTTCTTTCTTGTCTTTAGCTTCTCTTGCAAGTTTGACAAATAAAGGAACAGCTTTTATACATTTTCAACCCATAATTCACTTTACTTATAATCATAACAATAAACCTTTTATATACTATCTCTGTAGGCAATATATACTTTGCTCCCTTTATGTGTTGAAAATACAACAAGAAGCACAATATTAATACGCATGATAATGCAAATGTCCGGTTCAACAATTCAACAACAAGCACAGCGATTCTCCAAAGCTATCGCAAAGTGCAGAACAAAATAAACGACTATAAAGATTTTCTCAGAGACATTTGAGTGACATTTTGATTTAGATGGTCATTTGTGGCAAGATTAAATTCGTGAAAGTTGGTCACAAAACATTAAGTTATGTGAGTTTTATTCGTTGTCTTATACCGCTCCTCCTACTTCTCCTCCTCCTCCTCTTCCTTCTCTTCTTCCTCTTTATTTTTCAGCTTAAGAGATGGAATATTCTTATTAACGGCCAGGAATATAACTCTAAAATATTTGCCGGAGTTAATTCCAGTTTTAATTGTCAAAGTTTATACATTCGATCGAAGATGGAAATTAATATGATGTGATGAGGCTGTGGAGGAAAACACCGCTTCCCTCAACGAATAGAGATAGGAAAAGCTTTCAATCTCTCTCTCTCTCTCTCTCTCTCTCTCTCTCTCTCTCTCTCAAGTACCACCACTCAACACGCCATAAAGCCAGAGGGAAGGGACAGGAAGGACAGGAAGGGCGCCTATATTTTCTGTTAGGTCATCCTCGCGGGAGTGACATAACCCAGCTAAAATTGCACCTTTCCTTCCTCCACACACCCTCACTTCCCCTACGCCGCTTCGCCACCACTCCTTTAAGCAACGCCGCTCCGAAACAGGAATGTGTGGTCACTACATAGAACATAGCGTGTAATGTTTTAACTAATTGAATTCTTTATAAGAGAAATACTTCTGAAAATAACGTATAATATCCCGTATGGATTCTGGAAACTAAGAGGTAAATAGGTACACGACAAAAATTCAATAAACTACGTAGTCCAGGGATAATGTTACGGAACAATCATATTAAACCGTACCTGAATTCTGGAGACTCAGAGGCAAATAGTTACTAGATAATATAGGTATAATAAAATACATAGTGGGAGAGGAAGTGAGGGTGAAAGAGTTTGACTTCAGTAGTATATCACATTCACTGTCCTCACACCATCCACGTGGAATGAATTACCTCTAATGCTTACAGTCAAGATCGATAGAATAACATATCACACGAACCTTCACTGAGTTTTAACGGTTCTTCCCTCAATATTGAGTGCTCTAACTTTCGGAGAATCACTCGAATGTAGGACTATCAGGAGACCAGGACTGAAGATCGAGGAATAAAACGAACAAAAAGAAAAACAGTGCAATCAAAAAAGAAATGTGGTGGGTGGGAAAGAGGAGAGGACGAGTAGGAGAGAGAAAAGACCAATTGAAGATGCCAGCTAAAAGTTCCGTTAGTATGTTCGTATATGTGTAATTTTCACCCATTTAGTAATGACTTTTGCTGCAGGCTCGTTACTTATAAGGTATTAAAAGATACATATTTTTTTTTTTCCCGTCCTCTCATTCCATTCTATAGAGCTGCCACCACTACCACCACCACTACCACCAGCACCACCACCACCATCACCACCGTTACGACAATGTTCAAATGCTTTTCTTCATTCTTACTTTTCTCTTCGTATCTTTTTTTCTTTTGCTCCATAGGTACACCTGCCTTCCTTCCTTGAGCCATACTGTCCCCTTCCTCTTTCCTTTTCTCCCATTGTTAGGTCAACGAAGCACACGCATATCCCTGCAGCAACAAACTGCCTTTCCTTCCCAACCTCCCATCCTCTTCCTTCATCAGGGATAAAAACGATACAAAGGTTTAAACTATATTACTCTCCTCTTACTTTCCGCTTCCTACCCCACACTTTTTTTTACAGCTGTTACCGAAAACTTAAGACTAGTATACCCTTCCTTCTTCCTTTCTTCGAGATCGACACGAACAATATAGACCATAAAACTATATATTTTTTTCCATTCCTTTCACCCGCCCGTCTTTTTTTTTTTTCTTTTGGGTGGGGGGGATCTTGACCATTACTGAAAAGTTAGGATTATAATTTCCCTCTCCCTCTCCCTCTACTTCCATCTACTCTCTTTCTTTCCCTCCCTCCCTTTCCTTTCCTCCCATCCATCTCCTCTTTCCCCACTTTCCTTTTCCCTCAGGCTAGTTAGCACTACATACCTTAAACTACTTGTGTATCCTGTCCTTCCTCCCTCCCTCCCTCCCTCCCTCCTTGTCCACTCCCTGCAGCCTCAACGCCCCTGGCAGTAGGTGGCAACTGCCTCGCCTCAACCACCTGTTGTGAGGGTCCCAGTGCGTCGACGCTGCCACCGCCTCCCCCTCCTCTTCCTCCTCCTCCTCCTCCGCCGCTGCTTATTCCTCAAAGTGGATCATGCTACACCCAAAGATACCCTCACCCTCATAAACATCTCCAGCACCATTGTCTTCAATGTTTCAGTGCGTCCTTTTTCTTTGGCCTTGAACTGGTGTACTGTGGACTTGCGGGTCGCCACGCTGATTGTGCGAGAGATGAAGGGTTACTTAGCCGCCCTCTCTCTTTTTTTTGTGTCCTCTTATGTAAACAATGACGATAAGAAAATGCAATGATATTAACAGTGAAAAAAAGGGAAAAAAAACAAGACAAGACGATAGTAAGGACACAAAGAAATTACTTTCATTCATGTATAATCTGCACAAGTTATACAATATTTTCAACATGAACTTTTACTGATAAACTAAAGATTACAAAGAGGCTGCCTCCGCGAAGCTCCATAAATATATTACGAGAGAGCCTGATACGCCAGCAGGCCAGAGCCACACAACGCAGGGACTGGCGGCTCAGTGCTCGAGTACCGCGGCAAGCCTTGGGCTACAAATCCCTTCCTCAACGCGCACAACCGAGCCGGTCTCTATATTAACATGCCGGTGGCGTTTGTTACGTGGCAGCCTCTTGGTGGCGCTGGACCGCGAGGAATGCTGTGGCAAAGATGAAACTGCCAAATGTAAAATTTCAAGCACTGCCATGAACACATCTGTCTCTGCCGATAACGGCTCCAGTACGTCTATGGCGCATTGCGGCCCAGACGCAAGACCGAAAAGCCTGAAATGAATAAATAAAACTTACACAGCACACACACACACACACACACACACACACACACACATTTTATAACATTATATATATATATATATATATATATATATATATATCGATAGTGTGTGTGTGTGTGTGTGTGTGTGTGTGTGTGTGTGTGTGTGTGTGTGTGTGTGTGTGTGTGAAAGTAAAACGTCGCGATAATAAAGAAAATAAAAGTTTCGTTCGACTGTTCCTCACACACACACACACACACACACGTCTGTGTTAGGAGAGGAGTGGATGGGTGGATGGATGGATGAATGTAAGCTGTAAATTTACTTAGTCCTCTACACATGCCGTTCAGGCTGGTTGTCAGAGATTTGCTGGTGAGGGCGTGGCGCTCCCCGGGTGGAAGCATCGGGTCGGGCAGCGTAAAATACAAGGTAACCTTGAGCAGGGCGGGGCCTCAGGGACGCACGAAAGTCCCTCTGCTCGGATCGCCTTGCAACTGCAGGCACCCCGAGTCTTAATCAGGGGAGTGTTATCCGGCCTGGGCCGAGGGGGACTGCGCTCCAACTCCCGAGATACTCAACATGAAACCTCAATTTTTGTTAAGAAAATTCAATAATACACGTAAACAACAATTTGGGTTTGCTCATTTTCCTCTTGACGTTATACGCTCACTCATGTTTTCCTCCACCATCACTTCCTTAAACTTTATACTTAAGCTTCCTTTCACGGCGGTTAGCTTGATAGGACTGCCGCTTATGCCGCCATTACCTTGAGGCGCCACCAGTGACTCTAAGGCTGTTCTAGAGAATGTGGTGGTGATGCTGGTGGTGGTGACCATGGTGCATTAAGGAGAAGTGATGGTCTGACTAGCGATACTCATGATGTTAGCGGGGACGGTGACTCGGGGGCAGGGAGAAGGACGGAGGAATGAGGATGGAGGGCGGCGGTGGGGTATGTAGCAGTGACGAGGCCAGGACAGATGAGTCGCGTGGTAGGAAGTAGCGAGAGAATTACTCTGATTCAAAAAGAAAAAGAAAGCTTCCTCTTTTAAAATCAATGAACGTATGATTATGTTTACTTTGCTATTAATGGACACTTTTAAACTTCGTAGTAGTCAACTGCCATAAAATACACAATACTTAAATCCTTCAGGCATGGATACAGATACGAATTCAAAATAAATCTAAATCCCCACCACGAAGAAGAAAAGAAGGTGGGTTTGGGAGCGTATAACTTTTAACATGTTACAGTTGTTTCGTTTGTCCTGCTGCCTAAACTAAAATTGGTCTGTAACGGTGTCTACTTGATCATTTCTGTTGCATCTTATCAGTTGCTAAGTTCCATTAGGTTAAGTTCCGTTAGGTTAAGTTAGGTTAGGTTATAGTCTTGTTAGTTGGTGTAGGATTTTGTTCATTACATTTCTTCTAAGCCAGATGTATTTAGTTATTTCTTTTACCATTTAGTAATCAAACTTTTCATTCATTTTCTTTACAATAACGTTATTTCATTGACTCAATCTATATATTTTCACTTTTTTTCTCAAATACTTGTTATTCAATTTTCCATAAATAATCACTTGGACATTACTATATTTTCAATCTTAATGCCTTTAGTTTGACTGTTTACATTTTCCAATCTTCTTGCAGGAGTACTACTTTGATCATCTCTGCCACTGCACTACCAACACCACCACCTCAGTGTCCTCTATCATCACCCTCGCTAGGTTGTCCTCCAGCTGCCAAATGATGGATTTTAATTTTTCTTTACAGTCAGTTGGTGCCAATCATGAAACTTCATATCTTTCACTTTCCTCTTACATTTTCTTTTCCTTTTACCGAAGACTTTTACCTGTGTTCATACCCCGACTCCCTTCGGGTTAGCTTCTTATGTCTCTCTCTCTCTCTCTCTCTCTCTCAGTAGCGTCGCGGTGGGATGGAAGGGCGGATGGAGAGTGACGATGGGACAGGAGAGCCGCAGGAATGTGATGATGCAGTGGAAGAGTCTCAGGAGAGCGACAGTGAGAGAGAGAATTAACGATGGGGCGGTAAGGTGGCTGGTAAGTGATGGTGAAACAAGAGAGAGAGAGAGAGAGAGAGAGAGAGAGAGAGAGAGAGAGAGAGAGAGAGAGAGAGAGAGAGAGAGAGAGAGAGAGAGAGAGAGATGGTGGAACGGAGGGCTGGCTAAAAGAGTGCCGGAAGAACCACGTGGATTTCCGAAGGTGGCGAGGCAGCGGCAGAAGGCGGGGCGGGTGACGCACTGCAGCAGAACCATCCCTCCCCTGCCGCGCCTGCTCCTGCTGATCAATAGTAACCTAACAGCCCGCCGCTACACGCCCCCACCCGCATCCCAGCCATGCCTCACTTACGCCCCCGCCTACAACTTAACCAACTTCAAAATACGCAGCCAGCCAGCTCGCCCGTGCCCTGAAACTGTAAGATATCAGAGATACAGATGCCCACGCCTGTACTGCAACGAACTTCCTTAGCCTAAGAAGTCCTCTCGTGTCTTGCCTGTCGTCCCTCGAAACACACCTGCTGGCCGGCCTTCCCCAAGCACCTCTGTCCCTTCAGGTTTCAATTTCCTTCTGTAAATTATGGATTTTCTCGTACTATATTTCCGTGGCAGCATCTTTTTAAATCATTCCTTGTATACCATTCAATTTTCTTACGTCTCTATACTTATTTTCACTCCTATTCAAGATGCTACTATTACTGCTATGTTGTTACTCCTACTACTACTACTACTACTACTACTGTTGCTGCTACTACCACAGCCACTAATAATGACACTAATACTTCTTCAGGAGGCATTTGCAAGGCTGGAAAGGAATGTGATGGGAGATGTGCACTGTCCCTTCCCCGCGCTGCGAGTGTTCCCCCTCAAGCAACCAGCATGGAGTTCATTCCGCGGGCGGTTGGGGCTGCATCCACCCGTCAGCCTCCAACACTCATCACCCGGCTACAGGCAGATTTATGAGCGTCTCAAAGGAGGTGGAGACCGAGTAAGAAAGAAGAAACGGGAAGGGGAGGAAGAGGAGTAAGAGGAAGACGTGGAAGAGAAGGATAAGAAAAACTAAAAAAAAAAAAAAAAAAAAAAAAAAAAAAAAAAAAAATAGAGTTCGCAGCATCCCACGAAGAGGACGTGAATGAGCATCTCTCCTTCAGTAGCGGGACGACGTGCAACGGCATCACTTCGGGGAAAGGAGAACACAGGAGGAAAGGAAGGAGAGAGAGAGAGAGAGAGAGAGAGAGAGAGAGAGAGAGAGAGAGAGAGAGAGAGAATCTGTGTCTGCTCGAGAGATTACATCCGTCATTCCTAAGCGTGCCACGTCCTTCACAACATCGATTTCCCTTTTTATGTAGTGTGCCAAGGTCGCGGAGACGAAGGGCGAGGCTGAGGTCACAGGTAAAGGACCGCGCAGGGAAAGGGAGAAAGTACACAACATACAAACTGCTTCTTCAGGGAACAAAACCCAAGAAGTCCCTTCCTATATCATAAAACTGATGATGCTTGTTAAGCTTGTTATGCATTGTCAGGAAAGCGGAGTTCATAGGTAGATTAACCGAAGGAGAAAGGAAAAAAAGACAGAGTATACAAGCTTCATGGGAGAAAAAAAAATGGTAAATTTTCACGTACGATTTGAAAGTTTTAAAAGATGTTTATTGATGTTTTAGGTCATGAGAAAGAAGAGAGAGTTCAATGATAAAGAGTCACGCTGGAAAAAAAGGGGAGGAGAGAAAATACGTTTCATGGGAGTGTAAGATCTGTGATTAATTTTCATTCATAATCTGAAGCTTATAAAAGATAGTCACTGATGGATGAAGTCGTCGAGAAACTATCAAGTTCAGAAGAATTGTCACTCTAGCGGAACATGAAGAAAGAAGGGTCGTATTTTAACACAGGATTTGAATCTTATAAAAGATGACTGATGTCCTATATCTTTCACTTTACTTCCGTCATACTGGTTCAGAATATCGTAGCTAGAAGTCTAAGGGATTCATCAACCAATAGCGTTTATTACAGAAACCTTATTGAGTATTTCTATAGTAGTTTGTTTTCCTCCAAGTGGTTACCAACTTCGTCTGTTATAGGTGCTTCTAGTATCTTCTTATATAAATCAGAGTTACATTAGTAAGCTTCCACTCATGTAAGAAAGGTTGAATCTATAACTGCAAGGACACAAGGGAGTATATATACGGTACTTGCTCTACGGACAATGAAATTCATGAACTCAATCTGTATCTATGATTTGAGCGTTAATCAACCGGCAGTTTTAGGACTCGCGAAATTAAAAAAATATTAACGGCATGTTTAGAGCGAAAGGTAAACGCACAGAAAGAGAGAGAGAGAGAGAGAGAGAGAGAGAGAGAGAGAGAGAGAGAGAGAGAGAGAGAGAGAGAGAGAGAGAGAGAGAGAGAGAGAGAGAGAGAGAGAGAGAGAGAGAGAGAGAGAGAGAGAGATTAATACCCGCAACTGTCTATATCGCTGACCAGAAATATCAAACATCACATTCCAGATAAGAAAAATAAATACTAAAAAAAAAAAATCAAATCAAAACGACGCAATTCCTCAGCCGGCGTATCCGAGAAACTTAGCACCCACAACATTACTGAGTTGGAGTCACGGATGTTCTTTGCGCGGCGACAGACATGGAAGAGACCTAAATTATTGCTTCCATTGCAGAACGAGGACGAGGGAAGGGCTGTCGTGTCTAATTGGCAATGCGACAGACTAGAGTTTCAGAGCTCATAATTCGACGTTAATGATAGCTAAGTGTAATATCACTCACTTATCTGCATTTATCATAGGTGGTGGTAGTAGTAGTAATAGTAGTAGTAGTAGCAGCAGCAGCAGCAGTAGTAGTAATAGTAATAATAATAGTAGCATGTCGATAGTTTTTTTAAAGGTAAGGGTAAATGTGCCGCTATAATGGGTTGACCGTCACCTGCTTACTATGTCACTCTGCCTCACTACTGACATTTCACTGCAGAAATATATAAATAACTTGGACGTGATACATTGCAGGATGTGTTGCCATGTTTTCATGAACACGACACACTCCCTGTACCGCTAACACAATACGCGCGTTGGTGTAATCAAAATTAAGTTATTGACCCTGCAAGTAAAATTTTCTCTCTCTCTCTCTCTCTCTCTCAAATGAATCAGTACCAACGAGTGTCCAAATATATTATACATATTCTTAAGCACGGCTCTCTCGTAAGAGTATTCTCTAAAGGCTTCTGAAATAAATAGTAATAAATAGTTGTGTTTTCGCAGCGGTTTTTTTGTTGTCGATGTGGAAATCTAGTGGTTGCAGGATCTCCTGACCAAAGATCCTATGAGGACTTGGCAGAAACTCGAGCATACTCCTCTCGGCACCACAGAAAATTATGCATTATTCCTCAAGTAACCGTTTCTTTACACCTAGTACCATAATTACGTTAGGCCATTACCATAAAGGAGCCCCCTTGAGAAGCGCAACTAAGCCTACATGTTATCAGACTACGTACGTATGAAGCGCTCGGCGAAAGTGGAAACTGCTGCAGCCTTAACTTACATTTGCTCCAATTTAGCATCGAATCTATGAGTAAGTAACTCCATAAATAATTCTGGCAAGCAACCAAGAAGTAATTGGCACCAGATACTGTTTATATGGAGTCGGAAGAGTGTCAGCGGAGCCTCACTGAAGTCAGGTCGTGTGTCATGAGTCGGGATGCAGGTTGTCCGTGGTGGGGATGCTTTGGTGTGTTCCATAATGGGTTTGTATTCCCTAGTGTTTCAGTACCTAATTGTTAACTCTTAACAAACTGCCCTGGCTTCTATCCTTCTCTCTGCAACTTTATCTCAAGTTTCCTTTCCGACCGTTCTGTTGCTGCTGTGGTAGACGACCAGTTCTCCTAAATCTATTAATAGTGGAGTTCCTCAGGGTTCTGTCCTGTCACCCACTCTCTTTCTATTACTCATTAATGACCTTCTTAACCAAACTTCTTGTCCTATCCACTCCTACGCTAATGATACCACCCTACATCTTTCCACGTCCTTTCAGAGACGACCAACCTTTCAGGAAGTCAGCAGATCACGCAGGAACGCCACAGAACGCCTGACTTCCGATCTTTCTAAGATTTCCGATTGGGGCAGACAAAATCTAGTAGTTTTCAATGCCTCAAAAAACTCAATTCCTCCATCTATTAAATCGACACAAGCTTCCAGACAACTATCCCCTCTTCTTCAATGACACTCAACGTCTCCCTCTTCCACACTGAATATCCTCGGTCTGTCCTTTACTCATAATCATAACTGGAAACTTCACATCTCATCTCTTGCTCAAACAGCTTCTATGAAACTAGGTGTTCTGAGACGTCTCCGCCAGTTTTTCTCGCCCCTCCAACTGCTAACTCTGTGCAAGGGCCTTATCCACCCCTGTATGGAGTACTCTTCGCATGTTTGTAGGGGATTCCAGTCACAGTTTTACTAGATCGGGTGGAATCAAAAGCTTTTCGTCTCTTCAACTCCCCTCCACTGAGTAACCGTCTTCAGCCTCTTTCTCACCGCCGAAATGTTGCATCTCTTTCTATCTGTTATCGCTATTTTCATGCTAACTGTTCTACTGATCTTGCTAACTGGATGCCTACCTCCTCCTGCGGCCTCGCTGCCCAAGGCTTTCTTCTTCCTCTCATCCTTATTCTGTCCAACCAACTCTCTAAAGCAAGAGTTAATCAGTACTCTCAGTCATTCATACCTTTCACTGGTAAACTCTAGAACTCCCTCCCTGCATCTGTATTTCCGACTTCCTACGACTTGTCTTCTTTTAAGAGGGAGGTATCGAGGCATTTGCTCCCTAAATTTGGCTGACGTTTTTCCTTTGTAGAGAACCAGCACTCAAGTGGGCCTTTTCTTTTAATCTTTTTTCTTTTTTTCCCCTTGGCTGGCCCTTTCCTGCATAAAAAAAAAATTATAATTTTTATAAACCATTACATCATCCTTATGGTACGTACCACACTTACCACCTGGAAAACAACCTGGTAAACTATCAATATAAGGTTTCGACAGAAAGACTACTTTAGTGCATACTTTCATAAACATTCATTTCTAGGGTCCCACATGTGTTTTTTCCCTCACAAACTAACACCTCTACACCAGGAGACCACATTTTCAAAGCTTACTCCGTGACGTCACAACGTAAACAAAGTCGCAAATCGACTGAGCAAGACCAATATGTTGGTACGTCGCTCGGCACCAATATTCAGTCGGAAACTCTACCGACTTGCCATTTCAGTGGCAAATTAACACATGTGAACCCGCCCGCCATGAGGCATCCCCGCCTGCGTCCGCCGTCATTTCTGCTAATGTCGCGTGCGACCAGTGTTGCCAATTCATATTCTTAAAATCCACTTGACGGATCCAAAATCCCGCTAAATTCCGGCAGAAACCCGCAAGATATATTCAAACTGTTGATATATATATATATATATATATATATATATATATATATATATATATATATATATATATATATATATATATAATCTCCTCTGTCTGCCCCCAAAACAATTATTCACTTAACCAGTACATCCACAGTTATCAAGAGGCAGGAATACTTATTCAGGCTAAGCTACCAGTACCTCAGCGACACTTACAGGCCATAGGCACACATGCGAGTCATATACGTCCCTTCTCTACTTGCCTATTAAACACACATCGCTCGACACGCGTGACACAGTCACATCTTACCACGTATGTCTCTTCCTCCCTTTACTTGTCTCCTACACTTAACACGTGACACACCGCCCGGTGTGTAATCTCAGCGTGATATAGAAACCAAGCTTGTATTACATGAACACAACTTTCTCGTACACACACACACATCCTGGGCGCGGCGAGGCAGACAGACATACCTCATATATGTAGCCCTCTGTTCAGCAGGAAGTAAGTATGGGATGTAACTCGAGGGGTTGTGGCTTCGCTTTCCCGGTGTTGGAGTGTGGTGTGGTCTCAGTCCAACCCGAAGATCGGTCTATGAGCTTTGAGCTCGCTCCGTAATGGGGAAGACTGGCTAGATCTGCAGGCGACCGTGGTGAATTAGACATTTTCCTCTCACACTTATACCAGTACTCGCATTCTTAACACTACCGTAATGGTAAACCTGGCAAACTTAAATGAAAAACAATACATAATCATATTCAGTGGTTTTTAAGCAGGCACTAAACTATACAATCCTGCTAGCCACTAAACCATTTTTTTCCCACGCTAAATGTCAAACAAACCTCTAGATTTAGCGGGAAACTCGCTAATTTGGCAACACAGTAGGTGATCGAGTCGTCTTTCGAACGATATCGTTTAGAGTTAATTTACTACAAACAAGATCTTTATACTCGAAAGGCTAGAGCTTCCATACCACAAAAGTAAATGGATCGTACATTTCGATATATTCGTAACATAGGTTAATAGAGATACTTTTTATGTACGAGGGGAAACCAGCCAAATGCAACAAAAAACCTGAAAAAGGCCCACTGCCGACATACCACATCAGATAGTTTGAGAAGGACTGCTTTAGAATATAGACCAGTTCTTTTAGCCCAGTTTTATCTTTGATGTTTAATTAGATTTACCTTCAGAGTAGTGTGTGTCCTTGGAGAGACCAAGGAATCCTGAGGAGAGATTGGAGAAATATGAAAAGATACAGACATGAGATTATAATCGAAAGAGTCCAAGGGAGAAGATAGGATAACAGCACAGGGTCGTATCAAGGGGGGGCAGGGGGGTGATTGCCCCGAAGCGCCATTTTCGTACCCGTCAACAATCTTAGGGGGGCGGGCCGCGGGAATATGAAAGAAAATACCACGCCGGCGAGATTTGCAGAACCCCCCCCCTCCAAGGTTTCCACCGAGAGAGCTGAAGAAACTTCAAAAATTTATGAAGCTGGGATAAACTTCCAGGTTCTGTTACCCGAGAAGATCGCGTAGAAGTTGCATAAAATAATAAAGTAGGCACTCCTGATTACGTGAGCTTCTACAAAGCTCACCTTTGTAGAAGCACATGATGACTTGCTTGGCCTCACGAACTTTCTCACCGACAACAGAGATAAAATAGTGGAGGCGGCTCTCACAAAAAGTAAAAAGCGTTGTGAGGCCTGGGGGGATTGAGATTAATGAGCAGCGAATTCTGAGAAAGAAAAGAATGCTTGGAGAACGAGTAGGAGACGAGCCCTGAAATGAAGAGGAAGATGTATGCTGCTGTTGACCGTTTGAAGGCTGAAATCAGTAACAGAAGTCAACGACTGCTGGCAGCCATCGAGTCAAGTTTTGGAGACTTGTTCAGGCTCAACATCCTACTGAGCCTTGATCAAGAAGGTCGGCAAAAACTCATCCAGCAGTTCGCTGGAAAATATGCCACTGACGTCAACGCAGCAGACCTTGAGATGGAAATTGAGGACATTCAAATATTTTTGAAACATCGAAAAGAAAAACCGGCAAACGTAGTGGAGTTCCTTGGTTTCATGTCCTCGCACTCAGGACTCTGTCCGAATCTACAAGTGGCTCTGAGGATCATGCTGACGATTGGAACTTCTATCGCGTCTTGTGAAAGGTCATTCAGCAAGCTAGAACTTATCAAGTCCTACCTAAGGAGCACTATGGGGCAAGCCCGCCTCCAAAGTCTGGCCCTTATGAGCATTGAGAAGGAAGTTCTCGATTGTGTTAATTTTGACGGTCAATGATAGCTTTGCTGCTGCTAAAACATGAAAAATGGATATGAGATAGATAGAGACTGTTCTTCGACTCAGTATATATGTGATTTATGTGAGCAATTTTTTTTTTTTTTGTGTTATAGTTTGTGGATTTGTGTTGAATTTGTGGTATAGCAGGGCCATATTTTGTGAAATAAAAGTGGATCTGTTGTCTTTATGAATTCATGCATGAATCTAGCTAGAATGGGGAGGGGATGGGTGAGAAAGGAAGGAGCGAGAGGGGCGCCATTCAGGATCTCTGCCCCGGGGCGCCACAATCCCGTGATACGGCACTGTAACAGCATAAGCAGATGGATCTGAGGTTAGAAAATAGTCAAGCATGTTGGGCTAAGGCAAGCAGTTTGTGGCAGGCATCAATATCATGGTACTGCAGTAACTGAAGGTTAAAAAAGAGTGAACAGGGCTATGCTGTGAATGCATATAAAGATAAAAATAATGGTCAATGCATTTGTTGCAGACAGACAGCATTAAATAGTTAGGAAAAGGATTTGTGATGGAGCAAGACAAAAAGTACTTAAATATTGTTAATATTGAGGCCAAAATCAAATTTGAACATCAAAATAGCACTGATCTATTATATAACAAATAAAGAAATCAAATGCTGGGTTTCCAATTCAGGAACTTCATTACAAAAAAGACAATAAATTAAGTTATTCCATGAATAGCGCATAAATAAATGGAATTTTGTGAAAATAAAAAAAAATCATCAATACACATTCAAAGCAAATGAAAATATTAAAAATTACACTGCACTTGAATAAAACCTACTAATTTCTCCCACCTGTGGAAGCTAGAGTTAAGGCCTGTCAGTTGTAGATGTTAGATTAAATAAGCCATTAAGAAAAAAAATCAAGGAAAGTTGCTAAAATGAGCATGCCACCAAGGCATTCTGGTCCCAACAGAAGACAAAAGCTGCATTTTTAGTGAAACATTCCTTGCATAAAGTTATCTAACATGTATAGCAGAGAAGTTCAGAAATAACTAATTTTTAACAGTTTGAAAAATAATTTCTGCAGAGTACATGGCAGATAGGTTCAGAAATCATTCCTGCAATGATTATTTTTTTAGGCACTACAAACTGGTTTTAATCATGTAGTCACCTGAAGGAAAATACAAGTTTAACATGGTAACAAAAATGTATGTAACATTCACTCCTCTGTTTACTTTAAGCTGCTGTTTGTTATATCAACATATTGCACCCTACATACAGTACAGAACACAGTTCTGACTCCTCTATGTACATTCAATGATTACTACACAACTCATGTGCCAACATGACAATAATTTCACAAAATCCATAAACCTAACACTGCCTGAAAGAAACATGAAACTAAGCAGGGTTATAAATTTTCACCATATAAAAAAGGAAACATTCACCATTAATATGAAGCAATCGTCACGTATAAAATTATTTTATATATATATATATATATATATATATATATATATATATATATATATATATATATATATATATATATATATATATATATATATATATATATATATATATATATATATATATATATATATATATATATATATATATATATATATATATATATATATATATATATATATATATATATATATATATATATATATATATATATATATATATATATATATATATATATATATATATATATATATATATATATATATATATATATATATATATATATATATATATATATATATATATATATATATATATATATATATATATATATATATATATATATATATATATATATATATATATATATATATATATATATATATATATATATATATATATATATATATATATATATATATATATATATATATATATATATATATATATATATATATATATATATATATATATATATATATATATATATATATATATATATATATATATATATATATATATATATATATATATATATATATATATATATATATATATATATATATATATATATATATATATATATATATATATATATATATATATATATATATATATATATATATATATATATATATATATATATATATATATATATATATATATATATATATATATATATATATATATATATATATATATATATATATATATATATATATATATATATATATATATATATATATATATATATATATATATATATATATATATATATATATATATATATATATATATATATATATATATATATATATATATATATATATATATATATATATATATATATATATATATATATATATATATATATATATATATATATATATATATATATATATATATATATATATATATATATATATATATATATATATATATATATATATATGACTATAGCGCACACAGTACAGGAGAGAGAAGACCCACAAAAGGATGGTTATCTTCATTATATCCACTTCACACAACGTTTCTGGAAAGTACATATCCCATCTTCAGGTGTATAACAAAACACTGTAAAAACACACATAAAACTTTAAAACATGACCTGAAGCAGTGGTCCTGCTACTAGTTTCCACAGATGTCTTCAGGAAAGACACTTATACGGGTTTGGGCTTGAATTTTGATTCATGTGTCCCTTCCCTGTTCAAGATAAATTCCATCAAAACGTTCCTACATAGAGCATACAATATTTGTATTACTTGGCTCCTGTTCCATAATGAACTTGAAAGACTACATTACTTTCATATTAATGGTTATCCCAAAGACTTAATAGAGAAACAAATTAAGAAGTTTATCACCAATAAATTTGTTACTGACAATTTTGTGGAGGATAAAACCAAAGAGGTTAGATACATTACAATGCCCTTCTCAGGACAATTTAGTTACTATTTACGTAATACAATGTCTCATTTACTCAAGAAACATGTTCCAAATGTTGATTTTATATTCATTTTTGTTAATAAAAACACCATAGGTTCCTTATTTAAATTCAAAGATGCTATTCCTACTCCTTTGTGCTCAAAAATTGTATATTGCTTTAGATGTCCAGACTGCATGTCACGGTATATTGGTTCCACCTGTCGGAACCTAAAAATTAAAATTTCTGAGCACTTGGGAGCATCGTATAGAACTAATGCTCGTATCACTCAGCCTAGTTTCTCAAATATTAGAGAACACGCATTACAATGTAATCATGCATTTACTGATCAGGACTTTAACATAAAGTATAGGGCATATTGTAACTCAGACCTTAGGATAGTGGAATCTTTATTTATTGTGAAAGAGAAGCCAGAGTTAAATGGCACAGAACTAGCTACCAAATTATCAATTTTTACTTAACAATTTCGAACTGGGTGCAATAGTGTCATTTAGCATAGTTAGGATTTGAGTTTCATATACGTGTACGTACTTTGTTTCAACCAATCAGCATTGAGAATTCTTTTAGGCTAAAATATTTCTGTAATAGACTAACTGTTTTACATCATACTTTTAAATTTTCCTCTCTTTTGCATTAGCTATTACATATTAGAATATAGTGTTATATACTGTATTGGATAGTAAATTCTTACTCAACCAATCAGAATTTGCCAGTTAGTGAGTAGGAGCTTATAAATATTGGTAAGCCAGTTTCCCTCCCCACTTACCTGTTGGAGGAACTAGTAGCAGGACCACTGCGTCTGGTCATGTTTTAAAGTTTTATGTGTGTTTTGTTATAGATCTGAAGATGGGATATGTACTTTCCCGAAACGTTGTGTGAAGTGGATATAATGAAGATAACCGTCCTTTTGAGGGTCTTCTCTCTCCTGTGTGTGTATATATATATATATATATATATATATATATATATATATATATATATATATATATATATATATATATATATATATATATATATATATATATATATATCCTAAATATAAACAAAAAACTTAACTAAATCATTAAAAAATTTTCTGATACTGACAACAAAATTATAATTAAGCAATAATAATTATAATTACTTTTAGTCTACATGACAGGAAGGAAGAATAGTACAAGTATCTACCAGTTTCTGCCATTCCAAGCAACTCCACTGATAATGTTTACATCATCAGAGGACCTGAAGTTCCCAAAAGTATATTCCACAAGCGCTTTCTTTCTCAGTGCTTGCTGAACCTTGTCCATGGGTTTAGTGGTGAGAACCTCTCTTCTACCAAGCACTGCCAGGCTGCTGATGCCCATCTTATTTGTGATGATATCCAGTGCCCTGGAACAAATCTCTGTCACACTTTTCTCTCCAAGAAACATATTTTCCCTTGATTTAAAAAAAAATACAGTTCCAGAGCTTTACCCAAGTAGCTTCCTGGGTCATAGGTGATGGAGTGGGAATGGCACTAGGAATTCTACTTGACATATCATTTGGCATATTCAGGTTCTATAAGGTAAGATCACAAACTTTACATTAATAATCTGTAACTGCTTATAACACTTTGTTGAAGAATACATTACAGTACACCACTTAAGAGCGTATATCAAGATATCAGGGGGACATGTAGAGTAAATACAAAAGAATAATGAAAGATATAGCATGAAAACTTAGGTACATGGAGAGAAGTATGATGAGATGAGGGCCTCTGAATTACATCAATCCTCCTTTGGAAATGCCTTGAAAAAACATCACTGACAGAGACTATTTTTGTAATTTCTTAAGAAATTTGTGTTGCCTCTCATCTGCTCATTCAAAAGAACTTAATTACCATAGTGCAAATCAGTGCACAAAACAGGCCTCTTTGGAAACATGAATTTAAACAAAGGCTTCTTTGGAAAGCTAAGCATCACAACACAATGAATGAGACACTCAGCACTTACTTGCATGAGAAGTGGCAAGTTCACCACAGTGCTAACAACTGGCTCTTCCACTGGGTAATGTTTTCCCTCTTCAGGAACCACTCCAAAAGCCAATACCATCCCAATGTGGCGGCACATCAGAAACACCCATCGTTTGACACAAGACATAGTGCAATACCTTACTGAGTCCTGCTCATTGTCAATGTGCCACTGTTGGTAGAACAGATTATTTAGTCATATGGGAAATATTCAGATGTTAATAAACACTACTGTACTCACAATCTGACTGTTTTACTGAACAGATAATTTCTCTAATCAAAATTTTGATTCTGCCTAATTTTTCATAAATACCTTGGCAAGTTTGAAATCTTATTTCAACATTTTACAATAGAAAACTTTTCAAGTAACGACCTAGAAAGACAATTTAACATTTCAGAAATTCAAAACTATCATAACATTCCAGTAAAAACCCTGATTAACTGCTTAAAAGGCCTTATTTAATAATTGGATAAGTATTAAAATAAAATCAACAAAATGAGGTTTCTTTCATTACACCGAAAGAGAAAGGCCGAGCTGATGCTAAAAATTTCAATCTAACTAGAAATAAATCTGAACAATTTCAATATATATAACACATTATGAAAAGAATTTGTCAAGGAAAGTACCTCACCTTGCATGCAATCCCAACATGGTACTCCCACAGGGACTCATTGATGACATCAGTGGATACATGGAGTGGAATTTTTTTTATCAAGACTGAGTGGATGTGTTGGAAGAGCATGTCCAGAGAGTAGACCTTCAGTTTGTCCTCACCTGTGCATGGAATGATTACTAGACTTTCAAGGTACTGCCATCACTTTGTCAAAATCTTAATTACATTATGAAGTTTTATATTCTTACAAACTATGGAAAACAACATATATGAAAGGAAAACTGTATGGAGAGAGAGAGAGAGAGAGAGAGAGAGAGAGAGAGAGAGAGAGAGAGAGAGAGAGAGAGAGAGAGAGAGAGAGAGAGAGAGAGAGAGAGAGAGAGAGAGAGAGAGAGAGAGAGAGAGAGAGAGAGAGAGAGAGAGAGAGAGAGAGAGAGGGGAGGGCAATTAAAACCAGATGCTTAGCTGATAAAAAAAAAAAAAAAAAAAAAAGATGCAAAGCATGGTTGGTCATTCAACACTTTTCATGATAATATAACACCACCTGTCATTGAGTGTAACATTTGCTGCACTTGCTCCACTTCACTGTGCAGGGTGTACAGGGGTCTGCACTTGTCATAGTCCTGGAATACACCATTCATTATTAACAACCTATTCATACCTAAGTAATAATGTTACAACTCAATGAGCAATGTTTTCATGCTGTATGGGACAATGACAACACTTATAATACAAAAGCAACAAATGCTGAAACATACTATATTCACTCCCCTGAAACATCAGTATGTATTGATAATCAGAATACATTGAGGATGGGTGGGATTTGAGCAAGGAACATCAATGATTCAAAAGTTGTAAAAGATTAACATTGTGGCAGGCAGGAAGAGCTAAACTGAAGTTCAAAGCAAGTATCACTGCAGTCACTATAACCTCACCTACACCCACCTCAGAGAGGAAATTCTTGATGAGATTAGCCACTTCAGTGGGACTACGAGACACCAATTTCATTTCCTCTCTATCTGTAACATCTTTGGGCAGCAGGTTGTGGGTAGCCTGAGAGTGCTGCATTGCTAGCCGTCTGTATGACACAGGAAGGAATGCTGTGTGGGGGTTCACAAGTAAAATTAGTCTATCAGTATAGCATCATGTATGCTTTACTTAGAACAATCTGTCTGAAATGTGAGTAATAGACTTAATATGTTAGTCTGAATCCACTCAAGCATCAGTTGTGTGTTCAGTGACAGGCTACATCCATGCAGGGCAAAGAAGAGCTGATAAGAGCTTTTCTTTTTATTTATTTTTTTCTATTCATACTTTAAATCTCTTATTAGGAGTCATCAAACTTTATGGTGACACTGCTTACTTTTGGACTCTAAATATATCGTCACTACCTAAGAATCAGTGTTTTATTACGTTACCAATCTACTGTTATACAATCATGGACCACAAAAAGTGGACTGAACCTCAAGTTTGACTGTATGCTATCATCGTGATTATTATTCATGATCATATGAGGTTATTAATAAGTTTCAGGTGAATAAGACTTACATGATTAGAGCAAAAAAAAAGTTTAATTAATTTCTATATTTAACTACTACTATCTGAGCAGATAAGGAAAAATCAACCATACTCACGTTCCACAATTGCATGAAACTCCCTGATAATCCCTGTCTTGAAGCTGAACTTTAGCAAACTTATCTCAGCAGGCACATAACAGCCCTCGTCCATCCGTAGGTAGAAGCTCCCACTGACCACATAGAAGGGAAGTGATCCCAGTCCTGGATGAATACATAATGCTTCTTAATATGATAATAATAGGATGTCAATTTTTATACAGGAAGCCAATACTGCTGCTCAGTGGATGACAGACACAGACAGTTAAAAATGTCTACCTACTATTGCTTGTGGGTTTTTTTTTTTTTTTTTAAATAAAGCAAGCAAAAAGTTGTGAGAACTGGTTACCTCCTGATGAATGATACATGTTAACGATGTCTGCAATGTGCTGCTGCATGGTCAATGTCTCCTGTTTATTCATCTGGTTTTCCTTCTCCCGTAACCTCAGCGGTACACCATAGCAGTCCAATTTATCCCCTTCTTGAATATACAAGTGCTGGTACCTCATTTTCTCTGAACGGGGCATGGACTGCAAAATAATTACAAAATGCTTTTACTTGGTAAAGTTCCTTTTCTACACAAGAGTTCCAACACAATAATTTAACAAGGCAGTTCTTATTTATTTCTTAACAAAATTTGGCCTGCTTTGACTATTCTGTCTGACATACATTCTACCTGGTTGTGTGCAATATTTGTCCAGCCCTGCATTATGGTGAGTACAACTTAACCAATACTGTTTCCCAGACATATGTAATTACCAACCTACCCTCCTCACTCTTAACAGGTGAAAGGCATTCTGTCCTCTTGACCATCCACACTCTAACCCCAAAGACAATGACTTACAAAAATAGCATTAGTTGGGTCTTAATGTGTATTTTTTAGAGCTGAGTGAAATAATCCTAGACCCTGCCAACTCTGTGTAGTAAATGTCTTTGATTACTGCTGCTGGTGATCACTGGACACAAGGTTTTAAGTTATACTACTGTATTACAATTTAGGTTAACCTTGGGTAAATCTAACCTCAACAATAGTAGGTCTCGGGCAGCCTTTCCTCTGCCTCCCCAGCAATGAAGTTGGATTCAAGTTTGGCTCCCATAATTAACATGAGTATCAAGCTCCAAGTTATCACCAGCCTGTTTTCTTTCCATCTCTATTTCTCTTAAACATTAACAATGCTTCTTATCCTTAAATTCACTTGAGGCAAAGTTAGCTATGGACTCAAAATACTACACACAGAAAACAGCTTAGGTTTCTATTGATAAAAATAAACCTTGGTTTCTTTTAGTTCAATATTATGTATCATCTTTTGCAACCTAAGACTTCACTAAGCAGTGTGTGTGTGTGTGTGTGTGTGTGTGTGTGTGTGTGTGTGTGTGTGTGTGTGTGTGTGTGTGTGTGTGTGTGTAATTCACCTCGGTCACCTGCTGGTCACCCAGCCAGTCTTCCCCATTACGGAGCGAGCTCAGAGCTCATAGACCGATCTTCGGGTAGAACTGAGACCACAACACACTCCACACACCGGGAAAGCGAGGCCAAAACCCCTTGAGTTACATCCCGTACCTATTTATTGCTAGGTGAACAGGGGCTCCACATTAAGAGGCTTGGCGATTTGCCTCACCATGCTGGGACTCAAACCCGGCCCTCTCGATTGTGAGTCAAGCGTGCTAACCACTACACGTGTATATGTGTTACTCACCACGGTTGTCTGCTGGTCACCCAGCTCAAAGCTCGTAGTGACCGATCATCAGGTAGGACTGAGCCCACACTACATACACTCCACACACTGGGAAAGCGAGGCCACAACCCCTCGAGTTACATCCCATACCTATTTACTGCTAGGTGAACAGGGGCTACACATTAAGAGGCTTGCCCATTTGCCTCGCTGCTTTCCGGGACACGAACCCAGACCCTCTCGAGTGTGAGTCAAGTGTGCTAACCACTACACTACATGGTGTGTAATTCACCACGGTCGCCTACTGGTCATCCAGCTAGTCTTCCCCATTACGGAGCAAGCTCAGAGCTCATGTCACTGAGGAAAGGTGAAAATGCATTCTGGATAATAACTATTGAATAAATTAGACTTCTCATCTGAGGGCTTGGCTAGGTTTACATTAATTAATCCTAATTTTTACTGATGTTGCATTCTTCATGTGGATTAAAAATCTAAAAATTGGCAATGTCAGGCTGTTTCACTTGTACTCCTAAGCTTGGGTCCAAATATATGTACACATCTTCATACTTTTTTTTTTTTTTTTAATGCAAGAGGGGGAAGCCAGCCAAGAGAGAGAGAGAGAGAGAGAGAGAGAGAGAGAGAGAGAGAGAGAGAGAGAGAGAGAGAGAGAGAGAGAGAGAGAGAGAGAGAGAGAGAGAGAGAGAGAGAGAGAGAGAGAGAGAGAGAGACCTCCCTCTTAAAAGAAGTCAAGTTGTAGGATGATGGAAATAAAGAAGCAGGCAGGGAGTTCCAGTTTACTAGAGGAAGGTAAGAATGACTGAGAGTTGTGATTAACTCTTGCATTAAAGAGTTGGACAGAATAGGGGTTTACAAGAGGAAGAAGAAAGCCTTGTGCAGTGAGGCCGCAGGAGGAGCGGAAGCATGCAGTTACCAAGATCAGCAGAGCAGTTACATTGAAGATAGCAAGGAATGCAACATTCAGGCAGTGTGTAAGAGGCTGAAGACAGTCGGTCACAAGAGGGAATTTAATGAGACAAAAAGTTTTTCATTCCACCCTATCCAATAAAACTGTGTGAGTGGAAGTCCCCCCTAAACATGTGAAGAGTATTCCTTGTACAGAGTTAGGAGTCAGAGAGGCAAAATAAACTGGTGGAGACACATCAGAATTCATAACTTCATAGAAGTTGTTTTAGCAAGATGAGATGTGAAGTTTCCCGTTTAAATTATGAATAAAGGACTGACTAAGGATATCCATATTCAGTGTAGAAGATGGGGACAGTTGAGTGTCATTGAAGAAGAGGGGACAGCTGTTTGGAAGGTTGTGTCGAGCTGATAGATGGAGGAATTAAGTTTAAGAAGCAGTAAACACTACTAAGTTTTCTCTGCCCCAATCAGAAATCTTAGAAAGATCAGAAGTCAGGCATTCTGTGGCATCCCTGCCTGATCTGTTGACTTCCTTAAAGGTTGATTGTCTCTATAAGAACGTGGAAAGATGTAGGGTGGTATCATCACCGTAGGAGTGGATAGGACAAGAAGTTTGGTTAAGAAGATCATTATAAAATAGAAAGTGAGTGGGTGACAGAACAAAACCTAAAGGAACATCGCTGTTAATTGATTTAGGAGAACAGTGGCCATCTGCCACAGCTACAATAGAACAGTCGTAAAGGAAACTTGAGATAAAGTTGTAGAGAAAAGGATAGAAACCATAGGAGGGCAGTTTTGAAATAAAATCTTTGTGCCAGACTCTATTAAAAGCTTTTGATATGTTTAGTGCAACAGCAAAAATTCCACCAAAATCTCTAGAGGATGACCAAGACTCAGTAAGAAAGCCAAAAGATCACCAGTAGAATGGCCCTCATGGAAGCCATACTGGGGATCAGATACAAGATTGTGAAGTGACAAATGTTTGAGAAAATTCCTGTAGAGGATACATTCAAAAACTTTATAAAAGCAAGAGATTAAAGGTATTGGGCTGTAGTTTGAGAGATTAGAACAGTCATCCTCTTTGGAAACAGGCTGAATGTAGGTAAACTTCCTGCAAGAAGGAGAGGCAGAAGTCAATAGACATAGTTGAAAGAGTTTGGCCAGGCAAGGTGCAAGCACAGATGCACAGTTTTTGAGAACAATAGGAGGGACCCCATAAGCCTTCTGTGGGTTTAGGCCAGAAATGGCATGGAAAACATCATTACGAAGAACTTTGACTGAAGGCATGAAATAGTCAAGAGGGAGGAGAGGGAGGGGCATCCCCAGAATCATCCAAGGTGGTGTTGTACTGCAAAGTATGAGAGAAGAGTTCAGCTTTACAGACAGATGAGATGGCAGTGGTGCCATCAGGATGAAATAGAAGGAAAGATGAAGTAAAATTATTGGAGAGGTTTTTGGCCAGATGCCAATACAACATCAAGTATTTGTACAAGTATTCTGGTTTAAATTTCAGATGTGCTTATACCTGGGAAATGTTAGGCAAGATAAGGGAGAGTGGTAGGAGGTGTGTAGTGTCAGGAATCTTGCCTCGTGTGTATGTTAGCAGGGAATGGTTGTCTAGAGCCATTGGTGTGAATGCTCGGGTAAAAGGGATGTGTAAGGATGTGGGTGTCAGCTTTGTGGATGTATGGGATAGGTTCTATGGGCGAAGGGATTTGTATGCTAGGGATGGTGTGCATCTGAGTAGGAAGGGTGTGGATGTGCTGAGTGGATGTCTGGAGGGGAGTTGGGATGGAGTGTAGGGGGTGAGGTAGCAAATGCATTCCAGAAGAAAGATGCTAGACATAAATTAGATAGGATAAACAGAGATAGTGAAAAGATTAGGAAAGATTTCCAGGTGCAAATAGGAGAGAATAAGATTAGGATTCCAAATAAGGAGACAGCATCTAGGAAGGTAGCAGGACTTAAATGTTTTTATGTAAATGCCAGGAGTCTTAGGAACAAGAAGGACGAGTTATCTAGTTATATAGTTGAGGAGGACTTAGATGTTGTATGTGTCACAGAGGCATGGGTAAATGAGGAAAAGTTTAGGAAAATAGGAAAGAATATGAAGTAGATGGATACATTATGTATTTACACCAGAGAATTGGTAGGATAGGTGGAGGAGTAGTTATTTATGTAAAAAAATCCTTCATTTCCAGTCAGGTTAATGGTATTAAGGTAGATAACAGAGTAGAGTCCTTATGGCTGGATGTTAGAGTAAACAAAAGTAAGGTTATTAGAGTAGGAGCTTTTTATAGACCACCTAACCAGTCAGCAGATGTAGACAACCTTATGGTAGATGAGATAAATAGGGGTGTACTAGTCAGACAATTATCTTAGGGATTTTAATCTTAAGTCAGTAAACTGGGAGAGGATGGTAGGAGATGCTAGTGAAAATAAGTTTATGGAAAGTTTTCAGGATAACTATTTAGTGCAGATGGTAGATAAACCTACTAGGGGGAGGAAGGTTTTAGACATAGTACTAACAAATATTGAGCATTGTTTAAAGGAAGTTGAGGTAGGAGAGACTTTAGCAAACAGTGACCATCATATAATTAGATTTATCATTAATTCCAGTAGGGATAATATAGTGAATAAGACTAGAGTCCCAAACTATCAGAAAGGCAATTATGGTAGGTTACGTCAGTTATTAGGAGAGGTAAACTGGGAAGATAGTTTTGGAAATAAAACTGCACAGGAGATGTGGGATATTTTTAAGGTTGTAGTAAAGGGTATAGTGATGCAGTGTATCCCTTACAAAGATATAAGGCAGAGAAACAGGAAGCCATTATGGTGGACTCATGAGATAGGTAGCCAGATCAGAGAGAAGAAGAGGGCATACAGAGAGTTGCAGAAAAGTGGGAAGATGTAGATTTGATTAGGTACAGACAGGTCAGGGATGATTTGAGTAAGGTTATAAAAAAGTAAAAGGCAGGCAGAGATAAAACTAGCTAGAGCTGGGAGTAAAGATCCCAAAAATTATATAGTTATTACAAGGTCAGTGATAAAAGAAATAAGGATAGGATTGGACCACTCAGAAAAGATGGTGTAGTAGTGGATCAAAATGAAGACATAGTAGAATTATTGAATGAACAATTTTCTTCAGTATTTACTAGGAAAGAATAGGAAATCCTGTTACAAACAGTGCGACGAGTAGTTTAAGAGCTTTAGAAAATATTGATATAAAACCGGGAATTATTAGGAAATTTATTCTTGAACTAGACGATAGGAAAGCTAGTGGTCCTGATGAGCTACATGCCAGAGTACTTAGGGAGGGTGTAGACAGTATTTCTGAAGCACTTAAGTTAATCTTTGAAAGATCACTTAGGTTTGCTGAGATACCTCAGGACTGGAAGTTAGCTAATGTTACTCCAATATTTAAAAAGGTAGGAAGGATGATGCGAATAATTATAGACCGATCAGTTTAACTAGTATAGTATGTAAGATACTAGAGAAAATCATTAAGGGTAGTATTTGGGAGCATTTAAATGAGAATAGATTAATTAGAGATACCCAACATGGCTTTAGATCAGGGAGGTCCTGTCTTACAAATTTGCTCGATATCTTAGAATATATTACCAAGGAGTTAGATGATGGAAATAGCATAGATGTTATATATCTAGATTTTAGCAAGGCGTTTGATAAGGTACCGCATAGGAGGCTAGTGTACAAATTGAGACTACATGGGATAGGGGTAGGTTAGTTGATTGGATTAGTGAATGGCTTTCTGATAGGAAACAGAGAGTAGTATTAAATGGGGCAATGTCTGAGTGGAAGGAAGTGGTTAGTGGGTACCCCAAGGATCAGTGCTAGGACCTCTTCTTTTCTTGGTGTACATTAACGATTTAGATATAGGAATTAGTAGCAAAGTATCAAAGTTTGCAGATGATACTAAGATAGCATGTGCAGTACAGGGTGAAAAGGACAATTACAGAATACAACGAGACCTGGACAGGCTGATAGCATGGGCAGACAGGTGGCAGATGGAGTTTAATTCTAAAAGTGTCAGGTTATGCATTTAGGTAAAGACAACACAAACTTTAACTATGAGATGGAGGGATGTTGGCTAGAGGCAGTAGAGGAAGGAAAGGATTTAGGAGTAGTGATAGACAGGACTATGAAATTTTCAAAGCAATGTTTAGAAGCAAGAAATAGGGCAAATAGGATCCTGGGTTTTATAAATAGAAATGTTAGTTATAAAAGTAAGGAAGTGGTGCGTAGCTTATATAATTCCTATGTTAGGCCCCATTTAGAGTATTGCATACAGGCCTGGTCACCCCACTATAGGCAGGATATCAACATGTTAGAAGCAGTTCAGAGAAGAGCAACTAGGATGATACCAGCATTAAAGCGCCTGGAGTATAGAGATAGATTAAAGGAATTAAACATGTTTTCATTTGAGAGGAGATGTATAAGAGGGATATGATAGAGTTATTTAAAATGTTCTCAGATACAAACTACATAGATGTGAGATCTTTCTTTACCTTAGAGGAGGGAAATAGGACTAGAAATCATGGCAGGAAGATTAGAAAGCAAGGCTGCAGGTTAGATATAAGAAAATATTTCTTTAGTCATAGGGTGGTAGACTTCTGGAATGCATTGCCAGAGACGGTTGTAAATAGCACTAGTTTGACAATGTTTAAAAACAGATTAGATAAGCACTTAAATTTATTAGATTTATAATTATGTATAGCACTGCATGATAGTTTTTATAAGAAATTTACTATAGTTAAATAAGACATGATCTCCATGTATGGGGACCACAAATTGTAGAGGATTTCGCTGCAGGACTTAGCCCTGTTAATGGGCCAAATATTTAGAATTAGTATATAATGTATTGTGTACTTGTAAGTGTATCTTTAAGTACTGATGACGAGGTCGCTGTGCGACGGATACAGGATAACCTAGATGGGCCCTGGTGGCCCTTTGTTATCCTATTATTTATGTTATATGTTATGTAATACTTTGAGGCAGTGCTGGTCCAGATATCAGCTGCCGGATACGCAGGTATGCAGGTTTACTTTTCATATTACTAAACATTAAGATTATAAAGTGGTCAAGTGAACTAATTGGCTTCCGATGGGATAAAATTGGTTTAGATATGTTATAAATAATGAAGTAGGTAGACCCTGGCAATGGCTATAATTCCGTATGATGTAATGGTTGAAACACCAACAGGACCAGCACGCCTTAATCTTCACTATAATTTTCACTTTAGTTTTACTGAGCTGGAATGCGCATCATATCAATACTTTTTTTCAAGAGAGAGAGAGAGAGAGAGAGAGAGAGCGGATGAGGATAAACACGAAAGCCACAATCATTCTCTATCCTATAAATTCAGATTAAGACTCATCTCGTATAGTGGTTAACAAACAATTCATTTCACGCTTACTACTCAGAAGGTGAGCTTTGAAGATGAAGGAAAGAAAGGCCAGATATTACCAATAGACAATTGCTCTTACCTGCCATTCCTTAGAGACTTCACTAGCCAGCTCCCACATGGGCAAGTATCGCCCGAGCCGCTTTTCCACCTCAGGCTTCCTCTTCATCATGAAACAGCTAAAAGGACTATACTTGTTCATGGCGAATATGAAGGAGAATGAGGCCGATCATCGATGATACGCGTGAGAAGTTATCACTTATCCGGCGTGCCAACTTACCTTACCGGCCCCGCGCGCTGCGCATTCATTAGAGGAGGAAGAAACCACGTGACGGTGATGTGAGGGCTGTTGTTACATTTCTTGAGATAAGCACCATTCACTTTTCTTTAGTGATCTATTAAGTAGAAAAATTAAATATTATCAATTGTCGGTTAAACTTCGAAAGTAACTCGAAATTAAATGTTTGACAATATCCAATATATATACAGTTATAAAGATCCTTTTGTATACACAAATTAAGAAAAAATTATACATTTTTAGCAATGTCCCCACATTTTCATTTCATTTAGTTATTTTGACCACACACATGAAGGGCTATAGTACAAGTGAATAACAATCTGTGGGGAAAAAGTCAGGTTGAAATACCGTAAATCAGTAAAAGGTTTCTACTAAACAAAATTCTAAAAATGTAGTAAAAGAAAGAGCAAAGTAAGAAGAAAAAAATCATTAGGCAGGTCACGAGGTCACTCACTGACGTGACGACACATACGCACACACAGTCACGTTCAGGCGCAGCGACTTGCTCACGACACCCACACAAGCAACGCGGCAGAGACAGCACGTGTTGATTGAACCACACTGAGGCGCTCCGAACAGGTAGACTGACTTCCCTATGCAACCCAGCTTGCATCGAATTACATGCAACATTTCATATCGTTTGAGTGCTCAAGGCTCCTTCTAGGTTGCATTTACTAGTGATTTTTTTTTTTTTTTTTTTTTTTTCGTGTGTGTGTTGTCGCGGGATTGAGTCAAGGTAAGGATACCCCATTTTATCTCCATAAAACTGCTTATCTTTTACTTTGCGTACACTGTTCATAAACATCGCTCTTCCCATTCGTCACAGTAGGTGGACGTTTGTGGCAAGTGTGATGAATATGTCTGAGTGGTGTAGCAAAAACTGGTCTGAACCACACTTGTTGCCTCCGCTTTAGATGGCATAGTTGTAAGCTTTGAGCAAATCTTATGTGTTGCTCACCTAGAAAAAAAAAATAGCTTCCTAACAGTGCAAGACAACCTTGACTCAGCATGTATGTGAGATATACACGAAGTCATGGGAATCTTACATATTCATGTTTTATTCAATAAAGGATTAATGGGTAACAGGAAAAGGACATTTCTTTACAAATACTGCCGTATACCTGTGTTGAAAATCAATTCACTCTGCTCCAAGTTTGGTGAGACATAGTGCATGCAGGTGGAATTTTCTCAATTATTTAATTACTTTTCCCATAAAAGAGTTAAGAGACTCTCTCTCTCTCTCTCTCTCTCTCTCTCTCTCTCTCTCTCTCTCTCTCTCTCTCCATGTTTCCTGTAATTCTTGACGTTTTCTTAAGCATGATTGATAAAAATTGCATGATAAAGGAACCACATTGCATCTAAGAAGTGTTATAAGGCTCATCAGCAGTGTCAGGTAAATCTTACCAATAGTTCCTCCTTAAGTATTTTAAATATCTTCCCCACAGCAAGCTTATACATTATTGTCTTTTTTAGACAAATTTAGCAAAATTTGCCAAAAAGTCTACAGACCCCCTTAGCCTAAATTAAACTAGCTCGGGGGCTGTGCCCCTCAGACACCCCCTAGGATCTTTTTACCTTAGCCCAAACAGACCTGACCTAAATGTCTTCTAGCAGGACTGTACCCCCCAGATCCATCCTTAGACTAACTGGGGGGCTGCACCCACCAGACCTCCCATAGGGTCTTTACCATAACCTAACCATACCTAATATAAATGTTTTCTAGCAGGGGGGGCTGCACTCTCGACCACCCTTCATAGACTAACTGGGGTTGCATCCAGACTCTCTAGCATCTTTACCCTAACCTAAATGTCACATAGTATATACTACGTCACAGTGGCCACATGCTCACCAATGCCTTTTTTTTTTTTTTTTTTTTTTTTTTACGGTAAGGCCTATAGCGCCTGTAGGCACACTTTAAGAGTGTATGGGAAGCGCTGGTCAGCTTCCGCCCATTAGTGGCGTAGGCAATTTTATTTATAGTGGTACCCATATCACCGCCCAAGCTCATCTTGAGTGTAACCACCTAGAACCTGGGTATTATGGTGATATGTAGGTAACTTTAAACCACTCGATAAATGGCAAAGTGTTTTAAGGCTGTACGTGGCGGGATTCGAACCTACGCGTGGACGTCTGCCCGATCCCACGCTCACCACCTTATCTACTATGAACACATGCGTAACTCTCCTTGCTTGTGAGCGGGGCAACAAGCTTCATCATTGTGGGCTCAATTTTTGGGAGGCACATACCAAAGTTTGAGAACCTGTGTAAGACACACTAAGGCCAGCCGTCAAATAAAACCACAAATAAAGGTGACAGGCATAAACTGCTTCATCATTAATTGTCAGTATTTTACTGCTTCGTTAGGAGGTGCTATTGGTGAGATTAACCCAGTGTCATATTAATCATAAGGCTGACTAGGCTAAAGCCAAGACCTCTCTGGAAATAGGAGACCATGCAACTTTTTCTGTGTGTAATTCACCACAGTCATCTGCTGGTCATCCAGCCAGACTTTCCCATTACAGAGTGAGCTCAGAGATCATAGACTGATCTTCGGGTAGGACTGAGACCACACCACACTCCACACACCGGGAAAGGGAGGCCACAACCCCTCGAATTACATCCTGTACCTTCTTGGTGCTAGATGAACTGGGGCTGTGCATTAAGAGGCTTGCCCATTTGCCTCGCCACGCCCATAACTCAAACACAGGCCTCCTCAGTTGTAAGCCGAGTGTGCTAATCACTACACTATGTAGTGTGTGTGTGTGTGTGTGTGTGTTTCACTGTTTGATCTGCTGCAGTCTCTGACGAGACAGCCAGACGTTACGTGTGTGTGTGTGTGTGTGTGTGTGTGTGTGAGATTCACCACGGTCGTCTGCTGGTCATCCAGCCAGTCTTTCCCCAATGGAAAGAGCTCATAGATCATAGTGACCGATCATCAGGTAGGAATGAGACCACACCACACTCCACACACCGGAAAGCGAGGCCACAACCCCTCGAGTTACATCCCGTACCTATTTACTGCTAGGTGAACAGGGGCTACACATTAAGAGGCTTGCCCATTTCCCTCGCTGCTTTCTGGGACTCGAACCCAGACCCTCTCGATTGTGAGTCAAGTGTGCTAACCACTACACTACGCTGTGTGTGTATTTACCTAGTTGTATTTACTTAGTTGTAGTTTTACAGGGCCTGGGCTTTATGCTCGTATGGCCCGTCTCCATATCTACACTTGTGTGTGTGTGTGTATTTACCTAGTTGTAGTTTTACAGGGCCTGGGCTTTATGCTCGTGTGGTCCCGTCTCCATATCTACACTTATCCAATTTTTCTTTAAAACTATGTACACTCTTTGCTGACACCACTTCTTCAGTCAAACTGTTCCAAGTCTCAACACATCTTTGCGGGAAACTAAATTTTTTAACATCTCTCAGACATCGTCCCTTCCTTAGTTTCTTACTATGCGATCTTGTGCTTTTAAAGTCATATTCTTTTCTCAGGATCAGTTTCTCATTATCCACTTCATCCATTCCGTTAATCAATTTATAAACTTGTATCAGATCTCTCTCTCTCTTCTCTGCTCCAAGGTTGGTAGATCCATAGCCTTTAGTCTCTCCTCATATGTCATCCCTTTAAATTCTGGAACCATTCTTGTAGCCATTTTTTGTAGTCTTTCCAACTTCCTTATGTGTTTCTTTTTGTAGAGTCCACACAACTCCTGCATATTCCAATCTAGGTCTTATTTTAGTACTTAGCAATTTCTTCATCATTTCCTTGTTCATATAGTGAAATGCTACTCCAATATTCCTTAGCAAATTATATGTCTCTCTGAAAATTCTATCAATATGGCTTACCGGTTGATTATTTTCTTCCATTGTCACTCCCAAGACCTTTTCCTTTTTTACTTTTTGTGTGTGTGTTTGTGTGTATTTACCTAATTGTATTTACCTAATTGTAACATACGGGAAAAGAGCTATGCTCGTGTTGTCCCGTCTCCATATCTATTAATGTCCAGCTTTTTCTTAAAATCATGAATATTCCTTGCGTTGACCACTTCCACGTCTAAACTATTCCATGCTTCCACCCTTCTATGAGGGAAGCTATATTTTTCACATCTCTCCTATAAGTGGCCATTTTAGTTTTTCCCATGCCCTCTCGACATTCTTCCATTCCACATACACAGATCTTCCCTATCCATTTTTCCATGCCAATCATCACTCTGTATATTGCTATCAGGTCTCCCCTTTCTCTTCTGTTTTCCAGGGTTGGAAGTTGCATTCTTTTCAGTCTGTCTTCATAAGTCAAATCTCTTAAGTCAGGCACCATTTTCGTTGCAGCCCTCTGTACTTTCTCTAGTTTCCTTATGTGTTTCTTTAAGTTCGAGCCCACTGTATTGTTGCATATTCAAGCCTCGGTCTTATCATTGCAGTAATTATTTTCTTCATCATTTCTTCATCTAAATATACGAACGCCACTCTTATGTTCCTCAATAAGTTCAATACTTCTCCAATTATTTTGTTTATATGTCTCTCTGGCGATAGGTCATTGGTAATTGTCACCCCAAGGTCTTTTTCTTCATGACTGGTTTTATGTCTTCATTTCCTATCTTGTACATACTCCTGATTCTTCTTTCACTCTTGCCAAACTCTATTTTCTTGCATTTTGTCGTGTTGAACTCCATTTGCCATGTACAGCTCCATTTCCATATTCTGTCCAAGTCTTCCTGGAGTAGTTCGCAATCTTTGTCACATCTCACTTTTCTTAACAATTTTGCATCGTCTGCAAATAGGCTCACATAACTGGACACCCCATCCACCATGTCATTTATGTAGACTGCGAACATTACTGGTGCCAACACTGATCCCTGTGGAACTCCACTCTCCACCAAGCCCCATTCTGATGGTCTGTCCTTAATTATTGTTCTCATTTCTCTTCCTACCAAAAGTCTTCCATCCATTTTAGTAAACTGCCATGCACTCCTCCTACCATTTCAAGTTTCCAGATCAGTCTCCGGTGTGGTACCTTATCAAAGGCCTTTTTTAAATCCAGATATATTCCATCAGCCCAACCATCTCTTTCCTGTATTACATCTATCACCCTCGAATAGTAACATATCAGGTTTGTCGTGCATGAACGCCCTTTTCTAAAACCAAATTGACACTCACAAAGTATGTCATTTTTCTCCAAGAAGTCTGTCCATCTATTCTTCACCACCCTCTCACACATCTTAGCTACCACACTTGTAAGTGACACTGGTCTATAGTTCAATGGGTCTCTCTTGTTACCTGATTTATAGATTGGGACAATGTTAGCTCTTTTCCAGTCTTGGGGCACTACACCTTCCCTTAATGAGGCATCAATTACTTCACAAACTTTTTCTGCCAATTGCTCCTGCATTCTCTTAAAATCCATCCTGATACCCCATCAGGTCCCACAGCTTTTCTCACTTCTAAACTCCCCATCATGTTCTTGATCTCCTCCACAGTTACTTGAAACTCCTTCATAATCCCTTTCTGTTCCATTACCAGTGGTTTGTCAAAAGCAGTCTCCTTTGTGAATACCTTCCGAAAGCATCCATTCATAGCCTCTGCCATTTCCTGGGATCTTCACTGCATACTCCATTTACTTCTAAACTTTCAATACTTTCTCTATTTTTGATGTTGTTGTTCACATGTCTGTAAAAAGCCTTGGTTGGTCTTTACATTTATCAATTATATCCTTTTCTTGTTTCTTTCTTTCTTCTCTTCTAATCAACACATATTCATTTCTTGCTCTTTTGTAACTTTCCCACTGCTTAATCCGTCTTTTCCTTCTCCACCTCTTCCATGCATCCTCTTTTCTTGTTCTAGCCTTTTCACATCTATCGTTAAACCAGTCCTGCTTTCCAACTTCTCTATGTTGTCTTATTGGTACAAATTTTTCTCACCTTCTTTGTATATTTTTATAAATTCCTTCCACTTTTCATTTGCTCCTTAGCACTCTTGAATTTCATCCAATTTGTCTCTTGAAAGAATTTCTTTAGGTTTCCAAAATCTGTCTTGGCATAATTCCATCTTCCCACTTTATATTCTTCATTTCTTCTAGATTTCTCTTCATCTATCACCTTGAACTCCAAAACTGCATGATCACTCTTTGCTAAAGGGCACTCCACCCTCATCTCCTCAATGACCATTGGCTCTGTACTAAAGACCAAGTCCAGTCTTGACGATGCTCCCTCTCCTCCAAACCTAGTATCTTCTTTGACCCACTGAGTTAACACATTTTCCATTGCCAGTGTCAATAGTGTATTTCCCCATGTTGTCTCTGATCCTTCCATTGACCAGTCCTCCCAACACACCTCTTTACAATTAAAATCTCCCATCATTATAGTTCGTTCACAGCCACCCAACATTTCTTCCAGACATGTTCCTGTATCACTTATCATTTCTTCATATTCCTGTACTGACCATGCATTTGTCTTAGGTGGTACGTACACCACTATGTAGTGCCTCTTTTTCCTTCATTAGTTTCTGCTCTGATCTTTAGCACTTCTGCCTTTCCCATACCTTCTTTCACTTGATCCACCTTTATATCTTTTTAACCAGCAACATCACTCCTCCTCCCATCTTACCTACTCTATTTCTTTTCCAAACATTATATTTCCTTCTCCAACCATCATCAGGTCTTCTCCTCTCTCAGTTTTGTTTCAGTAAGACCCACAATATCTGGGTTCTTGTCCCTCAAGTAATCGTTGAGTTCTAAAATCCCGATATCACTCCATTTATGTTGGAATACATTACATTCCGCTCATACGTAAGTTTCTTTAGTCCTTTCTTGCTGTACTTTTCTGGGTTATGAACCACTTCCTCAGTCTCATATCCAAGATTCTCCAGAAAAACTCTTTCTTCTCCTCTTCTGTCCTCTCTTCATTTTTTTCAAAGCCTCCTTTCTCAACTCATTTAACATTTCTCTTTCCTTTTCACCGAGATCTCTTCTCAACCAAATCTTCCTTGTTGTTTCCTGCTGGGCTAGCCTCCATGACTTCTCCACCAATTCATCTACATCCTTTTGTGACTTAAGTTTGATTCTTATTGGCCTCATACCTTCTCTTGTGAACTTTCCAATTCTATGGAAGTCCTCTATTTCTTGTACTAGGTCTTTTCCTCCTCCTGCACCACATTAATGATATTATTTATCACCTTTTTATGTTTTTCTCTCTCCATTTTACTCGGTGTCTTATCCTCCTCCACACCAAATATCACCACACATCTCTTTTTGTCTACAGTTTCCCTCACCAATGTCTCATTTGATTTAATAACCTTCACCACTTTCTCAGCAATCTTCTCTTCTATGATCTGTTGATCTATAATTTCAGCAAGGCCCAAAGTTTTCTCCCCAGACTCTTTGATTTCCTTTTCCAGACTTGCAACTTTGTAATTTACCTCCTTTCTTTCCACTTCCTGACTTTTTTCCATTCAGCCTGCTTCTCCATCACTTTTCCTAGAGATTCTCCACATTTTTCGCAATTCACTTTAATTAGCTTAACTTCCTCTTTCAGTGCTTCATTTTCCTTCTTCATATCGGCACACTCTTTCATTACATTGTCATAACTCGTTTCCAGGCCCCCATACTTTTCAAACAGTTTTTCAATTTTACCTTCCAACTCCAGAATTTTCTTCACATAAGCGCTCTTCTCCATTATTCCTTGAAATCCTGTGAAGTCTGATTCATCTTTCGAGTTCACGGCCGCCATGTTGCGCAGATGTAAACAAACCAGCTGATGGCTCAAACGCAGGCTACAGTTTATATTTACCTTCCCTGGACATTATTTTGCTAATCAACAGTTAACATGACTATATGGAGACGGGACAAACATTACCAGCTCCTTTCCCACCTTGGTTACTCTTAGGCAATGGACAATGGTAACTGTAGAATTAGAGATGATTGCTCTGGAGCTCAGCGACCACATCCGTGTGTGTGTGTGTGTGTGTGTGTGTGTGTGTGTGTGTGTGTGTGTTAATATGGTACTACTCATCAGTGTGCTTTAATCAGCAGTGAATACACTGGATACAAACTTAGATTCTGCATCTTACTGTGTGCTTCATAAAGTAGAACAATTACCAAAACTAGTCACATGTGATGAATCATGTACATGTATACTGTGTTGTGCTAAAATGTACTGAGGAGTGACTGAACTCTGAAGATTAAGCAGTATGGGTATTGATAAATTTTAAGCTAATTAGCGGATATTTTACATCATTACCTGTCGTGCTATGTTACTGGGTATTTATATTTGTTTGCTCCAGTGTTATGTTTTATAAGAATTTTGTGTTATGGATTATTGCAGCCAGCTGGATAAAAGCTCAGTACTTAACCAGTAGCAAGATGGAACGCAACTGGCGAAACCAGAGAGGAAGAGAAACCAGTGAACGTTCCCCTTGGCAAAGTCATTCTCGTACTCGCAGCTGCAACAACAGTTATGCAAACTCAAGTTCAAGTCAAGCTCGATTTGGGAACAGAAATGCACCACCAGGACAAAACTGGGAATGCTCCTCTTGCAGGTTCTCCAACTTTTCCTCACGAACTGCTTGCTTCAAGTGCAGGACACCAAAGGGTAAATCATATGCAGTATTCATTGGTATGGTGGTATCAGAATGCCTTGCAGTGACCTGACAGTTCTGATTTTTTTTTCCCCCTTCATGTGCTGGCCTATAGCGACTGTAGGTAACTTGAAGAGTATTGGAAGTGCTGTTAAGCTTCCACCCATTAGTGGCGCAGGCAATTTTATTTATAGTGGTACCCATATTAGGGCCTAAGTGCATCTTTGGTGTAACCACCTAGAACCTGGGTATCATGGTGAAATGTTGGTAACTTTAAACCACTCAACAAATGGCAAAGTTTCGAGGCTGTACTTGGTGGGATTCAAACCTACGCGTGGACATCTGCCCAATCCCACGCTCACCACCTTATCCATTACATCACCGCCTCCCTAATGAATGCCGTCAGTTTGCTTGTTTTCTTACAATCTGCTAAAAGTTTAAATTTGTTTTCAGTAATATGAAGAAAATAAGTCGAACATTAGCCAACTAAAGGTGTGATATTGCAGTGTGTCAGCAAATTTGGAAGGATTAAAACCTAGTGCATGAGCAAATACAGCAGACATGTCTAATTTCAGGTGAGAGCAGCAGTTTTGCCGGAGAGGTCTTAAATTCTTGGAAAAATCCAGGTGATGACTCCTCTGAAGAAGAACTTATTGACTGGGACTCTTTTCGGATGGACAGTGTAAGTAATAAGCTCAGTGTTGACTTCAATATCCTGTTTGTGTGAGGCCTGTATCTCATCTGTGGAGGCTGATACTGAAATGTCTTAGCAGTAATACTCAAGATGGTCAGAGTCTCGGAAAATATAGCACATCTCTCTTCATCTCAGTGATCAATATACAGTACATTAGTCTTTGTATACAGCTTTATAGCATAATGAAAGTTTAAAGATTCTGTATGATAGCAGATATTGTTTGCTTGTTTAGAAGATGGCTAAAAGGAATGGGCTGAGATACTTGGATTGTGTGAGAGATTCCGTATTCAAGGAGGGATGTCAGCCTGATACGTATTTAATGTTAGATGTATTGCTTAAAGCTTTTAGTTTGTGTTATACTTTGTTTCCATACAATTATCCTCTACCACATTTTTATGTACTTGAAATTAAGCTGTTAAAAGATATTTTGTTATGCTAACTTTGTCAGAACAAATTGGCAAAAGCTAGTTGAGAAAAATTAATGCCCTCTTGTGAGAAAACCAAGTCATTTTTATATGGCTTGCTTTCATGGCATTGAATTAATAAGTATGTATATGTAAACCATAAGTATGGAATTTAAGATACCCTAGAGACAAAATACTAAACAAGTTCTTCTGGAAATATTTTTACTCTTGTGAAATATTATCAGTTACACTTCAGGGATAGGAATACAAAGCAACCAGTCTAGTACAAATGGAGTTAGTTGAAAGAGCAGCTTTATGAACACACTATTCAGTCCTCCTCTCACCCAAAAAAAAAAAAAAAAACATTGCTACTAAATAAACTCGGGTTACTAGCCTCTGGTTAGTACAATGTTAACGCGCTGGTCTGGCATTGTTAAGATCAGCAGATCGAGTCTCGCTCAGTTGGCTCATAGAGTTTAAGTTGCTGACTGGGAGGTTACTTGCTGTGGTTGGAGTGCCACAGTACGAAGTTGGGTTCACCTACGTGACATTCTGGAGAGCATCAGAGGTGATGGATACCGGAACTAAAACCAATGAACTTTAACTTTATTTTTCAGAAAAAGTATGAAGCTACTCGACTGGCTAATCTTCCTCCTCTTATGAAAAATGTCTACTTTGAAGATCCTGACGTCCAAGCTCTGAGTTGTGACGAAGTGGAGAGATTTAGGTATGTGGAACTGTGATGTGGAAGTTGTGTCTATAGAATAATACCTCAGATTATTTTCTCCATATTTATAAGGTGTCCCACAAGTTAAAGTACATATTTTACTTCAGAATTTGATAGTTCAAATCATTTCAAGTCAAAAATACTTTAATACAAGCTGTGCTTTGCTTTATTTTCCAAAGAATCAACAAGCAAGTTATGTGTAGCAAGTGTAGCTCTTGTTGGTGGTTTCCGCCTCTCTCTCTTCCTCCTCCTCAGCTTGCTCCGTACTAAAAAAAAAAAAAAAAAAAAAAAAAGGATGCAAACGCTTCCCACGGACAAAACACTCAAGTTTACAACTCTGTACGAGGTGAACCCTAACCACATGCCTATGTGGAGTGTTCTTCCAGTATGTACAATAAGCAACTTTTGACAACATTTTACATGATATTAAGAAACATTTATAGATATATATCATCTTCAGTTTACACCAAAACAACTAAAAAAAACATTTTTGGGCATTCCATCACCATGTTTGTGGTAAGGAACTTCCTCATGTCCTTGACACCATTTCTTCTTTTCAATGTCAATAGTTATGCAGTATATATTTTCATTCAATATCACCATACTGGCAAAACTTTAACATTTGTACTTTGTAATCTTGGCTTGTGTATCTTCCAGGGATTACACATCACCTCAGTAGAACAATTTGTTTAAAAGAAACATGGTGAATCAAGTTATTACAGGAGGTAATTATTCCTGTTTCAATATGTAGAACACTGAATTCCTTATTCTATGCTTTTAAAAATCAGATGAGTGAGGGACTAACCTAAGTTGCCATGAAGTTATTT
>NC_059271.1:22245374-22305374 GCF_017591435.1 Portunus trituberculatus | reverse complement strand
ACATCCACCTTCACATTTGCAGAGAACTGTGCAATGTACAGTCACCCTTGAGCACTTGCAATTCCCTGTGCAAGACACTTCACAGCCACAACGCAAGAGGATGGAACAAGCTTTGCTGCTGTCCTCAAGAGTTGTCCAGAATGGCAACCATTCACCAGTGCTGGTCTTCTGCCAGCCCCAGTCTTGGAAATCAGGGGTGTCCAGTTGGACTGAGGTTGCTTGCCTCCAGAAGAAGCAGGTCTGCAGCAGTGCTCTGAGGATGTGTTGATACAGAGCTGCTTGTGTTGGTGGCAAGTCTTCCAATTTCTTCTTCCTGCTGGTGAACAGTTTATGCCTTGCTTCATTGACTCTTTTTTGTCCACAGCTCTTGCTGTACTTGACTACAACAAAGCATTCTAATTTGTGCATGTGTTGAGATTCAAGGCTGAGCTCATGCGGGTCTCTAGTGAGGGCTACCAGTGTCTCTGTCATTCCCGGGGTATTCTGCCAGGCTGGTCAGGCTTTCTTTTTGCCACATCCCAAGATTTGTGAGACAGTGTCACAGCCTGTCATTGCGTGGAATAGTGGGAGAGCACTGCATCTTGATGGTCCTACCTGTGCAGACAGAGTGTGGATGGGAATGTCACATGTCTTCTTCCCACTGCCAAGGGAGATCCACAACTCAGAGAGACCAAATGAAGCAAAGAAGTGGATTGCCAGAATGACAACATCACTGTCCACTGTACGGACCAAAGCAACCTTGTGACCCTGTTGTGAGGCATGGGCAAGGTGCAGCATTATCCTGGTGTCAGCTTCACTGTGGTTGCAAGGCTGAAGGCCAGACACGTTGTGACGTTTGTTGGAGAGAACATTCTCCATGGCAGTACTTAGGACAAGCCTCCCACCCAGGTCCTGCTTTACAAGTTGAGCACTCAAGAAGGGGAACAGTTCCCTCGTTGTCAATGTTTGTTAGGAACGCAGTATTCCAGAAAGGGAGTTTCATGGTCTTTGTTGTGACGTATATTGGCAGACGTTGTGGTATGGTGTGAACCACTGCAAGTGTTGTAAATGATCTGCTGGGCAATGGCATTTGCAACTCTTGCTCTGCCATGTACCTGCCCCTGCAGCTCATCATTGTTCTGTTTATGAAAAATCGAGGGACCCTGGAGAAGGATGTTAATGAAGCTTCGCAACTGTCCAGGGACAGGAGATGTTAGAGAATCAGGGCCAAATGAACCAGTGAAAGGTTCTTGTTCTTGCCTTGAGAGAAGTCTGTCCACTCAGGAAGGAGCTTCAAAAGATACTCCTTGAATCGAGTGGAATGTGGTTCGCGGGTATCAGAACAAGGAGTTCCCTGGTCTTCCATCACTGTTCTGTAGAACTGCCGCAGTGCAGACACCTTGAAGACTGAATCCTCAGAGTCCTCAACCAAAGCCACAATTTGTGCTATGGCAATAGAATTGAAGTGAGGCTCCAAGGGACCTGCAGATGCCTTGCGTTTCTTGGCTTGGGCCGAGTTTCGCAGTTGGGTGTAGCACTGGAGATGGTAGTATGTGTCAGCAGCGTGAGCATCTGCTGCCTGAGCAATCAGCCTGCCCAAAAGCTAGAAGTTCTTGGTGGTCTTGGCCCAACTCTTCAGGTTACTGTCCACATTATCAGTGGCAACCTTATGCAGATTATGACAGTCCTGTCCCTCGCATACTACACAACAGGGAGACTTATCAGCAGAACTTGGTGTGGAGCAGGAACAGAGCTTCTTAGGTGAAACTTGGTCTCCTGAATCCTCCCTTTCAGTGATTCGTTGCAAACGAGAAGAACTACAGTAGCTTCTGCACACTGTGATATTTGGCATTGTGAGACTTCAGTGTTGTTACAATACCTTGGCCTCCATCAAGCTGGGCCCATAACACTTTCATTCCGAAAGGAACAACACCAATTGACTTTAATCCATTCAGGTCTCTCTCTAGAGAAGTAAGACCTTCATTCTTTGGAGTTTGGAGTCGGTCATCCTTTTTTTGCTGACAGAGACAGCACAGGTCCCAGTTGATGGCCTCCATCATGCTGCAACAATAAATAAAAAAAAGTTTTGACTAAGCTTGGGGTTTATTTTTCATTGCTAATATATGTTAACTTGGTCCTTCAGGCAAAATATGAGTTAGAATATGCAAACCTTGATATTTAAAAAACCGTGAAACCCATTTTTGCACTATCATCTGCCTCAAAATGTCAAAAGTATGCAACATTCAATTTCATGCGGTGGCCATCTTGGATTTTCCAAAATGATTATTTCTGTCAATTTCAAAGTAAATTCAATGCCAGATTTACACTTTTTGATGTGAACAATTGTAGGAATGGGGTTTTTTTTGTAGAAGTTTGTGACTTAATGTTCATTCTGTTCACTGGAAATGGAAAAATTGTGTGTTCGGGCGTGGCCATTTTGTTTTGCCAAATATGGCGACCCCATTGAATTTTGGTTCTGGAGCCCGGCAGATTTTAATTCCGCAGGTCTTAAACTATAAGTGTGCCAATTTTCATGCTTTTGCACCAATTTGCACAATCCTTCCTCTAAGGGACTGGACAATGGGGAACATGTCTCAAGGCTTAAGGAGGCGAGCGAGAATGGTTGCCAGATACCTCCACTTGCCCCTGGACTAATAGTGAGGGGGAGATTCAAACGTTAAGTACAGTAAAATCATGATTCCCTGAACGATCCCTACCTCTTCACACGCGACAGTACAATCTTCCCGAAACGATCACCGTACATTAAAGGTTAAAGTAACCATTTCTGTTTAGACTTGTGTAAAGTTTAAATGGTTAGGAAAGCCATAAGTCTTAGTGATATCCTCTAAAAATCATAATTATGTAATGTTGAAATAGGAAGCCAAAAGTTGAAAATGCAAGAAAAAGTTTTATCAAGTTATTTTTACAGCACATAAATTATCACTCATGAAATCATTACTTCATTCTGAGAGCAATGTTACAGTTTTCAGTAATTTTAAGTATATTCTTTTCTCAAAAGAGAGGACACAAATTCATTCCTAGAGATCAGTGCATGTGTGTGTGTGTGTGTGTGTGTGTGTGTGTGTGTATTTACCTAGTTTAACTAGTTGTATATTACAGGGTTCAAGCAGGAATCATAATGATATGTTTCCTTATCTAAATTTTATCCAAATTTTCCTTAAATTTGTGCATACTTTCTGCTGTTACAATCTAATCATTTAAACTGTTCCTGATGTGCAATGTCCTATGTGGAAAACTAAACTTTTTAATGTTTCTCAAACATTGAGTTTTCCTGATCTTAAAGATCCTCTTGTCTGTTTATCTCCATCTTCAGTGAGTAATACCAGGTTTTGTCTATCTATCTTATCCTTACTGTTTGTTATTCTGTACATCATTATTAGATCTCCTCTCTCCTGTCTATCCTTCAAAGTTGATAGCTCCATTTCCTTTAGTCTTTCTTCATAGGGAAGGTCCTTTATATCTGGCACTATATTTGTGGCTATCCTTTGGATTCTTTCTAGTTTCCTGATGTCCTTTTGCATGTGTGGTGACCTTACCATTGTTGCATATTCAAGTCTAAGTCTTATCATTGTGGTTATGATCTTTTTCATCATGCTCTTGTCCTTGTAGTTAAATGCCACCCTGATATTTGATAGTGTCTTATATGTTAAAGCAAATAATCCATTTATGTGTCTTTCAGGGATGATGATAACTACTATTGAAATACCACTTCCCTCGCCATGAACTTTTCTCTTTGTGTAAATTCAACTGGCAGAGGAGGACTCAGTGGGGCATGCAATTCTCACTTATACCCAGATTTTGCTTCACTTACCGACTCTATGTGAGAATTGCATGCTCCACTGAGTCCTCCCCTGCCAGATGAAGTTACAAAGAGAAAAGTTCATGCCGAGGGAAGTGGTAATTCAGTAGTAGTTCACATCATGATCCTCATGGCATGATTATTTATGAATAAAGAGATATGACATCCATTATAGCAGGCAATAGAGGGGCATAAACACAAATTATGGCTGTGAAAGCAACACGTAAGCTTAAGGGGTGACAAATAAAAGAAACAGCAGCCGACGCTGATCGGCAGCAGACAAATGTGGTGCCTCCTCCACAACTCCTGCTTTGTTTTTGGTGTTCTATGTAAAATTAAAATTTGTGCTTCATATAGCAATCTTTTCTTGGTGGTAAAGCTTGTAAAAAGCTAATAAAAATATTGTTTTGTGGCTGTTTAGGGTATATACAAGATAGTAACACTTTCTTGGCAAGTGTTATTTGGCAAGTGTTATCAACACCTTGTTAGCGACCTAGATACCATGGCAACAATGTCCCTCTATGTTGATGGATACCATTTTGTGGCTGGAAGTTGCTCTGTTTGCTGTTAAGTTTCTTGGATTCTGGCCCATAGCATCTCAGTGGAGTTCCTGCCAGAAGCAGTGTTGGTGTGTGTGATGTCATAGAGTCGAGTTAACCCATGTCAACTCACATAAATTGTGTTATTTGATCATATTTCCTTAAATATCGAGTCGCGTTAAATTGAAATTGTTTTATTTAAACTTGTATTAATCAAAATATTGATTTTACATTGTTCAGTTCTTAAGGTAAAAATTTGTTGTCTTGGAATGGATTAAAATGATTTACATTGTTTCCTATGGGGAAAATGGCTTCAGACTTGGAACAATTCGGACATGGAACAGCCTTCTGGAATGAATTATGTTCAAAGTCCGAGGGTCTACTGTAATGAGGAAGAAAAGTCTATGTCTGCAATAAATGAACTGTGTGAAGAGAGCACTGAAGCAGAGGGAAATGGCATGCAACAAGTGTGATTGTGTGTGATTGAGGTGATTGGAGAGCAACAGTGGACAGTGGACTGTGTATGAATATGGCCTTCTTGACACATGGGGAGGGGTTATTGGGTGCACTTTATGGGATCTTTTATTGCTGACACACAGTAACAAATATCCCACATTAGCTGTAATTTTAGGATTGGAGTAAGTTCAGAATATGGAAGTCTCATTATGAAGGGCCAGAGGTGAACCATTGTATGTTGTCAGACTTTTTTTTTTTTTTTTTTTTCTATGGATGTATGTTGCAATGATCCACAAAACTAATCTTTCCAGTGGGGCTTGATAGGACTAAGAGTGTGAAGATTTTTTTTTTTTTTTATGCAGGAGGGACAGCTGGCCAAGGGCAACAAAATATGGAAAAAAAAAAGCCTCACTTTCTTGCCAGTTCCCTAAAAGACATGAGAGTTAACAAAATTCAGGGACAAATGTCTTGACACCTCTCTCTTAAAAGAAGTCAAGTCATAGGGAGATGGAAATACAGAAGCAGGCAGGGAGTTCCAGAGTTTACCAGTGAAAGGTATGAATGATTGAGAATACTGGTTAACTCTTACATTAGGGAGTTGGACAGAATAGAGATGAGAGGAAGAAGAAAGCCTTGTGCAGTGAGGCTGCAGGAGGAGGGGAGGAATGCAGTTAGCAAAATTAGTAGAGGAGTTGGCATGAAAATAGCAATAAAAGTGTGTTGTGCATTGTCTGGGCCACCACATGTAGAATTGCAGCTTAGTATATAGATGGACTGGTTGATATAGATGTGGAAATTATTATTAGAAGTAGTAGTAGTATCTTTTCATATATTAAAGTGCATGTGTATTTGTGCATTGTTTTTTTGTTTTGTTTTGTTTTTTCCATTCCATGTGTTTTGAAACTGGTGTGATGTGTGAAATTTTTCATCCTTCATATATATTTTTTCTTGGATTTTTCTTGCTCATATCATTTAACAGTCTGATGGAATACCAACACATAATATCGGAAAAATTTAAGTTGGTGTGTAATGAGTATATGTTTCGTATGGGTAGGAAAAACTTTGGCCTTCATCCTGCCAGCACTGCTTCACATCGTGGCTCAGCCAACACCTCGTGACAAGCGTGTTGGACCTACCTGTCTTGTCCTTGCACCTACACGAGAACTTGCTCAACAAATTGAAAAAGAAGTATCAAAGTACTCCTATGACAACATTAAATGGTAAGCATGTAATGTAGTAGGAATTTTCAAGATTTAATGTGCATTCTTTTCTACAAGATAGTTTTCTCATGTCATTTCAGGAACTGTTGAAATATATGTTACCATCATGACAATTTTAACTTACAGTAAATAGAGAGAGAGGTGGGAGCAAGGTTCCCAAGATTGATGAGTTTTTGATGAGATTAAATAATTGTGTTGTAAGTCACAGTGGATGATGATGGCAGAGAGGAAGGAAGAAGGATGCACTGTTTAAATGAGAGGGGTAGGTGTATAAGAGTATAAGAGAGATAGAACGTAGGACTTTCAGTTATGGAGTAAGTGTTAAAACTAAGTTTATCTCAAGATTAAAGGATGATTTTATGGAATACTAAATTGTTCATCTTCCTGCAGTGTATGTGTGTATGGTCAAGGAGACAAGCGGACCCAAATACATAAAATTAGAGCCAAAGCAGAGATTGTGGTGGCCACTCCTGGAAGGCTGAATGATTTTACCTCCACTGGTAAATTTGAATTATAATGCATATTGTACTGTACTTGTAGAGGACTATATCTGTAATGGGCTGGATTTAAAACATTCCTTTGTGTGGCAATTTTAGGATCATGATTGACCTCAAAACGAATAATTGCTGCTTGTACAATACTTATCGGAAGTATTCTTACGGCAGAAAAGGGATAGTTTTCTCTGAGGTAAAATTATCCACATCATAAATGGCTACTCCCTACCATCATGCTGGGCCAACTGAGTAGAATCGGTGAGATAACTTAGCCTAAAAGCACCTATACCAAGGTTGGGAGAGGATGTACAAGGTCACCTTGCCTGTTTTCACAGTGATGTTCTTAATTTCCACAAGGGCTGTATCTTTACCATGGTACCTTTTAGGGAGTTCACAAAAGAAGTACTTGCCCATATCACTGGACTAAAAAAGGCAGACCACGTAACTAATTATTCATTCAACGAGGTCAAGAAACAAATGGTATGATTTCAGGAAGGAGGGAGACTAGAGACACCATCCTGTTGCACACATTGTGCTTTGTAGCAATTCCCATAAGTGACATGCAACACAAAAACTGAGTTGCTACAATGCATTATGACACAGGCAATATACATTTTTTTTTTTTTTTTTTTTTTTTTTTTAGCATGTAGGCATACTTCAAGGTTATATGTGGGAAGCGCTGTTCAGCTTTCGCCCATTAGTGGTACAGGCAATTTTATTTATAGTGGTACCCATATTAGGGTCCATATCACCACTCAAGTGCATCTTTGGTGTAACTACCTAGAACCTGGGTATCATGGTGACATGTAGGAAACTTTAAGCCACTTGACAAATGGCATAGTTACAAAGTGGTACAGGCAATCCCCGCTTAACGAAGGTTCACACAATGAAATTTCGCTACAACAAAGGTTTCATTTTACTACCATTTGCTTGTTTAACGAACACCAAACTCGCTTTAACGAAGCTTTATCCAAGTAATTTTTTCCAACTTCGAAAGTACTGCCGTATCACACAAGCCGACAGGCTTTTGAATACACCAGCGCCTCTTGTGGACAACACGCGCACCACTCACTCCCTTAGTTCAAAACAATAACAGCATCAGCAGCAGCTTGTCTTTCCTTGCTCAACTTACCACCAAAACGCCCTGCAATGTCACCTAGCGTTGCTAAGTGAAGCTGGATATTATTCACAGACACGAGAGGCGAGAAAACTAATAGCATTGCTCGCCACCAAGCCTTGCCTCCATCTACTGTCTCTACTATTTACAAGTCAGCAGACTCTATTAAGAAGGCTGGTGAGACCGTATCTTCCTTGCAAGCTAAAAGAACCACCTGAACTCGTGACTCTACAATGGATAAAATGGAAAGCCTTGTGGAAATGTGGTACATAAGTTTTGTATGTGATACAATGATGCGCCCTTTGTTTACATTCCACAGGTTGCCGGTTAGTATCTTTCCCGTTTCACTCTCCCTCCCTTCATAAATTTAAGATCATCAACATTATAAAGTTATTTACATACATACATTAGTGTACATTATAATGACTTAAATTAAACTGCCTAAATGTTTAACTTCATAATTTTTACTTTCATTAAACCTTTCACTGTACTATGATGCACTCTCGCTTTGTTTACTCTCAATGGAAGTTCAAATCAGGGGTTAAACTTGTTACATTTGGTTCGCTTAACTAAGTTTCGCTTAACGAAGAGTTTTTTAGGAACGTAACCCTTTCGTTAAGCGGGGTGTTGCCTGTATGTGGTGTGATTTGAACCTACACGTGGACGTCTGCCCAATCCCACGGTCTCCATCTTATTCACTACGCCACCACATTAACATATATGAGATTATATCCCCTATTTCCTTACTTGAAACTTTGTCCCTTCATCTTTTCCTGAAGTATATTGCCAAGCAGTGTAATTTTCTTGTACTTATGCAACTTTTTGCATTAGTGAAATATAGTATAGAGAGTCACCAGTACTAATGGTTTGAACATTGTGCTGCAGGTATTATTGATTTGAGTGGCGTATCCTACCTGGTGCTTGATGAAGCTGACCGTATGTTGGACATGGGTTTTGAGCCACAGATAAGAAAGGCTGTGCTCATCACTCGCCCTGATCGTCAGAGTGTCATGACCAGGTAAATGTTATCACCAATTTTGTTTGCTACTTGTCACATATGTCCATTCCTTTGATCTCTGTTGCAAGTATTAATACATGATACACCACGCACACATGCATGCACACTCTCGCACTGCACTATATATTGCCTTAGCATGGTTCCTACCTAAGTATAAACTAATAGTGATTTATAATATAATACAAATATTTATTATAAGTAGTTTGTATTCTAAAAGTAATTTAATTTTATATTGTTGTTTAATCTCTGTATGCTTTTAGTGCCACTTGGCCCGAAGGTGTGCGAGACTTGGCGAGCAAGTTGATGAAAGAACCAATAACAGTGGTGGTTGGTAGTCTAGATCTAAAGGCTGTTCACACAGTGACACAGAAGATTGTGATGTGTGATGATGATGACAAGAAGGAAGAAGTAAGTGTGCTGTTTTTTTTATTTTTTTCAGCATTAAGAAATTCCAGTATCATATTTATCTTGCATTATTATGTTATTCAAGAGTATGGTTAGAGTAGTACAGTTGTCAGTTTGCAGACACAGGAGATTTTTAACAGGTACAGGCAAGCCCTGCTTAACTAATGGGTTACGCTCCTAAAAAACCGTTCGTTAAGTGAATTTTCGTTAACTGAACCAATTATAACAAGTTTGACCCCTGACTTGAACTTCCATTGAGAGTAAACAAAGCGAGAGTGCATCATAGTACAGTAAAAGTTTAATGAAAGTAAAAATTATGAATTTAAACATTTATGCAGTTTAATTTAAGACTAAGTCATTATAATGTACACTAATGTATGTATGTATGTAACTTTATAATGTTGATGATCTTAAATTTATGAAGGGAGGGAGAATGGAGTGGGAAAGACGCTAGCTGGCAACCTGTGGAATATAAACAAAGGGCGTATATCATTGTACCGGATACAAAACTTACGTACCACATTTCCAGAAGGCTTTCCATTTTATCCTTTGCAGAGTCACGAGTTCAGCCTTCTTAATAGAGTCTGCTGACTTGAAAATAGTAGAGACAGTAGATGGAGTCAAGGCTTGGTGGCGAGCAATGCTATTAGTTTTCTCGCATCGTGTCTGTGAATAATATCCAGCTTCACTTTGTGAGTAAGAGACTTCTTTTTCTTCTTAGCAACACTAGGGGACATTGCAGGGCTGGTTGCAGGGCGTTTTGGTGGCATGTTGAGTGTGAGATGACGAGCTGGTGCTGGACCTTGTTTTTGTTTTGAACTAAGAGCGGAGAAGGGTAGGGGTGAGTGAGTGGTGTGCGTGTTGTCCACGAGAGGCGCTGGTGTATTCGAAAGCTTGTCGGCTTGCGTGATACGGCAGGGCTTTCAAACTTGGAAAAAATTACCTGGATAAAATTTCATTAAAGCAAGTTTGGTGTTCGTTATACGTGCTGATGGGAGTAAAAGGAAACGTTTGTTGTAGTGAAATTTTGTTGTGTGAACTTTCGTTAAGCGGGACTTGCCTGTACTTGGAAGTGCTTCTAACTCTCCTTTCAAGACATAATAGGGTGAAGGAAATACATAAGCAGGTATGGAGTTCCAGTTTTGTTTGTGAACTTCATAAATGTCCTCTTTTCTTGCAGCTTATAAAGTTCATTACCAGCTTGGGCAATAAAGAAAAGGCAATTGTGTTTGTTGGGAGGAAGTGTATGGTGGATTATCTATCTGTGGAAATGCTAGAGGAAGGCTTGAATGTAAGTGAACACGTCTTTTTTACTATGGATTTATTGTATGTTGTGATCATGTATTGTAGCTTCCCATCTGTCTTGCTTTATATATAAGATGGCATTTCTTATTTTGAAGTTTCTTGAAACCTTGAAATGATGCCATGACACAATGCTTCCCTTGGTTCTGCTTTATACATTTGTCTATACTCAGTCTTTTCAGTTCTTTACTTATTTTTACAGTGGCTGCTGCTTAGTGCTAAAAGCATCTTTCATACATTTCTGTAAAACAATTTTTTGGGTTCTTGGAGTTTTCTCTTTTTTTTTCATGATTTCATTAAGAACGAATCTTGGAAGAAAACGTAATGTTATTGTTGCTTTAGTTTATCTTCTACATTACAATAAAGCACAAGTTCATTAGTCTTATTCATCATATATTATGATTGTATATAAATTACATACATTGAAATTAATGGTATGCAAATTATGCTTTCAGGTTTGTATTATGCATGGTGACATCTGCCAGTTTGACCGAGAACAAGCCCTTCGAGACCTGAAATCTGGTAAATCCAGAGTTCTCATTGCCACTGATGTTGCCTCAAGGGGCATTGATGTCAATGATGTGACGTGAGTACTTTGGTTCTGTATATAATAATTTCAACATTTTTTTGTCAAATTCATGCAGTACAACCTAAATGTGTTCACTGTCGCTGTTTTGGCGTGAAACTTCAAACAGCTTATTTGCACCAACCTCAACTCCTTCCCCCCCTTGCCTGGGCATACAAAATGTTACACAGCCTATTATTTGATTTGTCATTAATTACAGCTATGCTAACATTGTGTAATGTTTATTGGAGGAGATAGTAAACACATAACAAAATGATAATTTACTCCCAATGAGATCTAATAGCACTAGTTCAGGGAGTGCTGTGAACTTTCCATTAAAGCTAGTTGTGATCTCGCTGAATGTTTCCTTCTGATCCTCACAACTCGGGAGGCAGTCACAGCCTGCTCTCTAAAGACAACTCTCCTTATTCACACAAAACTGCATGCACCTACCACACACACACCCTTTACTCCTTTACTTAAAATTCAAAATAAAAAAAATGGGCACTCCAAATTCAACCTTCAGAAATGTCCCCAGGTTGGACTGCTCGCTCGGTGGTGACCCAAAATGTCTTGACACTTCTCTCGACTTTTCTCCATTAACTTCTGCAGTATTCAGTCTTGGATCTAATTTTCAGTCTGTAGTCCTCTACTAAACCTCATTTACTTTTCCTCACCAAAACACAACTGTCTGAGGCAACTGACAGTAGCCCCTTCTCTGTTCCCTCCTACTTTCTTTATCTTCATTTTCATTCTAAAGCTGGATGTTGTGTCTGTTTGCACGACTTAACTTCCTCTCATGCCCACGCTCTTGAATCTTCTGAGTTTTCCACCATCTGGCTTTGACTTAATAGTCACTCTCAAACTAAATTTCTAACTCCTCTGACTATAGTAAATTCTTTGACTATTTAACTTCCAAAGTAGATCACATTCTGTCCCTCTATCCTTTTGCAAAGATCTTCATCCTTGGAGATTTCAATGTTCACCACCAGCTTTGGTTTTCCTCTCCCTTCACTGACCATTCTGGTGAATTAGCCTTCAACTTTGCTATCCTCCATGACCTAAAGCAACTGGTGCAACACCCTACTTGCTTTCCTGACCCAACATTCTCGATCTTTTCCTTACCTCTAATCCGTCTGCTTATGCTGTTACCCTATCTTCTCCGTTGGGCTCCTCCGATCACAATCTCATTTCTGTATCTTGCCGTATTTCTCCAATTCCTCCTCAGGATCCCCCAAAGGAGAGGTGCTTCTGGCATTTCGCCTCTACCAGTTGGGGGACCTAAGGATTTATCATACTGATTTTCCCTGGAATGATTACTGTTCCCGTGTCAGAGACTCATCTCTGTGTGCTGAACACATAATAGAGGTGATAGTGTCTGGCATGGAGGCATCCATTCCTCATTCTTTTTTGCAATCTAAATCTTCTACACATTGGTTTAAGATAGCCTGTTCTCATGCTATACGTGATAGAGAGGTTGCCCGCAATCCTGCCAAGTCTGTTCTTCAACCTGTCAAACATTCCTTCATAAATAGAAAATGTTAAAATCTTTCAAAATCTTACTCCCCTTGTGACTTCTGGCATCTGGCCAAAAACTTCTCCAATAACTTTGCTTCTTCATCTTTCCCTCCTTTATTTAATCCTGATGGCACCACTGCTATCTCATCTGTCTCTAAAGCTGAACTCTTCTCTCGAATCTTTGCTAACAACTCCACATTGAATGATTCTGGACTTGTCCCTCCCTCTGACTATTTCATGCCTAGAATTAAAGTTTTCCATGTCCTTGCTGGCTTAAACTCTTGTAAGGCTTATGGACCTGATGGGGTCCCTCCTGTTGTTCTCAAAAACTGTGCTTCTGTGCTTGCACCTTGCCTGGCCAAACTCTTTCAACTATGTCTATCGACTTTTACGTTTCCTTCTTGCTGGAAGTTTACCTACATTCAGCCTGTTCCTTAAAAGGGTGACCGTTCTAATCCCTCAAACTACTGTCTTATAGCTTTAATCTCTTGCTTGTCTAAAGTTTTTTAATCTATTCTCAACAGGAAGATTCGTAACCCGTAAGAGGTCAGCATTCATTTACATACCATTTACTCATCCAGGTCACCAAAATCATTTTTCCATTTTTGATCCCATATAACTCAAAATGTTTATAAAAGTATATAAAAAAGAGTTAAAGTTAGAAATTGCTATTTTTAAATGTCCTGCTGGGACTTTAAATTTGGCTCATTCAGCGATGCTGCCAGACGTACGATTTTGGTGTATGGCAACATTTCCTTTTTTCTGCATTGTTTTACAGATATTTATTTTCACCTACAAGATAAATGTGTGAAATGAATAATTATTGATAAAAAGATACATATTTTTGTATAAAATATATTAAATCCATAAAATAAGAGCACTTGATCAGAAGTATTTTTTTTTAAAATATATCAAATCCATAAAACAAGAGCACTTGATCAGAAGTATATATTTTTTTCTTCTTACACTATCCAAGCTTCTCAATATTGCAGCAGGGTATGATATTCTGCAAAGCAGGGCTCAATGCACAGAGCTACATCACACTCATGACAGCAATATCGAGTGTTGCTCTGCTTTCTTGGTCGTCTTTTTGTGTGACTGCAAACATGGCAGGCTTTCTGAACTTTTTTTCTTTTTCATGTCTGGTCTTGGTTGCAAGGTGCATGGAAAGTGTCGTTCCTTGAGGCATACAGGATTGTCAACTACATGACGTCCTGGGGTAGGGTGCTCAACAGTATTCTCTTCCAACAACTGATGTACCACCTTGATGACAAAATCTTGTAGAGTTGGATTTTTGCATGTCTTCTCTTTGAATAATATGTGAGCATTCAGCATTGTTATATCAACTAGGTGGAAATATAGTTTCTTGTACCACTTGAGTGTTTTACGGGCACATTCTATGGAGGAAATCATAGCATCAGCTTTGTCTACTAGACGCATGTTGGTATTGTAGTCTAGCACACACTCTGGCTTCATAATACTTTGTCTGGTGGAGTGATCAATATTGTGGCTGAGAACCATTTGAGGGTGATGAATGGTGGTGAGAAGTGTTACATCTCGTTTACCTTTCCATATAACTGCAAGTGTGCCTTTGGCTTTCCTGTAGACGCAGTCTCCCTTGTTTGCTAGTGGAGGAAAATATGGCATGTGTTTTCTACGTTTCATCACAGTTCCACACGCACCTGTCTGTCTAGAGGAAAGAAATTCAAATAATGCTGGACTTATGTACCATTTGTCTACATAGAGTACATGATTTTTATCTAAGTATGGCTCCATAAGTGTCATCACTACAGCTCCTGACAGACCAAGGCTCCTATCATCAGTGACCTCTGTCCCATCCCCAGTATACAACACAATGTCGTGCACAAAACCAGTCTTACAGTCACAAGGTGCAAATAATTTGAGGCCATAACTGTGGCATTTTGATGGTATATTTATTGGCGGAAACTTATATTTCCATGCCACAACATCAAACTCTCATCAATGTTGACATTTTTATAAGGATAAAACTTCTTAAATGATCAAAGACAGTCCGAATCTTATTAATTTTTTCAGTTGTGTTGTTTGCATATGCCTGCAAGTTATCAGTGAAGTGAAGCACTTGCAATATATTGACAAATCTGTTCACTGGCATGACCTTGCTGAAAATTGGTGTCCGGACTACAGGGTCAGTGGTCCAATAATCTCTGTAGTTATTTTTCTTGACCACTCCCATCAGCATCACCAGGACCAAAAAAACCTTTATCTCAGGTACTGTAACATTATACCACTGATGTTCACGAGACTCAGGACTCAACACTTTACCTCCTCTCATGAAATACACATAGCGGTTTGACTCAGTTACAATTGTTTCCAAGATGTCTTCATCCCAAAAGTGACTGAAAAACTCACACTCCCGGCTATCTGCTGTGAGTGTTTGCACTTTTATCCCTGGGCTTGACTCATCAAAATTATAAACTTGCTGCTCAAAATTTGACCCATCTATCCAGTCCCATCTGCTGCCAGGTCTAATTAGGTCAGGTGCAGCAGGTACCCTTCCCCTCCCTCGGCAAAGTGGTGTTTTGCTGTGGATAGACAATAAGATACGAGGTGTGCCGCGTGTTTTGTCACTGCCTGGCTGCTGTGTGATTGTACTGGAGTCAAGGTCATCATATTTATCATCACCACCATCTTCACTTGGGACAGCAATGACTGTTGCCTTACACTTGAAGATGGCCTAGACTCCTTTCTCTTTTTTCTTGTGTTGGGTGCATAAAGCCAGTTAGATGTGTCAGAAAGGGAAGATGTATGTGACGGCCCAGGAGTGGGAGAAGGAGGAGTGTGTGGTGGCGGAAACACACCAAAGTATTGTGCCTCAAGCTGTTCATCTTCCTCCTCCATTTCCTGATCGAAAACATAATCAGGATCAGCATAACTGTCATCAGTGCTGATGTCACTGTTGTCATCAAAAATATCTACCTCAAAAGATAATTGTTCAGCAATTTCTGCAGAAGTTAGAGAGCGGGGATGCCTGCCTGCCATCGTGACTCAGTCAGAGACAAGTGAGGGGCTGAGAGGCGGGACGCAGTGGTCAATCAGGAGGGAGGTGGTGAGAGTGGGTGGCCTGCCTAGTTGCCAGAATAGTGGGAAAATGTGATGATATATGCTAGACACCTCAACAAACATAATTAGTGTCGCTAGAGGGAATTTCAAATGTATAGGAAGTGAAAAAGAGATGAACGTACTTGTACATGATTGACCACAGAGAGTAACCGCGGATTTCACGTACATGTACGTGCTTGACCTCTTACGGGTTAAACATCTGTCACTTCACAATCTTCTTTCTGATCTACTGTCTCCCTCTTCTACACTGAATATCCTTAATTTGTTCTTTTACTCATAATCTTAACTGGAAACTTCTCATCTCTTGCTAAAACAGCTTCTGTGAAGTTATACTTTCTGAGGTGTCTCTGCCAGTTTTTTATTTATTTATTTTTTTTTTTTATTTATTTATTTTTTTTTTTTGCCCCTCCATCTGTTAACTTTGTACAAGGGCCTTATCCATCCTTGTATGGAGTACTCTTTGCATGATTGAGGGGGTTCCACTCACACATTTCTATTAGGTAGGGTGGAATCAAAAGCTCTTCATCTCATCAGCTCCCTCCTCTGACTGACTGTCTTCAGCCTCTTTCTCACTGCCAGAATATTGCATCTCTTTCTATCTTTTATCGCTATTTTCATACCAACTGCTCTACTGATCTTGGTAACTGCATGTCTTCCTTCTTCCTGCAGCCTCGCTGCACAAGGCTTTCTTCTTCCTCTCATCCCTATTCTGTCCAGCTCTCTAATGCAAGAGTTAACTAGTATTCTCAATCATTCATATCTTTCACTCGGAACTTTCTGCCTGCTTCTGTATTTCCATCTTCCTCCAACTTGACTTCTTTTAAGAGGTAGGTTTCAAGACATTTGTCTGTCTTTCAGCTAATTCTTTCCAATCTTTTAGGGAACTTGCATTTGAAGTGGTTTTTTTTTTTTTTTTTTTTTTTTTTTTGCTAATTCCTTCTTGTAATAAAAAAAAAAATCATCTGTCCGTCAGTACTACTTGTCCCATTACGGAATACTACTGTAATACCTCATAATTTGTAGAAATGATAACATGCTGACATAGATTGTCCAATAGTAAAATTGTGAGTTATTCAGGCATCATTTCTACAAATTTTGGGTATTACAGTATCCTGTAATGTGACGAGTAATATTGGCGGACAGGTAATTTACTTAAAACATAAATAAACAACAAATAAAATAATAGGCTGTAAAACACCTTGCATGCCCAGGTAGCGAGGGAAAAGGAGTGAGGCTAGCAGCAAATCAGATGTCTGAAGTTTCATGGCAAGACAGCAACAGTGAATATATGTAAATTGTACTGCATGATTCTGCAGGAGAGAAGGAAAAAAATAAATAAATAAAAAAAAAATAATAAAATAATCACATGCATTAAGGTGGAGTATATTTATAGTACATTGTGTTTTTACGACATAAAACAGCTGTCTGGCTTAGCCATTGTATCTGTCACCCCAATTCATTCAAATTTCACCCCACTGTTAAACAAAACCTCAAAATGCTTATATGTATAGAATTTGTACTTTTACCTCTAGCAATATCTACAGAAATTCCTGTTACACCTTATATTGAATAATAATTCTTTGTGAACAGACACATTTTCAATTTTGACTGCCCACGAGACATGGAGGAGTATGTGCATCGAGTGGGCCGCACTGGACGTGCTGGTCGATCTGGCTCGGCCATCACATTGTTCACACGTAGTGACTGGGCTAGAGCTGAGAAACTAATTGATATCTTACAGAGATCAAATCAGGTAAGAACATGATAGTCATAAACCCTATTCTTACATTAATAAAAATAAATACAGGCAGTACATGCATTTATTGTACCATAATGCTTGTTACTTATGTATTGTTAAAAACTTTTTCTCAGTTATTACTGTTGCTAAGAAAGCTTATACATGCAACATAGAAGGCATGGTAGTATAGTAATTCATCCATATCATAACACATTGCTTGCTTTGTTCTTTGGCAGATAAATGGTCTATAAGCAGAGAAGCTACACATAACACACACAGTAATGTATATATATATATATATATATATATATATATATATATATATATATATATATATATATATATATATATATATATATATATATATATACGTACAAAAAAAAAAGACAGTAGTGTAGCAAATTATCCATTCTGTAGCTCATTGCTTGAATTATTATTTTCTTGACAAACAAGTGGTCTGTAACCAAAGTAAAGCAACACAGCATTCTTTTCATTGGCTTTTTCATTTGATTTGGAATGGTAATTTAGTTTTATTTTTTTAGGAATGGACCATTAGTCCAACCTAATCAGTAAGGCTTTCCTGTACTTATAAAAGTTTGAGGTGAGTATTGGTGTCTAGGCAACTGTGAGCTTAAAAGCTGTCTTGAAAACTGTGTGAACAGTAGTACAAGGACACTCACTAAACATACCAAAAGATTACCGATACATTTTTATGTGGACCTTATACTACCTGGCAGGCATAAGTAACAGGACATGTTATTGATGAATTCATATTGCTTTTCATCAAGAATGTGTAACATTTATACACCTACATAATTATGATACCAGAAGTTTAAAAAAAAATTGCCTTATAATGATACAAGAGTTGAAAACTACACTCAACTTTCAATGAGCACATAAGTCATCCCTCCGCTATCACCTAATTGGTACATCTATCACTATGCGATGGTGGAAATCATGATGGCTGAAGTGAAGAACCTATGGTAATAATTGAAATTAACAGTAGGGTCTCAAAGCTGTCTTTTTTTTTTTTTTTTTTTTGCCTATGTTTATGCCATATAATATATAGTAAAAAAAAAATTAAAGAAATAATACAGTATAAAAAAATATCTTTAATCAAGAATCATAATAAGAACATACATTTTAAAGCATTTTATTTAGTGTATTTAACACCATAAAGGACGCATGGGTATATAAAATGTACACCTATTTCAACATGTCAGATTCAGGAAAAAAAAATTCATATACTGTTGAAAGCAATCTAGCAGCACATTACACAAGCAGAAAACAGTTATCTTTCCTTGCGCTCTTCAGTTGGTCTTACTTTTGCCAGACACTTGTCGTTTTTTTCCAAAGGTGGTGACCTTAAAGCCCTGGCTGCTGCTCTATTGCCATGCTCCTTGACATAATCTACCACTTGTAGTTTGTAAGAGATTATATAGCTCGATCTTTCTGTTCTGCTGCCAGAACGGTGAGGGTCTTGATATGTTTTGTTATGATCGTGAACTTGCTGTTATTCCTCACCACTAGATGGCATTGAGCCAGAGGACTGATCAGGTGATATTTGTAAATATGCATCACAGCCACACAAGTTAGATTACTTTCATTTTTACGATAATTTGTTTAAAAGTGATAATACTGGTAACAATAATACCAACAGTAAATTAATGATGCATGCAGTTAGGGTAGGTAAAAGTACTGGAAAAAGATGTATCCTATATGCTGTTAAATACAGTACCTCATTGTGGACAAGTAGGAGCCAAGATAGATGGGTAGATTGGAGAAATATGGGAAAAACTATTTCTCAATAGAAGTAGCCTATATAAAAAAACTCAACTACCACTTGACATCATAACAAGGGAATTTTTGAATGAGGCATGCAATAGCAGTACCATAATCTCATGCGTGATAGACAAATGTGCAACTTTATGCACATTAGCAATGAAATATGATAGAGGTTTGGAGATTTGTGGGTAGTTTGTTTATGTTTAATTCAGTTTGTTGTTCCAGGAGGTACCAAGGGGTCTAGTGCGGATGAGTGAACGCTGGAAGGAAGCTCAGACCAAGAAGAGCCAGACTCCAAGAACCTATCGCTTTTAGAAAACGGAAGTGGTAGAGTAGAATGCCATTGTGGCTTACCTGCCACCCCCCCTGTACCCACTTCTGGTCCTCTCCCACCAAAAAGGAAACATTTGATAGGCCTTGTGTTATGATAAATAAGACACAAATACTTTATTTGATACATAATGACCATTTCTGAGGGAATTAGTTTCATACATAAACATGCCCAGTTCACCACACATTGTGTGTGTATGGGAATGGGTAAAATATTAGTAGATATAAAAATTAAGAGAATGGGTTTACAAACTATAGAGCTTCATACAAGTAAAGAAAGGTAACAGTGATATCTTGAGGTATTTGTAACATTTCATGAAAAGCATCACAATGTTTTGAAACATACCAAATTTTATGCTGTAGAAGTAAGGCAAAATAACTTTTGATTGGCAATGTTATTTTACTGAATTATATTATTCTTTACAATGAAGGTGTAAATGTACAACTAAGGAATAATTCATGTTAAAAAAAAGGTGGGGCTATATTATTTTCAGCTATAAACTTGGCAGCAGATGTTCTTTATTATTTTCATAAGCTCTTATTTTTGAAACACCAATTTTTTTAAGGTGTTCCCCTTTTTTAATGATAAGTAAATATCTAGTTGAAGACTATACTTTGTATTGGGCAATTTGGTATATAATGTTTTGGTACTGAAGGAAATAGTGAACTGATTCATTTTTTGATAGGCAAACTGAATATTAAAAATTTACATTGGGCATTTTTGTTTTTATTACTTATGAACCAAACTGGACCAAATTTTTATGAATTATGGATATAGAGTCCTTTAGGTGAGTTATATGTTTGCCTCATCCAATTTGGAGAGAAAAAAAAAATATATATATATTTCCAATTTTGATTATTAAGATGTCAATAGAAAGGTAATTAAAATATCTTTTAAAAGACAAAATTTATATTGTGCTTAGATTTTTTTTCAAACTTGAAAAAAATATGGGAGAGTTTTTGTTTATTGATAAAACAAAAAAAATCCAAATTTACACAATTTATTTTACAGAATTGTGAATCTTGACAAGTCTTCAAAAAAAAAAAAAAAAGTCAAAATAAGTCGTCAAAATCAATTTTTTTGTCCTATGAAAAAAAAAAAAAAAAATATATATATATATATATATATATATATATATATATATATATATATATATATATATATATATATATATATATATATATATATATATATATATATATATATATATATATATATATATATATATATATATATATATATATATATATATATATATATATATATATATATATATATATATATATATATATATATATATATATATATATATATATATATATATATATATATATTTTTTTTTTTTTTTTTTCCATAGGACAAACAAAAAAATTGGGGTTTTGACTTGGCTTATTTTGACAAGTTTTTCTTTTTTATTTTTGAAGACTTGTCACAAGGTTCACAATTCTGTAAAATAAATTGTGTAAATTTGGATTTTTTAGTTTTATCAATTAAAAAACCTTGAGATCATCAATCAATTACTCATGGGGGGCATATGCCGGGGGGCGCGTTGCCTCGCCTACTCTATGGCGCTACTCCATGCGGTCATGCCTTGCAAGTCTCCATGCAGGCTCCCTTCTCATTCCAAGTAATTCCCAGCAAGAGGCATTGACTGTGGACATCCCCTTGGCATCTTCCATGCTGGGTTATGCCTTATGGAGACAACCTGATATGCAGGATCAGCTTCTGGATAGTGTGCCACATGCCCATATAGTTGCAATTGGCGTTGACGGACTATGTTGGTCCTCGAATCAGTCTCATGGAGCAATCGCTGATTTGACACAAAGTCATACCAGCGGTACCCCATGAACCTGTGAAGGCATCTAGTAACAAAGACATCAATTCGCCTCTTCAGATTGGTGAGATACAAGATTTTAAAGTTTAAAGAGGCACGCTTTTCATTCATATACGACTATAAAATACTGCAATGATTAGGTGCATGTTATTTTAATGTACGGGCAACCCCCGCTTAATGAACGTTCACACAACAAAATTTCGCTGCAACGAACGTTTCCTTTTACTACCATCTGCTCGTATAACGAACACCAAACTCGCTTTAACAAAATTTTATCCAGGTTATTTTTTTCCAATTTTGAAAGCCCTGCCATATTACGCAAGCCAACAGGCTTTTGAATACACCAGCGCCTCTCATGGACAACATGCACACCACTCACTCCCCTACCCTTCCCTGCTCTTAGTTCAAAACAAAAACAAGGTCCAGCACCAGCTCGTCATCTCACACTCAACATGCCATCAAAACGCCTGCAACCAGCCCTGCAATGTCGCCTAGCATTGCTAAGAAGAGAAAGAAGTCTCTTACTCTCGAAGTGAAGGTGGATATTATTCACAGACACGAGAGGCAAGAAAACTAATAGCAATGCTCACCACCATCTTGACTCCATCTACTGTCTCTACTATTTTCAAGTCAGCAGACTCTATTAAGAAGGCTGGTGAGACCATATCTTCCTTGCAAGCTAAGAGAACCACCTGAACTCGTGACACTGCATTGGATAATATGGAAAGCCTTGTAGAAATATGGTACATAAGTTTTGTATGTGGTACAATGATGTGCCTCTTGTTTATATTCCACAGGTTGCCAGCTAGCGTATTTCCTGCTCCACTCTCCCTCCCTTCATAAATTTAAGATCAACAACATTATAAAGTTACTTACATACATTAGTGTACATTATAATGACTTAGTCTTAAATTAAACTGCTTAAATGTTTAACTTCATAACTTTTACTTTCATTAAACCTTTTACTGTACTATGATGCACTCTTGCTTTGTTTACTCTCAATGGAAGTTCAAGTCGGGTCAAACTTGTTATAATTGGTTCGCATAACGAAAATTCGCACAACGAACGTTTTTTAGGAATGTAGCCTGTTTGTTAAGCGGGGGTTGCCTGTATATGTTTGGAGTTGTACAGTAAGCCCCCGCACTTGGCAAATCTCAACTTGGTAAAATTAACTTTTGGTGGTAGGGTGGCCACGGACCACCGAGTGCACGCTTGGCAATTAGAATTGAAACTTGGCGGCCGCACGGTGAACCACATGGCTCCCCGGTGACATCAGACCTCTCTCTAAACCTATCAGAATGCAGTGTGAGAGTCCCCTTCAGCCATTTTGTTTGTGCTACCCTCTGTTCTGCTAGCATGATAACGAATTCTGGCAATTTACCGACAACATGGCCTCTTCTAGGGCAACAAGTGGTACTGGTTTGGGTAAGGACAATGGTGGTGGAGGCAAGGACGAAAGTGGGCAAGGGAAATGGGTGCAAAAATGGGAGTTGCAGCCTTTATATCATGTCTTATTAGCTTTATTTATTGTTTATTTGTCTGTTTTGTACATGTGTTCTAATATGTGAAGGCAAAATATTTTATTTCAGCTCGAAAGATGGTATTTTTAGGGGTCAAAAGAGGGACTTTGGCAATGACCAAAGACTGCTTGAGGCATTTTTTAGGCAATTTATATGGTAAAAAGAACTCGTGTTTGGTGAAATTCGCATTTGGCGGTAGTTTCGCCAGACTAATTAATTCGCCAAGTGCAGGGACTTACTGTAGATGATATTGAACTATCATTGCAAGTGTGTTGACAGATGGCATCTGGAGTCTATTGGATGAAACACTGCACACAATCCATACAAAGAGGCCATGATGCATTTGGCCCAGTGACTGGTAGTGTTATGCCAAGAACCTTTTTACATGTTTTGGGACCACACATCTTGCCAACAAGTCCTTCCAGCTGTTCCACTGAAACTAATACATCCTATTTAGTGAATGTGATTTCCTCATTGCTCTCAAAAATTTTAGATTTTTTAACCAAGATTCTTTTGCTAATGGAAACAATGATGCAGAAGGCAGTGACTGTACTTGTACAGTAGTAGAGACATAGCAGAAGTAGTAGTCAGGGTAGCAGAGGCAGAAAAATAACATACAGTATATGGAATAGGAGGCGAGATACTGACAAGGACAGACTGGATGACATGCCATGAGCTTATCCACACAACTTCACTTTGTTCTCTGCTTTCAGCTAATATTTGATGTGTTTTTTGCCATTAATTCACTTTGGGTAAAGTAAGACTTCCTCTTACTCATCACAGTGAATGAGAAAAAAAAATGAGTATGAGTATTTAAATAGTACCTAAACATGAATGAAGAATAATCATGTATGCATTGTGAATTATTTGGCCTAAGGATGCCGTGAGATGATTTTTGCATCTTTTATTTCTTATTTATTTTTCTATTTAAAAATTTTTTTTTAACTCGTCAGTCCCCTTAACTTAGCCTTTAGTTCAGACTCAGATGCAGTTAAGTTATTCTTAAAACTGTTGTAATGGTGACTTTGATATGTATGAGATGATGGGAATGGAAAAGGTTCAGTCCTGTGAGAATAGTCAAGACAAACTGAGAATGTTTCTCTGAAAATGAGTACACAAGATAGAGATTAAAATATATGGGGAATGCAAAGCAATATATTTAGGAGACCAAAAGAAAAGTAATATAGCATGCATGAAAGAATAACATGTGAACATCTTTGTAACACTTATTAATTACACCTGAAATATTAAAGTGAATTTAGTACAGCTAATCCCATCATCTTATATGTGTGATTGGATTATTACATTACTTTGATCATGACCAATATCATCTATTTCCACCAAAATGCACAAGTCCTCTTCTACTTCATTAGGGAGAAATATATCTGACTCTTCTAATACTATTTTTTCATCACTTTTTGCAAGTTCTTGACCAAAATCACTATTTCTGTCATTTTCACATAAAACAGTTGTTCTCACTTGCTCTGCATCCACCCTGCCTTCACTGTGTCCGTGCTTAAGGTGTCGCATCAAGAGTATACTTCTTCCAAATATTTTTCCACATTCATTACATCTATGTATACTTTTGTGTAAATTCAAATGTGTATTCAAGCTACTTTTCTGAGTAAAACATTTACCACATTCCTCACATTTGTATTTTTTTTCTCCAGTGTGGACAACCATGTGGCTTTCAAGGTAACTTTTTCTTGAAAAAGTTTTCTCACATGCCAAGCACTGAAACTGCTTCACATCACTATGCACACTCTTTAAATGGGTACTGAGACTACTTTTTGATGTGAATAGACCACCACATTTATAGCAATCATACTGTTTGAAACCTTTTGATGTTTTGCTTAAGTTAACATCACTTGAGAGTGGTTCATGAGGTCTGAATGATTCATCTGTTATTTCATGAAGTTGCATATGTCCTTCCAGTCTGCCGAATGAGTCAAATGATTTACCACATTCACCACACGAAAAACATCTTCCTTCATCAAATCTCTCATCAGTCACTATTGTTATATCATGGCTACTGTCAAGTTGTACCTTCTTGTTTACACCATGATGATGCAATGTGTGATTATTCAAGCTTATCTTATATTTAAATTGCTTACCACATTCTTCACACTGATATGACTTCTCACCTGTGTGCACTAACATGTGAAGTTTCAGTCGACTTTGAACTGGAAATCCTTTACCACATTCATTGCATTCATATTTCTTCAAACCAGTATGAACAAAAGAATGGATATTCAAATTTCCCTTGGTAAAAAAGCATTTTCCACACTCTTCACATTGGAAATTTTTTTTGTTATTATGAATAAACATGTGTGTATTTAAATGTGGCTTTTGGCTAAAAAGTTTTCCACATATATCACACTGAAACTTCCTTTCAGTGTGTGATCTTTGGTGTAAGGCAAGTCGAGAGGAATGAGAGAATGTTTTATCACATATTTCACAGTTGTAAGCTTTGGGCAAATGGCATTGTCTGTGCCTGTTCAGGAAATTTTTCAGTCTGAAACGTTGTCCACAAATCTCACATATAAAATTCTTTTCTCCACTGTGTATGCTCATGTGGAGCCTCAAATTTTTTTTACTTGTAAGAAATTTACCACATACTCTACAGGTGTTTTTCTTGCTACCATGGTCAAGCATATGAATATCAAGAAGCTTTTTCGTAGCAAATTTCTTACCACACAAAGCACATTTCAACCAGTAGTTTTCATCATCCAAAATGTCATCAAGTGCTTCATCTTCTGAAGAAGAGCAAGAATCTGAAGTTTGCTCGGGTGAAGTCTTAGAATTGTAGTTTGTGCCATTCCTAGACAAGCTTGAATATGTTGGCTCCATTATCTTGACACTTGAGCATAACTTGTCTCTAAGGATACAGTTGTCTGTCCTGAAATTAATGAATTTCCTATAACATCAGGAGACATAAATGCAAAATAAAATTGCTGATAGGGTATGAAAATGGTAATCCATTATGTAGGCCTGTACTTAGATAATATAGATTAGTAGAACAATTTGGAAGTACAAGGATTTCTCAATTTATGTGTATTTAGAATATACAATTTTGGAATAAAGAGGTAAAAAACCTGGTTATTTTTCTTATTACATGGATTATTTAAAATAACCCAATGTCAAGATGTTTTTCTGCTATGGCAAATTTGTGAGATGTTCATTTAGACTGCCATATTTTTCATCACAGCTGATTGTAGCACAGAGACACCATCTCCAGAACAGCTAGTGATGCATGATAAACGTCATTAAGATGATCAGCGTATGTTGTCTTGCTGTCAGTTAGATGCCATTACTATAGCAATGATGATCCTGTGTTTATTCCAGCTGAGAGGTTCACAAAAGCATTTTATATAGGATACATGCTGCAGGGACCACAGAGTGCATGCTGAGTCACACTCTCAGACACATGCCTTCCAGGAATGGATTAATCTAGTATTCTACATTCATTCCTATGGAGAAAATCATTTTGGTTCATAGTGAAACCTTGAACAGTAGACAGTTTTTTTTCAGTAATCATGTTCACTTTGTGATTTTTACATTATGCAATCCCTTTAATGTGTCCCCACATAAATTGAGAAATCCCTGTAACTCTGTTGGGCTGAGAAAGAGCAAAGCTTTAACTATAATGGACAACTCTGTTGGGCTGAGAAAGAGCAAAGCTTTAACTATAATGGACAATTCTGTTGGGCTGAGAAAGAGCAAAGCTTTAACTATAATGGACACTTAAGATAATATTCTTAAGTTCCATAATACTCCACATCCAAAATTTGAGCACCACCACCAGAGAATATCATCTCAAATTATTGAGTGAGCCAATAACAACTTTGACCTCAAATTCAACATTATTGTACTTACAAAAAATTTGATAATGGTCTAATATAATTCCACTTCCATATTTCTTATTATTTTCTTCCAGACCCTCACAAACGCCACTGTATACATAGCTATCAAATGATAATATAAAGTGACAGAAAAATGTCACTAACCTTCTTGATGCTGCAGGTGACTTGGGATTTCCTTAAGCTGGGATTTTGTATCACCCCAAACTGGGACCTATGGGAAATAAAACATTTCATTCCATGTTGAAAAATGAATAACTACTGTGCTTTACATATTATAATCTAACCTAACCTTCCAACCTAAACTTAAACTAAGCTTCACTACTGCACTTTACATAATCTAACCTAACCTCTAACATAAACCTAATTTAACGTAAATGAAACCTGCAAAGTAATTTTATCTCATTGAGGAGGGCATGAAACTTAGGTTAGGGTTGGTAACAATTTTTGAGCAAGGTAGTGATTTACTTCCTGATGTTAGTGATTTAATTTATTTTCTAACATGGCATGAAATCTTTCATTTCCCACTGGTCCCACTTGGGGGTAGACATAAAAACCAGACTTAGAAGAAATCTTGATCAATTTGCAGTTTCACTACCAATGGAATCTCTGATGTGGCTGATGTTTTTTTGGTGAGAAATGTAGTGAATTGATTGATGGTATATATATATATATATATATATATATATATATATATATATATATATATATATATATATATATATATATATATATATATATATATACACACACACACACTTTTTTTCCATCACAAATGAATAATTTTTGAATTATGACCTTTTCAACTCAAACTTCTGCCTACCTCTCATTCCTAACAATTTTGGGGGATCTGTGGGAAAGCCACGGGAGCAACTGCCACCACCATCTGGTTAACTTACCAGGTTTACTCACTTGCTAATGAAAGTGTAACACAATATTAAGAAAAAGTAGATATAACTAGGGAAAGCTGTGCCAGACCAAGGTACAAATAATTTGCAATAGACTTAGATGACTAGATAGTACACCATATACAGCATTTGAATGATAACAAAATATAATTATTCGTCATACTCAAACAAAAGGTTTCCTAAAGTAGCATGTAGCAACCTTTTTAAAAGAGACTAGCGAGTCTGTTTGGGTGACTTGAACAAGCAGAGAATTCCAGAGAAGAATGCGTCTCTGAGAGAAAAAAAACTGGTGTGTTGGGAAAAGCTTGTAAGAGTGTCCCCAAATGTCTACTGATGGGGCTAAAACAAACAGTGTCGCGAGCCAGATGGTTGATTGTCTGTGGATGATTTTCCAATGCTTGATAAGGTCTGTACGAAGAAGTAAAGGTTTAGTTGAGTTAGTCTGCCTAAAAAAACTAATTTTGTGCAGGCCTTAAATATGTCTGGTCCACCTCCTCTGCACAGATTCCAGCAATTTGTTGTTGCCTTGTATACCCAGTGAACCACAAACATGAAGAAAATTCCAAAAGGAGCCTGATATATGTTGTACAAAAAGTGACCATGAATGATGGAGAGCAACATACAGTGGCCTTCAACAAATTGTTAGCTAGAGCTCCAGCTTTAGAAACAATATTATGAATGTTGATGAAATTTTAGTGAGGCATCAACTGTTATTCATAGATTAGAGAAGTTATCTACAAAACTGATTGGTGCATTAAGTAATAGCTGAAGTATGGACTCACTAAGTTCCAATCAAATGATCTCTGAATTCTTAACACTGCACATTTGTTTATTCATTTTCAGTCCCCCGGATTCAGCAGTTGACATGATCACATCAATATCTCTCTGGCCTTTTGTAAAATCCCTGAGGGCCTGACTTACAGTGAAGTGATTTATTTGGACACAGTTTTAGGTCATCAGCAAAAAGTCTGAAATTGCAGAACACATCAGAGGTGACATGATTCACATACAGGAGAAACAGCAATGAGCCCCAAAACTGAGCCCTGGGACACACCACTAGGATGAACTCCAGACTTATTAAAGAATATGCTCACACTGTTGCATATCTATTGTACCTGATATTCAACGAGTCAATACATTGTAGTTATATTCTTTCTGCATGGAAAATGTCCAATGTGATACCTGTATTTGAGAAAGGGTCTCAACCCACTCCTCTGAATTATTGCCCAATAAGTTTGACATCTGTGTGCTGTAAGATAATGGAACATATTGTTCACAAGCAGAAAGTCACCTACTTTTGAGGATAATGCTACAGTATTTTCTGAGGTTTTTGATGTGATTTTGTTGATTTCCGACCTCTTTTGCAATGCACATTACTCAATTTCATGTTCCTCCACCCAAAATCCCCGATTTCCCAAGATCGTTGGGAATGAGAAGTGGGCATAAGTTGGAATTGAAAAAACGTTATAACTCAAAATTATTAATTTATGATGGAAATTACATATATCATCAATCAATTCACTGTATTTCTCACCAGAATAACATAAGCCACATCAGAGATTTCACGGTTGGATGAAACTGCAAAGTGACTGAAATCCAGTCATCAACCCTTCTACCTATATGACATGCGAGTTTCGCGATTGTATCTGATGCGGGTGTATTAGAAACAGCTACCTGACACTTCCTCTAACTACAATAAAGTTATAATTGATGGTCAAAGTTGGTATAGCAATATGGTCCGAGTTGTCTCAGCATGTGGGATGATTCAGTAATTTAATGAACGTTCCGAGTTGGACAGTCATGAGAATAGCAAGTATCCTCTCAAACCACGAATTTCCTGCATAATCTCTTATCTAGCAGTGTTCTTCCCACCACCATGCCCCATAGCAACTCTTGAGGACGCTGTACTCTCACTTTACCTCACACGAAAATGAGGCCCTCAACGTGTGATGTTCCGTCAATGTGAAGTCTGCGTGAATGCAGGGACCAGTGACCACCGGAGATTGGTGGTATTGTTGTTGTTGTGTATGTGTGTTGTCACTACCACGAGGTGGGTATTTGTAACGGCTCTCATCGTGATTATTATTAGTTTCATTCTTCATTTTACTGTTGGGCATCTTTTTTTTTTTGTCTGGTTCTTATATGCAGTTCTTCCCCAGATCATCTTTCCCTATGAGCCATGCTAAGGTAAAATGGATGAATATAGAGTACTGGATCATCTAGAAACAAGTGATGCCTCCAACCATGAATGCAAAAAAGATGTTCTTGAATTACAGCTTGAGGTTGGCTAATGTTGGCATCAGCAAAATGGCTTGGGTAATGAGCTGGTAAGACTCATAATGTACTTTATGGAAAATTGATTCAATAAGGCAGTTGGCAGATTACCGAGAACACAGATGAAGAGATTACAAAACTAATCAAAATCATACAGCCTTGGACTAAGAGCAGGGTGAAGAAGACGTTTGAAGGCCTCTACTGAACGAGCTGAGACAACATTTTCAGGTAGAGAATTCCAGATGTCAATGACTCTAACTGAAAAGAAACGAGCCCTAATGTCAGTGTTACACCGTGGAATAAACAGCTTAAGAGAATGACCTCTTATACCCCTATTCAAATTTCTTACAAACAAATGACTGAGATGAGGGCAATAACCATTCAGAATCTTGAACACCAGAATAAGGTCAGCCCTAATCAACCTGCCCTTAATGGAATACAAATTTAGCTGAGCAAGACGTTCACTATAAGACAAATCTTGGTATCCCTCAATTTTCTTGGTCCACCGTCTCTGGACACCTTCCAGCAATTTGAGATCTCCAGAGTAACCAGTGAACCAAGCCACAGAAGCGAAATCGATGACGGGGCGAATGTGAGAAATAAAGACTGTTTTCATAAAATCAGGAGATCTGCAGACTGTTCCCTTCAAGATAGAGAACCCAACGCCGCTAGCCTTCCTAGCAATTTCTCTAACATGGAGGTGGAACTTAAGTGAGGCATCCACACGAACTGCAAGGTCATGATTCTCAACATCCTTAATTGGTTGATCATCAATAAAGTACGGCAGAAGAACAGGTGCATCTCTGAAATTCCTACAAAAATTAATTCGAACACATTTATGAACAGAGAATGCAAGACCCCAGGAGCTACTTGTTCCATGGAGTAGGTTGATATCACTTTGCAGACTGATGTGAGAATGAAGGTGATCCGACAACGAGGGGGAATTAAGCTAAATAAAGTTTTAGATCATCAGCAAACAGACAGAATTTGCAACTTAGTTGAGAGACTACATGATTAATATAAACCAGGAACAGTAAAGGTCCAAGCACAGACTCCTGGGAAACGCCACTAGTGATATTCGAACTGCCATATACAACTACATTCAGTTTTCTATCCAACAAGTAGTCCCTCAATCATGTGTTTATATTTATTTTGCACTGTAAACATTTCAACAATATTATGTAAGTAAATAAAACTATGAAAGTGTGTATGATTTCAGTCTTGCGTGATGTGATGTAAATGTTTTCCCTCCTCATGTATATGTGCAATACGTAGTGATGCTACGTAGCCACCCTGTGTGATTGTGAGTTATCCCTCCCTCCCCCATGCCCTGACAAGGAACAATAGTTTTGAAATAGGAGTAGGATCCCTGTGTGAATGAAGCGTGTATGAGAACCTGAGTGTGTATATAATGTTAATATCTAAAAATAGACGTAAAAAATAAAATAAATAAATGAAAATAAATAAACAAATAAAAAAAATAAATGTTTATAGAAATACAAAAAAGTTTAGATCTTAAAAGAATAGCTAAATAAAATGAAAAATGACCTAATACCCATGCTAGGGTGATGGCTAAAAAAAAAAAAAAAAAAAAACACGTTATAAGAGATAAGCCTGCCGAACTGAGAGTGACACCAGTGACCGTCATTCTCATTTGATTTGATAAGTTTATTGTTGAAAAAAAAAGTACAACAAAGGAGATGGGAGGAGCCTGCCACCCATCCCTCAAACAAATGTTCATAGAAAACTAATGTACTACAGTACAAAAATAAATAACCTTAAGTATATTTACATTATTTACAAAGGTGGAGCAAAAAGTGGGAAATCCTTGAGGATGGCAGGGATGATGTCATTGTTGAAGAACCAGCTTATCATTGGTGGCAGGTCCCAGTTCCCCTGTGGGCGGAAACGCACCAGCAAGGGACACTCCATGACATAGTGGGCAAGTGTGTGCCCTGCAGGACTGTGACACAGCTTACAGGGCACAGCAGCAGCCCCACTGACCTCCCAATAGTACCTGTAACCCAGCCTGAGACGCATAGCAACAAGGTCATGGGCGGCACTCTTCCTGCCATAGGTGACACTGCTGGTGTGGGAGACATGTACATAATGGACTGAACTGGGACTGCCTTTCCCATAACAAGTGTCAAGGTTATGAGCAATGCTGCTGCAAACATGACGTTTAAGCTGACCCTTGATGTTATTATAAGTGTGTTCAACAGGACAATCAGCAATGTCCTCGATTAAATAAAAAAAAAAAAAACATAATTTGCCTACACACACATAATTCATTATTTGCTGATTATACAATAACTTTTTTTTATCGAATCATAACGTAATTTTTTTCCAGGCACCAAGGATTTTTCTCGAACATTGTGTTAAAGGTGTATATATCAAGAAAATACATAAATTTGCAGTATTAGAAAATTTATTCATCACATTCAAATCTACTAAGACAATGGCATCGAAGCGAAATATGACAGCTCAAGCATGCATATTATTAAAGGAATCCTGTGTGAGATAAGACTATATCATTAGCTGAACCGTGCATCCATTTACATTCACTAACATTCTGTATCTATCACAGATTATAAGTCTCTTAGGACCGGGAATCAGTACTTTGCATTCTAAAATCATCCCAGACAGTAACCTAGATGAATCCTGTGACACTACAGCCTTCCCTGGTAACCGTCAAGCAATGCGCTGGGGATTCAGACTCTGGTATTCACTAGCCGTGCTCTACTGATTCACCCGAGAAAACGATTCCGGAACCGGTTCCGCGGGCTGATGAATATCAGTCTTGGAACCGCCAGCACGCCTGGTATTCATCAAGCAGCGCGCTGGTGATTCCGAGACTCTGGTATTCTGTATTCACCAGCCACGCTCTACCAATTACACGCGGAACTGGTTCCGAACCGGTTCCGACGGTTCCGCCCGCCCAAGGAACCGGTTCCTTGAATACCTGAGTTTACGGTTCCTGCCTATCACAAACACACAGTAAGCGCGGTTCACACGAGACGGGGAAGCGTCAGTATGTACTTCCGTTATGGCGACCAGAAAGTGAGTTGATTTGCACGTGCGTGTCTGCATAGTGACATGACTCTCCCCTTCCCCAGGGAAAAAATAATAAGCTAGTTTGCAATTTTTTTCTTTTACTTCTATTCTACTCCTTGACAGGCAAGAGGAATTACTGACTACTTAATGACAACAATTTTGATAGCTTGTGGATAAAAATAAAGAACTTAAGACACCTATCGCGATAACCCGACATAACCTACGGTATCACGTAAACCCGCCAGTAGGCGCAATGAGGCGGCATAATCTTCCTTCACTTACAGTACACCATGCTGAGAAACTGTAACGATAGAGGGCAGTGTGATATCTGCCATCATAGCAAATACAATTTTACACTACTGGTGAAACTTTCGTGGTCGTATTCCAGTCTGGAGGTTTCGTAGTTCATTGTTTGCTTAAGCCTTAAGGTATCGCAGACCGCCTCCTCTACTCTATGCTTTTCTCACCGTTAAATATCACTCCAAAGTTTCTTCCATATTCAATTAATCTACCTACAACACTGCAGCACCATGAATTTCAATGTCACAAAGAAGAAAGTCGTAAATGTCTTGAAAAAAGTCAGACTAAGCAAAGTTGTACCACCAATTTTTCGCGACTTTTGGCTTGACCATGAACAAGAACATAGACTTTTATCTATTTCTTTTTTTTAAGAAATTGCTGCGGTTGGAGAAGGTGGGCCAGGAGGACATGGAGGAGGAAGAGAATGACCTGTAGATATTAGTTTAAGCTGTGTTTTAACAAAAAAAAAAATAAATAAATAAATAAATAAAATAAAATAAAATAAATAAATAAAATAAAATAAAATAAAGAAATAAATAAAATATTTAAATAAATAAATAATAAATAAATAATAAATGATAATAATAATAATAATAATAATAATAATAATAATAATAATAATAATAATAATAATAATATGTATTTCGCCTGCCTTATAAAAACATGTTTCGATTATCACGCTAAAATTTACTTTGAAATTTAGCGGAATGGCAGCAGGTCCGGATGTGGGCTGTTCATCCACGACTATATCTTTGCCAATCACTACACTGACACTGAGGTTTCCAGGTGGCTCCCTGCATACATGTCTTCCACTAGGGCAGACCTGTATGCTGTTTTGGAGGCGCTCCATATTGTGGCGCCTCTCCATAAGAATGTTTATTTCTTTGTTGACAGTCAGGCTGCACTGTATGCTCTTCATTCTACCTCCCCCATGGACTGTGATCTAGTTAATAAATGTCTTGATCTCATCCACGCCCTAGAAGGTGCTGGTGCCACGGTCCATTTCACCTGGATACCCTCTCATGTGGGTATCCCACTTAATGAAAAGGCAGACCACCTTGCTCAATTTGCTCTTCAAGATGACACAGTGGACCCTGGCACTGAGTACACTCTGGGCTATGTTAAGAATAGCATTAAGGACTTTGTACATAGTAGCATTAGTGATCAGTTGGAGCATTGTTGCCATAGAGGCAGTGGCACTAGTCTTCACTATGTACGTGTCTCCCAGATCTGTGCTTACACCTATGGGAGACACACTGCATCACATGACAGGGTGGCAATGAGGCTCAGATTAGGCTATAAATACTTTTGGGAAGTCAGTGCTTCTTCTGGTGTGTGCTGTGTGCTGTGTGCTGCACCAAGGGGACACACTCTGCGTCATTATGTCACGGAATGTCCTCTCATTGCTAAATTTAGGCCGCAAGGTCAACATGACTTGTATAGCTTCATTGACCATCTCTTAAACTCAGCCACTCTCAGGGATATACTCAAAGAATATCCTACGTTTGTTCCCAGATGCAATAAGGTGTGCAATATATGTATCTATCTATTTACTTATATTCTTGTAATGTATACTAACTAATTTTATATTTTTGATACTCTGCCCATATGTTTTTTGTCCAGGGGGTGGATGGCAAGGTCCATCTTCTTCTTTTGTTGTATTTAATTATTAATGTAACAATCAATGTATCAATCAATCAATCAATCATTTCATAATCCGGCCCTGCTGCCTTCCCATATTATTTTGCCTTTTCACATATTTTTTCCATCTTCTTGCTGATTCTCTCATTCAACTCATCCGCTTCCTTCTCGTGTTAGGTACTCACATCAAGGCTCTCGCCTACAATTCCAGTCTCTTCCCAAAACTTTATTTATCAACCTTTTTATTTCTTGGTTATTTGTCACCACTGCCCATTTACCTTCAGGCTTTACTCACATTCTCACTCATCCCTCGTCCTTCTTGGTCTTAATTAAAGACACTTCTCTTACTCTTAACTTTAACATTCATTTTATTTTTCGTTTTGTGACTCGCTGCTGACTCACTTAAGCTATCTATGCATATTAGTACTCGAGAGAGAGAGAGAGAGAGAGAGAGAGAGAGAGAGAGAGAGAGAGAGAGAGAGAGAGAGAGAGAGAGAGAGAGAGAGAGAGAGAGAGAGAGAGAGAGAGAGAGAGAGAGAGAGAGAGAGAGACACCTTTCTCTAAACTTTTAAAGCCAGCGTATTATGACCTCACTTTATCCAGGTACCACTTACACAAAACGTTTCGGTGTCTTATCATGAAGGGAATTTTGGTGTCTCCAAACCTTTTTTCTTCTTTTTATGATTCTATTGATAGGAAATATTCCGGAAACTTTATCATCCATACAAGTTAGCAGAGATGCTCCGGTGTTTTACCAGCTATTATAATGTGCTAGATTGCGTAGAAGACAATATGGCTCTCAATGCCGAAACCAACAAATTATAAGAATTTTTTTCTAGTAAAGCATGCCTATAAAAAATATAGGTATAATGGGCCTCCTCTCCTCTAGGAAAAAAAAAGATGTGGATACATTTTCTTTACATTTTAGGTGACGAAGAACTGATATGACTAAACCTGTTTTCTTTCGAGTTTTTGATGCTTAAAACTTCTGCCTTCTGTGATGCACTGGTGTGGTGTAGCAAACAGTTATTTAAAAAACAAACGTGACCACCATTTCTAACAATGGCTTCGATCAATTTACGCATATGACCATGTGCACCTCTCCCCCTCACGCTCCCACTCTACCTGCTGGCAGTGAACTGAGTGGAGTTTCGATTTTTATTTAGGTGCGCATGCTGACTGATACTCTGACTCCGTGGCTGTACTTTACTCTTATTTGGGCTGTTACATGATTTTACTATGTTTCCTTATATCAACGAGATGTGTACCTCTAGCATCTATTTTTGAACCCCACCTTTTTTTTTTTTTTTTTTTTTTAGTTTAAATGGACTAATCTAATGTTCCAAGAAGACACTCAAGACTTGAAGGTTTAAACAATATAAGTGCCTCTATCTACTCAGTTTCAGAGACACACCATATAAAAAACGAATCGAGATTCTAATATCAATTTATTATTTTTTTTTCAACCAAGAACACGTGTAATACGCACATTGATCCTCAGCATCGCAGGTGCATCACAACCTCTGCACTTGGCGCCATCCGTGCACAGGTGTTGTCTTCTGACGTGGTAAACACTTGTGATATATTGTTCACAGCTGCTTTGTTGCTACGGGATACGTGGGTAAAAGCAATACGTGTAACAAATTAAGACACACACACACACACACACACACACACACACACACACACACACACACACACACACACACACACACACACACACACATTTTCTGTCACATTTACCTATCTTAAGGCGGGTTCACACGTGTCAATTTGCGACTGAAATTGCAAGTTAGAAAAAACCGGTCGTAAAACAACACCAACATGTTGTCTTGTTCAGTCGATTTGCAACTTTGTTTACGTTGTGACGTCAAGGAGAAAAGTTTCAAAATATGGTGTCGATGTAGAGAAGAAAATTTTAGAGTTGGTGAAGGAAAAAGAGCACATCTTGAACCCTAAACGTAAATTCTACAGGAAAAAAAAAAAAAACATAAACTTACGCAAATAGGCTCTCGATGAGATAGCTGCCACTCTCCGATGACTGCTTCCCTCTGTGCAGGGTGATGTTGGAGGTGAAGACTGAATACTTGCGTTGATTTAATTTGATCGCAATCGTCATCATCACCAGAGGAAGACATCTTGTTGAGGAACTCTTTGTTTACACTCACTTCCCGCCAACAAGCCGATTTTTCCCAGTCGCTATGTGTGAATGTGTTTCGACTAGAAGGGCTCAGTCAATACTTCTAGCGACTTGCAATTTTAGTCGTATATTGACACGTATGAACCTGCCTTTAGTTAATAATACCTGACCTTTTTTACCTTTTTTTTTATTCAGGAGAGGAAACTGGCCAAGGGCAACAAAAAATGGAAAAAAAGGCCCACTTGGTTGCCAGTTCCCCTAAAGTTCATAAGAGTTATCAAGAAGTGAGGGACAAATGTCTTGAAACCTCATAGGAAGATGGAAATACAGAGGCTGGCAGGGAGTTCCAGAGTTTACCAGAGAAAGGTATGAATGATTGAGAGTACTAGTTAACTCTTGTATTTGAGAGTTAGACAGAATAGGGGTGAGAGGATGAAGAAAACCTTGTGCAGCGAGGCTGTAGGAGGAGAGGGAGGCATACAGTTAGCAAGATCAGTAGAGTAATTAACATGAAAATAGCGATAAAAGATAGAAAGAGATGCAATATTTCAGCGGTGAGAAAGAGGCTGAAGACAGTCAGTCAGAGGAGAGGAGCTGATAAGACGAAAAACTTTTTATTCCACCCTATCTAACAAAATGTGGGAGTGAAACCCTCCCAAACTTACAAGGACTTATGGATAAAGCCCTAATACAGAGTTAACAGTTGGAGGGGCGAGAAGAACTGGCGAAGATGCCTCAGAACGCCTAACTTCATAGAAGCTGTTTTAACAAGAGATGAGATCTGAAGTTTTCCGCTTAGATTATGCGAAAAGGACAGGCCGAGGATATCCAGTATAGAAGATGGGGACAGCTGAGTGTCAGTGAAGAAGAGGGTATAGTTGTCTGGAAGGTTGTGTCGAGTTGATAGATGGAAGAAATGAGTTTTTGAGGCACTGAACACAACTAAGTTTTCTCTGTCCTAATCAGAAGTCTCTGCGTGATCTGTTAACTTCCTGAAGTGTTGCTCGTCTCTGAAAAGACGTGGAGAAGTGTAGAGTGGTATCATCAGCGTAGGAGTGGATATGGTAAGAAGTTTGGTTAAGAAGATCATTAATACATAATAGAAAGAGAGTGGGAGACAGGACACAACCTTGAGGAACACCACTGTTAATAGATTTAGTAGGAGAACTGTGGCCGTTTACCACGGCTGCAATAGAACGGTCGGAAAATAAACTTGAAATAAAATTGCATAGAGAAGGATAAAGAAACCGTAGAAGGGCAGTTTTGAAGTCAAAACTTTGTGCCAGACTCAATCAAAAGCGACAGCAAAAGCTTCACTGAAATCTCTAAAAGGGAATGACCAAAACTCAATAAGAAAAGCCAGAAGATAACCAGTAGAGCGATCTTGACGGAGACTATATTGGCGATCAGAGAGAAGATTGTGAAGTGACAGATGTTTGAGAATCTTCCTATTGAGGATAGATTAAAAATTTTAGATAAGCAAGAAATTAAAGTAATAGGGTGGTAGTTTGAGGGATTAGAACCGTCACCTTTTTTTGGAACAGGCTGAATGTAAGCAAACTTCCAGCAAGAAGGAAAGGCAGAAGTCGATAGACATAGTTGATAGATTTTGGCCAAACAAGGTGCAAGCACGGAAGCACAGTTTCGAGAACAATAGGAGGGACCCCATCAGGTCCATAAGCCTTCCAAGGGTTTAGGCCAGCGAGGGCATGGAAAACATCATTACGAGGAACTTTGGCATGAAGTAGTCAGAGGGAGGAGGAGAGAAAGAAACAAGCCCAGAATCATCCAAGCTGGAGTTGTAAGCAATTTTGTCGCATTACTGTTATTATCATTATTATTATTATTATTATTATTATTATCATAATTTTATTTATTATTATTATTATTATTTTTTTTTTTAATTACTATTATTATCATTATTATCATCATCATCATCATCATTACTATTATTATTATTATAATTTTTATCATTATTATCATTATTATTATCATTATTTTATTATCATTATCTTTATTATTACTATTGTTATTATTATTATCATGATTATAATAATAATAATAATAATAATAATAATAATAATAATAATAATTATTATTATTATTATTATTATTATTATTGTTATCATTATTACTATTATTATGATTATTATTATTATTTTGTTCCACGAAGCACTAAAGTTTCTAAGATGCAGCAGATTAACTCATTGATAGCTCTTGGAAGCTGGCGCGCCTGGGGTATTATTAGCCATAGACAGGTGAATGGTCTGTTCGTCGCGTGCTGCTCAGATGCCACGTTGGCTGGCACTCACAGCGACGGCAGCGCTCCCGCTTATCGCCATCTGCTCCAAGGGTCAGTAACACGAAGGGTACAAAAATTGAATGAGAAAAAAATGACGTCTATTATATTGTGGAAGAGTAGTTATTTTGTACTCCGGATACCTTTTTGTTTTACTCCACAGACAGCTTAGATATCCTTAGTAAGTTTTCTTCTTATACATATATAGGTAAGATCTGCGGTGTGGTGTTATTCAAGACAATACGCGATTCATATCTGCATGACTGATTCATCTTCCATATGATTTAAATCGGTGTGTTTCATGACGGTCTGTCATGTGTTGGATCAACCCCACGGGTCGTTCACCGCGAATGGTAATGAGCCACTCGGTGGAAAAAGAAAAACTCATATAATATTCACTGCTCGCATACATCGCCGGATGAATTATTACATATTGTTATACATCCATCTCTTGTTGCTATTGGCTTTTGCAGTAATCCTCGAATCTCTGTTTGGCTACAATGGTTTCAATGATTACGTCACAGTAAATTCATAGAAGTTATATAGAGTAAATCTCTTCACTCTTTTCTTACAATATGAACAGACGCAATAGGTAAAGATCACTGAATAAATTTTACTGTTCATCAAAAAGTAAACGCGAGCGTGCACGTGCACGTGCACGCACGCACGCACGCACGCACACACACACACACACACACACACACACACACACACACACACACACACACACACACACACACACACACACACACACACACACACACACACACACACACACACACACTAGGTTAGGTTAGGTTAGGTTAGGTTAGGTTAAGTTAGGTTAGGTTATTTTCTGTTTAGAAACATTGTATGTCTTTCATTATTCTTGTTACTGTTTGTTTACTACGGAGCTATGCTCCATACTTTACTTGTAAAGTCTGAGCATACTAAAGCGGTGTCACACTAGCACTTTTTCCGTCTACTTTTTCCGTCGTTTTTCAGAAAATCGACAATATTTTGGCTGCGGCCTGTCTCACACAAACGGTATTTCGTCGTCACTTCCCACCAACACAATGTAAACACAAACATGGAGGCCACGCTGCGGCAAAGATACGCTGCTCTGAACGTAATACTGTGTATTACGAAACTTAGACGAGCTAAACAAGCCAAAAAGCGTGCATGGATGCGTTCATGGTTAGTGGTAGAACCAATGCACGTAGAAGCAGGTTGAGGAGACGCGGCAAGTCTTGTGGTCTTGGTCTTGGTATGTGAACAAAGGCGGAAAATTTGCAGACGGGAACGATCCCTATCGTCTGACAAATTCATGCGATAAGTTCATGCGGAACGTTGAAAAATCGACGGAAATCGCATTAATCGACGGAAAAAGTGCTAGTGTGACACCGCCTTAATGAATATTCTATTCTATTCTATTCTATTCACACACACACACACACACACACACACACACACACACACACACACACACACACCGCGTAGTGCAGTGGTTAGCACGCTCGACTCACAATCGAGAGGGCCGGGTTCGAGTCCCGGGGCGGCGAGGCAAATAGGCAAGCCTCTTAATGTGTGGCCCCTGTTCACCTAGCAGTAAATAGGTACGGGATGTAACTCGAGGGATTGTGGCCTCGCTATCCCGGTGTGTGGAGTGTGTTGTGGTCTCAGTCCTACCCGAAGATCGGTCTATGAGGTCTAAGCTCGCTCCGTAATGGGGAAAATTGGCTGGGTGACCAGCAGACGACCGTGGTGAATACACACACACACACACACACACACACACACACACACACACACACACACACACACACATGTTCCGTGATTTAACGAGTGTGTCAGCTATGACGTGAATTCACGGGGGACTTGTGGCATAGTAAAGTAACACGCGCCACTTGATCATAATATTGACTTCTCTGAGAAGTAAATAAAGAATGGAAAATAAGGGCTTGTTAGAGAGCACACGACGATGCACAAAAAGAGAATTGTGTGCAGAAAAAATGTCCTGTTTTTCTTTTAACCAATAAGGTAGACGTGATGCTGCATGAACATAACAACATAAGAAAAGAGGGAAACTGCAAGAAGCCGCCAGGCCTATACGAGGCAGTCCCTGTGTGTTTAAGCTACCTAATTCCATCTATCATCCCAATATGATCTCTCGCCAACAAGATCGTGGTTATGGCTTTACATGACAACTGATAACTCTCACCTTTTCTTCTCTGGAGTGGATGAAGTAACCCTAATAAAGATTGAAGTCGTCAGGATATAAATCTACTGATAATATCATCATCTATTAAACTCGTTCATGTCTTGTTAAGGAAATGACACGTGAAATTTTTTTGTAAATACTTACTGAAATATCTTGGTTAATAAAGAAATAAACAAACAATGAAAGAAAACACCAAGAAAATGAAATCAACTTATTATATTGTACACCATACTGCACCAACTTGCACAAAATTGACTATTAGATAAGTGTCCTTTTATCAGTTCAGTCATCAGTTTCAGAAACTCCCTTATCTGGCAGGAAGAAATAAAAAACTGGCGGTATCCTCGGGAAAAGAAAACGTGCGTGTGAGATTATCCATACGAGTATTCAGGTGGTCTTTTGTGAACAGGTGGCATCCTCACGCGCAATTAATGGAGTATCTCATAAGGTATCTTTTGGACTGGGGTTCCGTGAATAGATGATGAATGGTGTTTTTAAGGTTAGGAGCTTCTTGTGGTATGTATTGCATTAATCCACCTGCACAAATGATTCACATACCAACACTGTTTTAAAATGAAAATTAAAGTTATGATTATGTGTATTTATCAAAACTAGTTACATTTCAGGTATGTTCATCTGTGCGACATCAGCAACGTTTTGAAATTTACTGGTACAAAATTGTAGCTGATTTCTGTCGAAATTGTACCACTAACTTTAATTCCCTTTGCCTAATCTGAAAATACTGAAGGAAACTTCATTACAATCGTTTTCCGTTACTGTCACCTCCACAACACAACACCACACCATGGGAGGTGTGTCACGGTGTTTGGGTGTACTGCTGACCATGACTTGAACGTGACGTAAATGTGACGTGACGGTGTTATGAAAGTTTTTTTTTCTTTTTCTCTCCATCGCCAGTTATAAGGAATGTACATTTAATTAATATCATAATATTTTTACCTCAAATAAGCCGAGGTATTATAATAAAATATACTATCATGGCGTGAATATCTCCGCACTAAGCAGTTACACCTGATATGGGTGGTGTTCAACTTCAACCAAACATTTCTGAAAACGATCAAGACATTATGAAACAACTATTTATGATATTCTGTTTAATTCAACATTGTTGTTTCTGCTCCTTGCTTTTACTACATCCCTATATCAACTTCATGATATACGATAATAAATGTATTTTTAACTAAGAAATATATGAATGTAATACTGACAAAATGTATTACAAATTCTAATTTTCTAAACCCCACTGCATGCTTTTCACTAAATCCCGATCCTTATCCTTTCTCTCTCGTGGTGCATCTCCCACGGGCCCACCAATCGCCGCTCGCCCTGTGTAACTCCTCTGGCGTGGGCTGCCGCACGTGCCAACCCTCGCCGACACCGTAAACAATGCCTCCTCTGTCTCTCAGTTAATGTCAAATATCTGAATTTGTATTGGTAATCAAATACTATATCGTCTCACATTTTTCTCTGCATGGTTGGTTGATGTGCAGAGTGAAAATAACTTACTTGATGAAGAAAAGTTTTAAGTTTTCGCATAAGCAGAGGGATAAAAATAGATATACAGATGAATACCGTACATAAGGTATGACCGTTGTGGCACTTATATCTTCGTGAATAATCTACATACCAACTGAGTGTGAAAGTTAAATACATTAAGTAAATAAATAATATAGATAAAAAGTGTTATTGTTCAGGAGAGATTACCTGCTTTGCTATTTTTGCGAAATACACATGATAAATGATATCTGGCACTTATTGTCCCATTGAATAATTATAAAATAATTTGTATACACGAAAGACAGCCAGTAGATAACCAAAATGTAAATAAGAGGATGAATTTTAAGATTACTTTCTTGATTGTTTTCTGTTAATGTAAGTACATTAGAAAATAGAGAGTAGAAAGTACCGTTGAGAAAGAGGAAACACATTGTCAATTCACCACCACCGCCTCCGCCAAGCCGCTATCCTTCGCACTGCCTGCTGCCTCACAGACCGCCCGTTCACCCCATCCCGGCAGTCGAACTCTTCACATCACCGAGACAAGACGTCCTCACCACGTCAACATGTTCTTTTGTATTATCTTGCTGAGTCTGGCGGCCACGCTGACTCAGCAGCAACAAAATGAAGTCAATGCAGTGGTGGATTTCTCTGATGAAACCTTTGCAGAATCGGTGGCTGTCAAGCCTCACTTTGTGAAATTCTATGCCCCGTGGTGAGTGGTTATGTTTGTGAGGGGAGTGTTTGGACATGGGATGGCCAAAGGGTAAAGTCTAAGGAGGCTTTTTTCAAGTACTTTCATTGTTTACGTAATTGAAATGTTATTTTTCCATTGTGTCGAGTTGATATTTTTTTACATTAATGTCGCTATATCCAAGAAAATTTAAATAGAATGCGTGGAAGAATTTATATATATATATATATATATATATATATATATATATATATATATATATATATATATATATATGGTAAAACTACAGAACCACTGCTCCCCCCCTTTCCTCTCTCCTCCCCCCTTCTCCCCCCAACAAGCTTGGGGGACTGTGGGAGTCGGGTTTTTTTTTTTGGGGGGGAGCCAAAAGAGGCGAAATATGTCGATCCATAAACTCTCACTGATGGTAAACACGTTACATATACTGCACTGTGCTATACGTATTATACAGATTGGTGTGGAGCAGTGATTCTAGAGAAGAACCATATATATATATATATATATATATATATATATATATATATATATATATATATATATATATATATATATGTGTGTGTGTGTGTATATGGTAATTATCTATAATATGTCCATGTTCCCCCATCCCAAAACAAGTTTGGGGCATGTGAAGAATCAGAATTTGAACGGAGAACAAGAAATCAGTGAAATATGAATGTTGAAAGGTCTACAAGAATTACACTTAACATTCAGATTTTTCTAGTCTAAGCTATCTTAATTGAGGAGGGGAGGCATCTGTGCCCCATTGGACACCTATACTAGGACAGTAACCTAATCTAACAAAACACCTTAAAAGTTACACTGTTATGCCATATCAGAGAGTTGAGGAGATTGCCTGGGCGATGGAGGTGCATACAGTTTTGTAGCTTTGTTAATAAGCATTCGGAACCTCTTCTTTACCTTTGTATATAATATCTTGAATATTGTTGTTGCTATAAAAGTAGCACCATTTGCTTCACTTCCCTCTGAGTTGCCATATTAACAAATGACATTGAGCCTCAATCAGAACACCTGACTTGTCTCTAAACCAAAAGAAAACTTTAACTGAACTGACCATGGAAAGCTGTCATTGGTGACCTTACAAGATGAATTCGTGATTGGAGGGGCAGTTCTATAGATACCATGATATCCTAATATCCTGCTACCCATAAATCCCAGTTATAAACAAAATGCAATCATTTCAGTGTTTGCTCTTGACTGATGCACAGGTCCCTGAACTCAAAATTTTAAGTCTCAAATTTCTGATGTTCAAATGCTATTACAACCACACTACATGTGTACCCTGCAATTTTGATATGTTTACGGCAAGGTCATCACCATTTCTGTGGGTTTCATGCTTGTATCTGATGTTGCTTGATTGCAAACATCTATCATATATATATATATATATATATATATATATATATATATATATATATATATATATATATATATATATATAATGATTTTTATTTATTATTTTTTTCCGGTTTCCTTCAAAACTGTTGTTTATTTGAACTGAAAGAGTGTTCATACATGTGCCTCATGCTTGTTAAGTATTTTAATCTTAGCAAAAGCAGGTGTTGCTTATAAGTGATCTTGGTAAAAGAAAAGGCAGTCATTAAGGAGATGTATGAGGAGCAAGTAAATATTTTACTGCTGGCTGTATTTTGTTAGACAATTTGTGATTGTACTGTTCTTGTTGTATGTGTAGTGGACATAGGTAATTTTACCTATATAATTTAATGTTTGTTGACATGTTACTTTAGGAGAGGACCACAAGGCTCTACACGTTTAGCAGTATTTTTTTTATTAGCTTTATCGATACTGATAAATTTTATTGAAGTTTGCGTCACCAAGTAATATTTTCCATGATAAAAGGAATTTTTAATGGATAGGTCAGGTTAGGTCATAAGGTTAGATAGATTAGGCAAACTGAATGCCTTCTTTTTAAACTATTATCATTCAAGTATCCTAAAAATGACAATTTTTGTGTTCTTCACCCATAAACCCTGTTTTCTGATGAATCCTCAAGGTAGAGAAGGATGTGGGGAGAAGAGGCAAATAGAGTATTTCCAAAATGCTTCATGCTCAAAATTGTCTATAACATTAGAAAAAAAAATGAATATCAATTTTGTGCTCAAAATGCAATTTGATCCTTTTGTAAAAATTTACCTTTAGGAGAAAGTTATTTGGTCTCTGATGGCTTAAGACAAAGAAGTGACAGCATAGTAGTTAGTAACTTTGTTGTTGTTTTAGTACATTTTATGTAATTACTGAGCAATGAAACTTGAACTTATTCCTTAATTAGAGTTCTGGTTCATTTGTTAAACATGCTATCAATCACTGATTGTACTTTGTTGTTTTCAGGTGTGGCCACTGCAAAAGGTTGAGCCCCACCTGGGATGACCTTGCAAATAAGTACAACACTGATGAGGCTGAGGTGGTGGTAGGGAAAGTGGACTGCACCCAGCATACTGCTCTTTGTTCTTCTCAGGATGTGACTGGTTATCCCACGTAAGTGTAAGAAAGCTTCAATACATTAATCACTGGCATTATTTTGGTAACTATATTATGAATTGATAAAGAACTTTCCTGATGTTGGAATCAAAGTTAACCCGGGCATGTACTTAAGTACAGTAGCAAATAGAGTTATGCATTATATTGTACAATAACTGCAAGGTTGTGAAGATGTAGATAAGGATGGAAACAAGAGAAGTGTGAAATTAGATAAATGTATATGAGAAGAACGTTTATGAGGAAAATTGTTTGTAAATTATAAAGAAATATGCTGATGGTAAAGATCTAGAAGTTGTATTGATTTTTATTACTTAAGATTCTCAACTTTTTTCCTCCAGACTTAAGCTGTTTGCAAAAGGTGTGAAGAGTGGCATCAAGTACAGAGGCCCTCGAGACTTAGCATCTTTGGAGAAGTTTATTGCTGACCAACTGGGAACTGATGTGGAGGTGAGTATGGAGAGGAGAGAAGGGAAGCGAAGGGAAGAGTAAGAGAAAAAGAAAGAGGAAGAAAGAGCGATGGGGTGGATGTTACTTCTAGACTACATCACATTGACATTACAATGTATATAATAAGAAGGTTCATCTATGATCATGACTGATAATTTCATTGTATGCCTGTGTATTGCAGCCAAGTTTTCTATGAAGTTTGTTACAGTTGTTCTAATTATTCATATTTTGCACTTAGAAAATATTTGTTTCAAATAGGTTAAAATCTCAAATATTATCAAAATGCCATCCTTATCTGATGTTTTATTAGAATGTTATTGCAAAAATATAGCAAGACATGGTCCCTGAAAACTTTAGTAAGCTTTATCAGATGCAGTATTTATGATACTAAATCACCACTTTTTTAAAAAATGTGCCCTAACATCAATTACTTGTGCTTATTTGTTGTTTTGGCTTGTGGTTCTCAGCTATTTTTTGGTTCATGATAGCAACTGTGTGTTGATAGAATCTGATCATAGCTTTAGTGTCAAGAGAAACATTTGGTTAATGTTTTGCTTGTATTTATATGCCTTTTTGTGATATATATGTTTGTTTATTTTGCTTTTCATTAAGCTCAGGATATGTTGTTATCTTTTTCTGACTTGACATAATGTATATACAGGCATTTCAACTTGCTCCCTCCATAGGAAGGTGAGGAAGCCTCTGTGCCAGAGGCTGTGACAGGCCTGGTGGAACATACAGACACCACTTTCAAGACATCAGTTGTACGTGGCAGGCACTTCATCATGTTTTATGCTCCTTGGTGTGGACATTGTCAGGTGAGAATTATTCAATTTTTTTATATCTTCTAGTCTTTGTTGTACTGAAATTTTAATTCTAGACATACATGATGAATTCAGATTTGTTTAATTTGATTCTTGCATGTGACTGGAAAAAGACCATGGTAGTCTTACTCATAAATTGTTTTGTTTTGATCGTACTCTAATGAAAATAGTGCTTCTTGACTGCAAAACTGATTGTAATAGTGAATAAGCATGGAAGTTATTTAAGAAAATTTAAAGGCAAAGATTTTAAATTGTTATCTTGAAAAATTCAAATGATGTTTAAAGAATCCTATTTTTAGTGTTTTTATTTATTTTGTGATTTTCTCTGTAGAGACTTTCCCCAGCTTGGGAGGCATTGGCTCACTCCTTTGAACATGATAAGTCAGTGAGCATTGGAAAGGTGGACTGCACTCAGTACCAGTCAATCTGCACCCAGTATGAGGTGAAAGGCTACCCAACACTCTTCTGGATTGTTGATGGCAAAAAGGTAAATTGATAAATATGAGATATATCTTATTTTCTCCACATGCGTGATTCCACTCATCTCGGCCTGGCCTCTCAGAATCTCTCTCTGATCCCAGTGCAATTTCTTATGTTCTGCTACTCACTCTTCCCTCACTTATATATCTTGATATATTTTAGTTTATGTTACACTTTTCTCTCAAAAGTTATCTCCTCATAAGGTTGAAATTTACATATATTCTTACACATGTATATACACTTCACGTACATGACACATCCCAAAGGCACAGTTAGCCAATTCAATAGCTGGGACATAGCTTCTGTATAGACACAGTTTACTTGGAGACAAGTCATGGCAACACATTTCCAGATGGATCTTAGGTCATCTCCATTTGACTGTCTGATAAATTTACTTGTGACCTGTGTCCTCCTCATTTGTACTCCTAATTTGTAATGTTAATTTACACAGCTGCTGATGGTGATCTGGGCACCTTATTCTCCTTTCATCTTTCTTTTGTCTTGGTTTTGTGACAATATACTGCTGATGTACCACATATGTTTTCTTCTTCGAGAACTACCAGTGTAGTATCCACAGCTCTGAGACGTGGAGTGTTGCCTCACGTACACCCAAGCAGTTTATTGAATGCATATTTCTTGTTTATTTATATATATTTGTTATGTGAAGAAGTGCTTGTTTATTACATAGACCATAGACTACAATATTTTGTAATCTCTGTATACTATGGTGTATGCAAAGATGAGAATGAAAGCTTTATAAATGCATAAAAATTGAAATTCCACAATTTGATATCATGAGCTTTGAGAAAGAGAAAAAATGCAACTTAACAAAGCTTGACACTGTACAGGTACAGTTATATAATTGAAGATCTTGCATAAATCATCGACAGAATTGTGACCTGATTTTGTCATGGAATGTTGGTAGTCAGCTAATGTAAACAACAATATATATGTTCAATATGTACACATAGTATTGACTGGAGTCTGCATGCTATATTGTATTACCTATCTGCAGGTGGAGAAGTATGCAGGAGATCGAAGCCATGATGATCTGAAGAAATTTGCTTCAACCATGATGGGGAAGGAGGACCAGCAGGCAGATCAGAAGGATCAAAAAGATGAGCCTCAGCCACCTGTTGTTGTCCTCACCTCGGAGAACTTTGAAAATGCCATTGAGAAGGGAACTAGCATGGTGAAATTCTTTGCTCCATGGTATGGTTTGCGATGACTTGTGTTTTTCAGTTTGAAATATATATATATATATATATATATATATATATATATATATATATATATATATATATATATATATATATATATATAATTAGTTGATTAAGTAAAATGCAGTGAACAGATAAAAGCCCAATTCGACAAGTGTAAACTTAATAATTATGAGGAATATAGGAGCTAAATGCTTGATAATTTTGTGATAATATATATATATATATATATATATATATATATATATATATATATATATATATATATATATATATATATATATATATTGTGTGTGTGTGTGTGTGTGTGTGTTCATATTTTCATACCTTTAAAAAAATTAATAGATTTTTTGATTGATCTGTAGATGTCACATATATTTTGGTTTCTTTAGAGGACATACTTGTGTGCAGAGATATGGACAAATATTGTTTCATCCATATGTAATGTTTAGGTTATCAGCTTACAGGTAGATACTCTGGTGTACTGGTGCCTTCATTGTGAAGATGGCAGTGGATGAATATGTTATACAGGATTGTTTTCCCTACAGGTGTGGCCACTGCAAGCGTATGGCTCCTGCTTATGATGAACTTGGCCGTAAATTTGTTGGTCACGATAAAGTTAAGATTGCCAAGGTGGATTGCACACAGGAAGTAAACAGACAGCTTTGCAGTGAACAAAATGTAAGTATTAATTGTGGCTATTTTATTACCATATTTTTTCAATATATATAAGACACCTTGTCTTGGAAGATGTACCCTGATGTTAGAAAGATGGAGAAAAAAAAAAAGAACACCAAAAAACTGATGTGCAATATTCAGTCATTATCTCCATTCAGCACTGCTAATCAGCATTATCTTCATTAGAGTTCACTTAACAGACATTTAAGTGATTACAAATAAAAAATAATGCTAGAATATGAAGTTAACATTGTTAGAATGTTGTCCTGATATAAATACAAGAGTCCATTGTCTAGGTATATGCTGCAAGAATCATATATGGAGATGATTTGCACATTGTTCTGATACATGGCTAAGCATTAACGTAAGCCAGATTTATGTGATCCTAAGACATGATAAAATTTCATGGGGTCTATTAGAGCACTGTGAAATACTGTAGTATTTCTTTTGAGCTGTTGGGAGAACAGTGAGGGCAGGCAGATGGGGAAGACAAAAAATGAACACACACTTTTGGAGGAGTGATATTTTCGTATTCCTTACTGAGCAAAAACATATATGACTTGTACATTAGATGATACAGGCTGTCTGTGTCATGATTGATTTTAGCTCATACTGGTTATATGATGGCCCTCAAACTATCAAACCATCTGAGGATGTTTTAAGCCAGTGATCACTAATCAGCCAAGATGGTGATGGGAATTAAATATCTTGAATGTATTGCCAGAAATAGGATATCATATTAATGCATTTGTAGTATATATATATATATATATATATATATATATATATATATATATATATATATATATATATAGATAGATAGATAGATAGATAGATAGATAGATAGATAGAGATTTTTTTTTTCTCAGCATGATAACAGTATTTGTTGATTTGAATGTTTTGTGGTATTAAAAGTATTTTTAACCTTAAGTACTTTGGTTTTATCATAGGAATAACTGGAAAAGCTAACCTTCAACAATATTTTCATGAATATTTTCCAGAGTATCTTCTGGAAAAGTGCATCTTATATGCTGTAGAATAGTACTCAGGACCTACATATCTTGCATTCACTTGCGAATGTATTGTATGTATATCTCTTGCTTTACAGTCTTGAGATTTTCAGATTATCTTCTCAAATATGTCTAATTTGTAAAAAGTTATTATTTTTAAAAGTCATCTAATTAAACAGTATTAGTCATTTAATTAAGCAGTACTAAAGTTATTTTCCAGTTGAGTGTAAATGTTGCTGTGGTAACTGAGACAATTTTTCCATATGCAGGTGGATGGCTTCCCTACTTTATTCTTGTACAAGAATGGTGAGAAGGTCAGCGAGTATAATGGAGATCGCTCTCTTGATGACATGGTGAACTTCATCACCAGAAACCAGGAGCATGATGAACTCTAAAGCCTGAGTAACCCACCCACCACCTCCCCTACATCATTCATCTCAGAATTCTTATCTGTAACACATCTTTCAACTTTGTGTAGCTTTTTTTTTTTTTTTTTTTTTTTTTTTTTTTACTTTAGTTATTTTTTCTTGCTGTTTTCTGTTGATGAATTTGTAAGTGATTAGTTTGTATATTTCATAAACTTTTTATTGGAAAGCATCACTTTGAGTTGAATGTGGATGCTTTTCTTTTGCCATCAAGTAGTCTTTGAGAATACCAACCATTCACATGTTAATGATTGTGTTCTGACCCACTTTTGTTTTAGCTTGTTTTTCTTGCAGTCTTCTTTGTTAATTGAGAGTGATACATAACTGAAACACCTGTCATTCTGTGACATTTTGTGGTGATCTGATGGGATTAAAAAATATTTGAATTAAAATTTTGGAGCAGATATTTCATGAAGGACTGTTACAGTTGAAGCTTTATATTTTATTTGAATGTAGTTGTAGAATGCTCAAAATGTATTAATGGCTTTAATTGTTCTGAATTGGTTCTGATGTGAATTTGTTCATTAAGTATTATTCTGTTAAGATATAAGCTTGTTAAGTAATGTATTGATTCTATTAATTAAACCTATTTGTTATATTTTCGTCAATGTAAAGAACATTGTCCTACTTTGGATACTAATATCCAATGTCAGACTTAACTTTTATGTGGAGACATACATGTGAATTATAATTACATAATGAAGTCAGCACACTTAAAGAGTTCTGCACCTTTAAATGTGGTGAAATGGTAACCATGAATTTAAAGTGACAAAAAACATAATTTATGAAACTGATGTGGGTGTGTTGGATCTAAGTGTGCTGACATTAGCTTTTTTGACTGGACCTTTCAGTATGACCACTGCTAAGCATAATTTCATCAATGTAATGGTGTTTTGTCAAATATTTTTGTGGCTTTCAGAAACTTTAGTCTTTTTGAGTGAGTACATTGCATTACTCAAGTTCAGTTAAGAGCAGATTTGTTGTGTCCTCAATTGTTGTGCTTCCTTTCAACTACTGATGTGCTTCCTTTCTGAACAACAGACAGTTTTTATTAAATTTCAGGGACAACAGGTTGGTACTTCTTGATTTGTATTATTTTTTATAAATTACCAACATAAAAGGACAACATTTGATTGTTTACTTCCATCTTTGCCATAGTTTTATGGTGTCTACACCTGGTCAAACACTACTCATTGAACAAACACTACCATATTATAATGTGTAGCAGGATGATGCACAGATTTGAAGAAAACTGATCTGGCAACAAGCAGTACTACCAGATGCTGTTGTATACCACAGTTTCTACTCCATTCACTGGGCTAAGTCCAGTTGACAGTTGAATGCTAATGTCTCCTGTCAACATGAGTGTTTAACTCGGGCTCAAATAATGTAAGTGTTGTTGCCAGTTTCTGGAGATGTAAGAATGTGTCCCTGTGTTAATCTGGCCTTGAGAGAGAAGTGGTCATTACCTGTGTTTAGTGCTGTATATCATTACTGGTATGGTGTGCAGCAAGATGAAATAGTGCTATAAAGCATAATAATAAATAATTGCTGCAGTGTTCAAGGATAAGGTGAAAAAAAAAAAGGGAATGGTGCAAAGAGTGATTACGCAGAAGAAATTGGAGGAGAAACCGTACAATGATTTTTTCATGAACTGCAGATGGTTCTAAACCTACAACTCTTTAGTTGCTGCAACAGGTTTACTTATATCTTTATAAACTGCTTTGATGTTTCATGAAGAGTTCTGCCAGTGTACAGTGAACCCTCAGACTTTAAACATAATTAATTCCGGAAGGCTGTTCTATGTTTGAATTGTTTCAAGTGCGAAACTGTTTTCCCCATAGGAAACAATGTAAATAATTTTAATTCGTTCCAACACCCTAGATTTTTACCTAAGTAAATAAGAATTGAACTATGTAAAATCAATATTATTTACCTTTTGGTGATGAGTTTCATGGCGAGTGTCACTAAATCAGGCATTAAAAATAGACTGGATGGTGGCAGCACTACCATTAGCATATTCATTAGTCCTATGTGGATTCTTTGTTTCACATCTGTTACAACTTACCACAACAGTAGTTAAGAAATATTTTTGTTAGTTATGAGAGTGTACTATTGTGAAATATTGCTCAACCATCCTACCTGGTTAAGTGACTCTGGTCAAATAAAAAACTGGTCAAATGTCCTGACCCAAGCTGGGAATAAGAGCAAGGCAACAATGTGGAATCAAAGGAAAGCATGAACTGATGTTTACCTCCCACCAACAGTGCTAGCATCACCCATATTCCCCAGATTCAACCACCTTTGGGTTATTCTAGGTCAAAATTTTGTTGCAACTCTGAGAGTAAAAATTATTGAAATTTTGTTTCAAGTCCGAGGTGTTCTAAGTTCAAGGGTCCACTGTACTTTGACTAACAGCCTATTCATATGGCAGTTTCTTTGTCCTTGTGAGACTTATGGTTTGCAGTGTGGAGAGGGCAGGTGAGACCAAAGCAAGTTGAATTGTGTGCTTAGCACTGTCAAAGCCTCTGTACTGACAGTACAGAGGCTCAGTACAGTATCCAAAATTTGAAATATGTTGGCCCATGGTGCTCACTTCTGATGTTATCAGTGCTCATTCCCTCTACCTGTTGCCATCTGGCATCAGTGTTTGTCCAATGAACATTGTCCAATTGTGTAGACACTGAATAGAAATGGGCATCTAAAGGCCCTGATTTATTAAATTACTTTTCAAAAGAAACTTTTTATTGTACATATTTTTGCCATCACCTTTGTATGCAAACTTGCTTTCATCATTTGCTGTCAGAAGAAATTTACTTTCTAATCTGATTTTATTTCCTTGCTTCTTGATAACCACAAAAGGATATCGTGGTTCTTAAAGAATGAAGAAAACTGCCATTCTATAAAATGCTGTCTACCTCTGTCACACATGAAATATTTCATAGTTATTTGATGTCTTTCTGAATATACCATAAGTAATAATTTGATGTGTAGATGGGTGTCAGTTGTCCACTAGCCTAGCAGAAATCATCTGTTGTTATGTCACATATTAAGCACCACAACAAAAACATTGGTGCTAGATCAGAGAGGACATTGAGACATTGAGTAGAAGTGATGAGGGATCAGACTTCATTGTACAGAGAATGCCACAAATCTCTAACCAATTGTTGTCTTATCTATCTTTTTATCCAAACAAGTATTTGATTAGATTGTGATAATTTTTGTGTGAAGTGGATCTGGCTGTAACAATATATCTGGCATATTACCATGCAAATTATGGAAGCAAATAGTTGACCCTCATTGTGTTCAGCTGTTTTTTGTACTTGACTAAATGTAAAAGAATAAATTATGAAAGAAAAAAATAGTGAATGGGATGTTCAGACTTAGAGGAAAATACAGGAATGTTGCTAGCATAGAAACTAATATTTCTGAACTACAAATCTGTGATGCTTATTTCCATTTGTTGAAGAAGAATTATGTGGAGAGTGCTTAGCTATTCAACAAGTGAATGAGGCCATTTTATTTTACAGTTTTTATTTTATTTCCTTGGATGAGCTGATGTAATTCACACAATATTTTCAGATTCACATGTTAGATTTGTGACCACTAACTATTCTTCTCAACCATGAGAGCTTAGAGTTTATAGAATCAGTTATATAGACAAGGATGTTACCTCACCAAGCACACTCCATATTTGTTCTTCAAGGTGTACAGTAACTTACCAAGTGAAGAGCTTGGGTGCAAACCTTGACTTGCCTAATGGGCAAGATTGTAACTGGTGAGATATGTGCATTATGGAAGTGTTTGTGGCATCTGATTAGGGAATCGTGGAATATGTATGTACTTAGTGTGTAATCTTGTACAGATATTAGATAATATTAGACAATTGCAAGAAAATGGAAATGAAAGGTCCCTTCTGGTGCTTTCTATTTTTAAGTCATAGGAGTACAAAATATTCAAAGAAAGTATTCATATTTCTTCTCAGTAATTGCTTTCTTTCATAATTATATGACAATTGGTGAATGTAGAAACTTATTTTGTATATCAAAGGAATTAAGATAAAAACTGCATGAACATTGTATTCCTGGTCAATGATTAATGACTTTTATATTTAGTTTGTATACAGTAACAAATATCACAGGTCAATCCAAGGTTAAATTTTCCAAGCCATCAATTTGTCATACTGTGCAATTGCCGTTATTTTGCCTCTGTCTCACTGGCAGATATATAAAGAAGATTCTCTACCTATTCCTAAAGAAACGATTACAATGTGGGTAGCTGACTCAATTAAGTGTACTGGAGAAATTAAAGGTTTTGTAGGTGTATCCTTGCTCCCTTCCCCACCTTCCTCATCCCCACACATCATCCACATGGGCATATACAGACTGTCTTTCATCACTGTTTGCTTACTGTAGTTACATTGTTTTTAAAGTAATATACAAGGAACATATGACTTTAGTCAAATATCAGTTCAAAATGGCAGGTATTGTAGTGCATTCACAGTACTGTACTAAGATTTTGTATTTTGATATGGCTAATATTGAGCAGTAATTTTTTCATAGGTTGTAGAGCAGTATTACATATATACCAAGCTTGGAGTTTTCTGGTAGAAGGAAAGGTTCTAGTGTATTTTGTACTTAACTGGTCATGTGAAAGAAGATACAAACATTAATGGATGATTTTTTTTTTCTAATCTAACAGACTGTAAAGTAATAGGGAAAAATATATTACACTGTAAATTTTAGCTACAAAATGTACAGTTCCTTGATAAGATGTATTTTTCTCACCTTTTTCAATGAAATGGACATACTGAAGACCTAATTGTGAGAGTATAACTGCTTTCTTCTTGCTGCAATGTTCTCAGAGTTGCTAATGCCTATTATGTGAAGTGAGCTCATCCTGGAAAGTATTGGTGCAATGTTTCTTCCTGAGAGATGTAAGGGTTTCAAATAAGTCTGGCTATGCTCCAGAATAGCATGAAAGAAATAATTTAATAAACTGATATTTCTTTAGAGTAACTATTTTATATTAACTGCAAGTTTTGTATGCAAGCACATGATAATATTAGTAAAATTTTCTGGTAAGTTGTAAGCCTACTCAGGTACTGCTAGTTCAAGTGCTACTTATTGATATATTAATTTGTTATCTCTTTTTGTGAAAGTATATAGTGAAGAGGGATGTTACTGCACTCATTTCACTCTTTTCATTAATTAGATTCTTGAATGTACATATGGTTCCCTACCTGATGAAGCAGCCTCCTTCCCTTATTTTTAACTGGACTGACATGTCAACTCAAGGGATTTTAATAAGTAAGTATCTAAGCCAGAGGTCGTGACGTATCAATGACGCCACACCTCAACCTAACTCATTGTCTGCCTCCTCATCCAGACTCCCTCCTATAGTTGCTACATCTCTCATACCCACTCTATATCACCGCCACTCGATCAGTCTTCCCCCCACATATCTCTCTCTCTCTCTCTCTCTCTCTCTCTCTCTCTCTCTCTCCACATTTGTAATAATTTCTAATCCCATTTCAAACACCTACAACAGTGTTATTCACTAATTTTTGCAAGTGAGTCACTTGGGTTAAACACATTCATTGGGAGAGGCGCAGCTAGTGCAAGCTAGCATAACTCCATTCAATGAAGTAGTACTGGTCTGCTAGTGCAATATAGTACATAAGATGAATTAGACATGGTAATATTAGCCTGTATATCTTGTTATTAAGACCAAAACAAAGACCAAGCTTACTTAATGATGTGATGAGTGGTAGTCTGCTTTTTGGTTGTTATTCATTTATCTATTTATTTATCGAGAGCCGTAAATTGAATCATCGCGAGCCGCACAATGAATAGCCTACTACTGACCTACACACATTAATTTATATTAAACGAAACAAACGCGATACATTTAAAAGCATGAATTATTAGTTTATTATTCACATTTCTTCCAAGCCTTGCGTGCAGCAGACTGTAATACCCCTTTTAAGTGGGTGTGCGCTTTCAAGAACACCACCACCACTACCATCACCATCACACCTCTTTGCAGTTAAGTAGCTTCATGAAACCACGCTTCGGTTAAAGAAAAAAAAAAAAGTGGGGGAAAATATAATAACAAGGGGAAACTCGGCGACAAAAATTAAACGAGGGTTCCGGGAAACGTGGCTGTGAGAGGGAAGAGGCAGGTTTCATTTTGCAGTATAAAAAAAGAGATTATTATTATTATTTTTTTTTTTTTTGCACTGCTATTTCTGCCAACTTTCCTCAGTCATCAGCCATTCTGTGACATTTCTGGCTCTACAACCACCTCTAAACATTACACTCAATAGAATCTGCAATATCTATCACACACACACACACATATGTATGTACATATATGTATATATATATATATATATATATATATATATATATATATATATATATATATATATTTTTTTTTTTTTTTTTTTTTTTACATGCCCCTCTTTATTGTATAAAAGATTATAAAGATTTCCCACATTGCTTTAGTGCTGTGTATTGTTAATTATAGTGAAAAGGGTTAAGTTTATAAAGTTATATAGTGTATCCTTTTGAAATGTAAGCTCGTTTTCGTGCGTCGCTGTAGTGAGCCTTGAAAACGAAAGTACTGTAGGCAGGGCCGGATGAAATTCACGCCTGTTTTATTGACTTGCTTCTCTCTTAAATGCTTGGTTAACTATAGCGAAATAGATAAATAAAATAAGTGTCCCCGTTGAAACCCTATCTCTCTCTCTCTCTCTCTCTCTCTCTCTCTCGAAAGTTACGATCCTTAGGAGAGAGAGAGAGAGAGAGAGAGAAATTACTACCATTATGTTCGTACTTCCAATAACAAAGCAAGATTAAAACAATAAAAAAAGCACGGTGATCCAAAACAATCCTATTCACTCGCAGAATTCCCAAAGGCAACGAATTAAAAAGGAAAGAAAAGAAAAGGAGAGAAAAGAGGAACAATTCACTTAACTCAAGTTGTCGAACTGTTTCGTTTCTTCTCCCTCGAGCGTCTCTAAACAGTAGAAGAGCACAGATGGGAGGCATACTGAACCGTTTCAGAGCGTACCAATGCGAGAAATGAAGGAGAGAAGACAAACAGTTAACTCGGGTAAGTGAGATGGACAGACCAATTAGGCTGAATGGAAGTAGAGAGTCTTGTGCAGGGAAGGAAGTGTCGACGTGTCGCTGGAGGAGGGGAAGTATTATAGTCGAAGTTAAAAGGAGAGAGAGTGAGTGAGTGAGTGAGTGAATGAGTGAGCGAGGGAGTGAGTAAGCACCAAACAGCCAGGGAAATAAATTGGAAGGTAAAAAAAAAAAAAAAAAAAAAAAAAGAATAAAGAGTATGACATATTAAGGGAAACGATATTGATGAGAGTTACATCAGTGGTAGCGAAAGAGATGTAAAGAGAAAGAACGGATTTCTCTTGTTACGTACTGAAAGTGTAATTAGGAGTGGTTCAGTTGTGATAGCAGCAGTCGTAAAATGCTTTGGTTCCTAATTTTCACTATCTTTTAAACTTTTTGAGGAGTTTACACACACATATATATATATATATATATATATATATATATATATATATATATATATATATATATATATATATATATATATATATATATATATATATATATATATATATATATATATACAACGTTTTTTTTATACCACGTGGGCTTTACACGGGAATTTCTGGGCTAAAGGTTATACTTTTTTTGGGTACCTCCTATCTCAAAGCCCACCCGCTAGGAAACCATTGCCCCGAGTGAGGAAGCCCAACCTACACTCGAACCGGATTCGAACGCATTCGAACCCGTGCACTTAGAGACCTCTCGGACCCCAAAGCACGCGTGGTTTCACTGTGCCACGGCGGCCCTGTGATTCCAGTGACTAATACTACGAATTTTACTTTATCGATAGGAAAAACGCTCATGGTGGAACCCGTTTAAGGTCTTTCAAAGCATACGTGATAAGACAACGATGCGAAACAATTAACAGCATCATAAATACTGCAAAAAAATCTTTAAAAGCAGCTTAAAGAAAGTAGAAGATTGAAAAGATAGATTTTGCATTTCTATTGCATTTAAAAGATTGAAGGTGGACAAGCAATAAGTAGAGATGTCTCAGAGTGATTAGCAGGCCTGGCAAGATGTATCAAATAATAATAAAAGCGTTAAAAATACCGTACGTATCAGAATGTGGTAGAAAGCAGCAAAAGAAACTTATCTTCATCCTCACCTGATCTCTACCTAAATTCATTAACATAAACAAACTTCAATATCTCATTTTGTTTGATTAACGTTTGTGGAATGTTTTCATGAAACGTGGTACAGTGGAACCATGCGTCCTTTGGGGTCCAAGGGGTTTCCAAGCGCACGAGTTCGAATCCTGTCCACGGTCCGAGTGTAGGTTGGGCTTCCTCAATCGGGGCAACGATTTCCTAGCGGGTGGGCTTTGAGATAGGAGGTACCCCAAAAAGTATCCCCTTTAGCCCAGAAATTCCCGTGAAAAGCCCACATGGTATAAATGGAAAAAAAAAAAAAAAAAAACGTGAGTTTCTGAGGATACTTGCATTATTCTAGTAATCGTTTAATATAGATTTTGCACCACTAATGGAAAAACAACATCATGAGAACCTGACTTGACTTAACTAATCGCCGTTGTGGGCTCTGAGTATAACCCTGATGAAAGCTGAAAGCGTTTACGAAATGCAAGCCATGGTTTAGGAAGTGTGAGCT
>NC_059271.1:22222874-22237874 GCF_017591435.1 Portunus trituberculatus | reverse complement strand
GTATAAGCGCAGATGGCCATTTCGATTTTTGTCATATCTCAAAAATGATAAGTGATGGAGCAAAACTGAGGTCAGATTCAGAATTAGCGTGAAAAATACAGTCAGAAAAGTATAATGAAGTGTGCGATGAAAAATGTGTGTTGACCAGTGTAATTAATTTATACATAATTGTCTATGAACGTAGCACTATAATGCATGCTGTGAAACAAAAAAAAAACAGAACTTCATGAGCAAAAACAATACCAATAGTGTTTAGCATGCAAAATTGGTCTAGAGAACCATATTGTCATTTATGTTGCATTTTTTATGCAGTCCAGTGTAACCATATATAATATAATGGTAGATAGGAAGATTGGCAAGAAGGTTGAATAGACAGATAGACAGATGTTTAAATAAAACGAGACAAATTGGTGTTTGTGTGTGTGTGTATGTATATATATATATATATATATATATATATATATATATATATATATATATATATATATATATATATATATATATATATATATATATATATATATATATATATATATATATATATATATATATATATATATATATATATATATATATATATATATATATATATATATATATATATATATATATATATATATATATATATATATATATATATATATATATATATATATATATATATATATATATATATATATATATATATATATATATATATATATATATATATATATATATAGAGAGAGAGAGAGAGAGAGAGAGAGAGAGAGAGAGAGAGAGAGAGAGAGAGAGAGAGAGAGAGAGAGAGAGAGAGAGAGAGAGAGAGAGACAATAAAGACACGACGACTCAAGCTAAGTAGAAAATTCCTTTACATCAACCAAGGATTTCACACCAGACTTTGATTTATCAAGTACATTTATTTCCTACATTTACACCATTTTTTTACAGCTTCCCTCTTCCACTAAAAAAAAAAAAAAAAGAAGACTCAGAGTTTTCATGCTATTTTGTTTTTCATCAAAGTTGTAAGCACTGGCAATAAATTTTCACAACGAGTGGTATGTCAGCCTGCGTTGAGTGAGTGAGAAGAGAGAGAGAGAGAGAGAGAGAGAGAGAGAGAGAGAGAGAGAGAGAGAGAGAGAGAGAGAGAGAGAGAGAGAGAGAGAGAGAGAGAGAGAGAGAGAGAGAGAGAGAGAGAGAGAGAGAGAGAGAGAGAGAGAGAGAGAGAGAGAGAGAGAGAGAGAGAGAGAGAGAGAGAGAGAGAGAGAGAGAGAGAGAGAGAGAGAGAGAGAGAGAGAGAGAGAGAGAGAGAGAGAGAGAGAGTTCCCAAGAACTACAATATCACATTTAAGTCGAGTTCCTCCAAGTAAGTCTCTCACGTGGCTTTTTTTTTTTTTTAAATCAGAACAATATTAACGTAGACCATCTCCAGAAGACGAGGAAATGTTAGCAAGAGATTTCAGACAAGTGAGTAAAAAGTTACCAGTTCTGTAAAAGATTTTCTCATGTGTATGATTGCCTGATTAACATTTCACTGACAGCAAGACAACATCGTTGAAGTAACATTCATGCGACATAAACTACATATCGCATACAGTTACTATACCGTGACTTATTTTTCAGGCTTAGCGAGACACGTATATGCTAAGCAGTGTAAGTACGAATAAAGTGTTCTACAGCACGGCCTAAAATGTTGAATTTCCTAAGTATATGCTCTTTTAGAGGAAAGTATATTTCAATATGGTTACAAGGACAATGAAAAGTATGAAAATGAGCTTTGCCGCGATCTCTCCTTTGATGTAGTAATAATCAGTCTCCGTGCTAGCTACACGGTATCAGAACTTGCTTTTTTCTTGTATCATCTTTTAGAAAGAGAATGGAAGAAGATAATATTGAAAAAGTATCGATACGAGTTTTGCTAGCCAATCATTTATAAAAAAAAACTTTAATCTCTAAACCAAATATACAGTCCAAGAATTTAAATTTTCGTAATATCTGATCTTTTAGAGAAAAGAAAGTTTACCATACATGAAAGAGAAGAGGATTGAAAAGCATCGCTATGAGTTTTGCCACACTCTTTTTTAGCGAGCCTTTGATGAAAGATGAATCAATATTCTATACCAGATATACAAAGTTGTCTAGAAAGCTACATTTACTTCACATATGACATTTAGAGAGAGAGAGAGAGAGAGAGAGAGAGAGAGAGAGAGAGAGAGAGAGAGAGAGAGAGAGAGAGAGAGAGAGAGAGAGAGAGAGAGAGAGAGAGAGAGAGAGAGAGAGAGAAAGTTGATCTTATATGAAAGAAAACTTTGAAAAAGTTTGAAAATGATTTTTACCACGCTCTTTCCTCTCAGATCTTTCAATAATATATCAGTTTCTATGCCACACTGAAACACATCATAAATAAAGAGAAGATGGCAGCGGCTGATCCAACAGGTGGAAAATCCCAAAGGCTAAACTTTGGACTTCTGATCAATAAGAATTTTTGAAGTAGAAGCTCGAGATTAAAGATTATTCTCTCACTCGCGAAGATAATGATGATGATGATGATGATGATGAGGAGGAGGAGGAGGAGGAGGAGGAGGAGGAGGAGGAGGAGGAGGAGGAGGAGGAGGAGGACAAGAAAATACTATGCTAAGAAATGCAAAAATAAAAAAAAAAAACACGATAAGACACTAATAAACACAATTAAACACCAAGAAACACAATAAATCGGCAAAATAAGCAAAAAAAAAAAAAAAAACACCAAGAAACACAATTAAAACGCTAAAATATAAAGTAAAATAAAGACATAATAAAAACACTAACAGACACACAAAAAAAGAATTATAACAAAGGCACTGTGATGAAAAAAAAATAAATAAAATGAGTCTACGGTATTGAGATGAAGAGCAGCTATAATCTTTCTTACCTCCTCCCAAAACTCAAGTGTGTGTGTGTGTGTGTGTGTGTGTGTGTGTGTGTGTGTGTGTGTGTGTGTGTGTGTGTGTGTGTGTGTGTGTGTGTTTTCTCAGGACTTATTTCCAGTCTGTGAGATTTCTTTGTCAGTTGGTGAATAGTCTCGCTTACTGAACAACTGTGCGTACGAGGACTTGAGAACGTTGGTACTGCATGTGGTGGTGATGGTGGTGGTCCTGCTACTGCCACTATCTTCACACACACATCTCGAGGCAAGGTCATTAGTTTACTTTCAAATTTTTATTTCTATATAACATAAAATAAAACTTTACTAAATAAAAGTTACAACTGGAACAATCCAATTAGTGCAGTTTTATCACAACAGTCTACTGAGGGACCTCCCAAAAAAATGCAGCGTATCTTTTATCCTTTTGTGTTCCTTTGTATTCCTCTGCGTGACGGAGGAAGGCGCCAGCATGACAACTAGAGGCGGGGGGAAAGAGAGGTGAATATTCTTTGACGTTGGTTTATTCCGTTCTTCGCTTCCTAAGCTTTGAAACTCACCCTGTTGTGTGGTTCTCTGTTTCAGAATCGCGCTTTCCCCATGTCAAGGTGAAAAATATGAGATGTATTTGCTTTTCCATTTCCATCAGTGCATTTTTCCTATCACTTCACTGACTCTGACCCAAATTTTGCGTATAGAGGAATGAGGATTGGGAGTTTTCTTGTGTGTTGCATGTAGGTTAAGAAACTTTTCATACTGACAGTGTGTGTGTGTGTGTGTGTGTGTGTGTGTGTGTGTTTAGTAACTGAAATATACTGTGTGTGTGTGTGTGTGTGTGTGTGTGTGTGTGTGTGTGTGTGTGTGTGTGTGTGTGTGTGTGTGTGTGTGTGTGTGTGTGTGTGTGTGTGTGTGTGTGTGTGTGTGTGTGTGAGTTGGTAGCTACAGCGTTCTCTTAGTTATTGAATGGTTTCCGCTACCGGTTCTTAATCACACACGTCTTTATATAACAAATTCATAAAAAAAAAAAAAAAAATCATCCCCATTGATCTCCACTCAAAAACACTATTCTAAATCAACAGCAAACCAAGGAAACCAAACAAGACAAAACAAAACAAATAAGAAACAATGGAAAGAAAGAAACACAGAATGCAACCAATTCTTCATTAAGCAAAGCGGATGGAATGGAAACGGATTAGAAGCAAGAAGGGAAAGACAGAAAAGGGCAACGAAACACACGAGTCAATGTTTAAACAATGAGCAGCAAACCTTGAGCTCAGTAATGGCGACAGTCTGTGAGGGAAGTGAAAGGAGGTCAATGGCTGAGAGAAGGACAGAGAATAAGAAAGGATTACTGCAAGATTCCATGAGAGATACATCAAAGAAGCCAATTAAGGAGGAACGAAACGAAACGACACACACACACACACACACACACACACACACACACACACACACACACACACACACACACACACACACACACACACACACACACACACACACACACACACACACACGTGCTTCTCTTAATCTAGTTTCTTATATATATATATATATATATATATATATATATATATATATATATATATATATATATATATATATATATATATATATATATATATATATATATATATATATATATCTCTCGCCTTTTCGTCTCATCTACTCAACTCAACTCCCTACACATTGTTACATTGTTAGCCGCGTTGGCCTTGAAAGTGATCCATTTTTCTTTCTTTTTATTGATGTGTCCCTTTTCTTATTCCATATTAATTATTGATATTATAATTATTTGTACTATATGTTTAGTCACAGTATATTACATAAGTTAATTCTCCTTCTTGTTTATATATTTTATGTCTTTACAATGTAATGAAATAGAGGGAATTCAATGTAATGAGTAGAGATGCCATGTGCAGACAGAAGTGGGAGAAACGAGTCGCCTGAGGACAAAGAGAGGAGGCGAGAGAAACCGGTTTGAAGGGAAAGCGGAGTATTGTGGTGATGGAGGGATTTCTGTGATTTGTGGAGTATGGAAGGAGTGTGTGGAGAAGTTCATGGCGTGATGGAGTTGTCCTGTGGTGCATTTTGTAAGTTTGTCAAGAGCTCTTGTCTGGGAGTACTGTGTTCTGAAGTGAAGGTTCAGGTGATGGGTGAGTGTCGGTGTTTTTGGTGGTCTATGAGGATTTTGTCGAGTTTGACAACCGAGTGATTAAGAGTTGTGGTGTATTGTGGTGGTAGTGTGGTGATGTTTTGGGTATAATAAGGTGTGATATTGTACGGTAGAAAGTGCCCAAGAGATATATGTACGTGTAGAAATTATAAGGAGATAAGGAGTTTGGAGAGATTTGCTGTGCTGTGAAGGAGAGATTTCATTTGTGTTTGTATATAAGTACAGCATGTAAGTTTTGCACCATTAAGGATATATTAGTCCTTTGTGTTAATATTTGTATTGTTTGCGCCCACACAAATTATATAAGTGCAGGTACCAGAGTGGAGAGTGTTGCCAAAGTAAAAAAAAAAAAAAAAAAAAAAAAAGTATTCCGGTCAACGATGTAGCTACGAGTTCATGTAAAAATTATTAGAGTTCTAGAAGGCTCGAGCAGTTATTACTCACTAAGAGGACTTTAGGAGAAGATTAGAGTAACTTATGGGGCGGGATGTGAAGTGGCACACACATATACATGGATTACACAGGTCCTGCCACGTGTAGGCCTACTGGCGTCTTGTATATTTTCCTTTGTATTATTCTTGTGAAACCTTGGAGACTTATAATCTACAAAGCCTCTCGGAAGCTATCAAAACAGGCTATGGTTTGTTTTAATTCTACCAAATAAAGAGGATAGGAGGAAGCGGGTACGTGTATTTCATGAAGGGACTGCCACGTCTTGGACCTTCACTTATTTTCTCTATGTCATATGTCTAGTTATTAGGTTTTAAATGTATTTATTTAGGTTAAGAAAATTGTACCTACAGAGTACGAATAAAGGAATTGAATTGAATGTTGTAAGTCAGACAGAATCTAACGGAAGGAGTGTAGCGGGCTGCGATTATGACTTTCAGCTGTCAACCCCTACAGCCAGACTGCTCGTTCCAACAAGTACATGAGAATCCTCTGGTTCGGTCACCGCGGAGAGGTGGTCGAGGTGAGAGGAAAGGAGGAAATGTGTGTGTGTGTGTGTGTGTGTGTGTGTGTGTGTGTGTGTGTGTGTGTGTGTGTGTGTGTGTGTGTGTGTGTGTGTGTGTGTGTGTGTGTGTGTGTGTGTGTGTGTGTGAACGAGCCAGTTTTGTAATACAGGAAGAAAGTAGAGGAACAGAGCCAGTTTTGTAATACAGGAAGAAAGTGGGAAGGAGACAGGATATTTGTCCGGTTTCTGAGAGAGAGAGAGAGAGAGAGCAGAGAGAGACTCCTCAGCCTCCTCCCCCACACACACGCATGCACGCATGCACGCACACGCACACATGAGCGCGCACACACAAACACACGCGCACACACGCACACACACACACACACACACACACACACACACACGTGTGAGCCAAGCCACCGCCTATGCGTATCTACACACACACACACACACACACACACACACACACATATATATATATATATATATATATATATATATATATATATATATATATATATATATATATATATATATATATATATATATATATATATATATATATATATATATATATATATATATATATATATATATATATATATATATATATATATGCCCATATTCATGAAATGGGCAAACCATCATGAAATGAACCTAACTAACCTAACCTCACCTAACCTAACCTAACCATTTCATGAAATGGCCACTCCATTGCACATTTCATGAATTGGGTTATTAGAATAGGTTAGGTATTCATATGGGTTTGCCCATTTCATGAAATAATTTCTAAACGGATGTAACATATATATATATATATATATATATATATATATATATATATATATATATATATATATATATATATATATATATATATATATATATATATATATATATATATATATATATATATATATATATATATATATATATATATATATATATATATATATATATATATATATATATATATATATATATATATATATATATATATATATATATATATATATATATATATATATATATATATATATATATATATATATATATATATATATATATATATATATATATATATATATATATATATATATATATATATATATATATATATATATATATATATATATATATATATATATATATATATATATATATATATATTGATAATCTCCCAGCTTTCATCTGACTTTCTTAACGAGAAGCAAGAAAGGAACAGTGTATTTCATTAGTGTGTCTTTTCCTCTATCACTCTAAGCATCTATATAGGTTTTCCACCCGCTCCTTTCACGCGCCGCTGCTCTAGGTCAGTCAACTTTTGGCTTGAAACCTTTACATATTGAATACTATATGTTGAATACTAGAGTAGGAAAGACTTGGTAATGGAAACACTTCTAACCTAACCTCAAGGAAAGTTCCTATCAAACGTTTGTCCACTTAATAATGTGTTTGGAGGAAATGAAAAGGTAATAAACACAGTTTACGAGAATGGATAACTATTTTTGACATTTTTTTTCGAGAGTTCTTTCTTTCTCTTGGCTTTTTATCGTTGTTTGAGAGCTAGGTTTTAAATAAAATAGTCAATTCCATCAATCAGTCAGTCTATTACGAGCTATGCCTCTCTACATCTTCGTATATTTCAGTCTAAACATCAAGATCAAGAGCCAAAATATCTAAATATAAAATAAAGCTAAACCCACGATACATTTAATCAATTAAGTCAATCAACAGGGTGTCAATTCGGTCAGACAATCAGGTGCTGTCCATCTACGTCTGCCTCTCTATTCGTGCATCTGTCATCTATTTGAATGCAACTTTCATAAAAAAGTGAAAAAAAAAACATTAAAACAAGTAAGAAACAATATATTCAATTCACTCAGTTCCTCAAACTCTGTCGATCAGCTCGCACATCAATCACTTTATACATCGAGCAGTAAGCCTAATACTTTTACACGGATAAGAAACGATCAAATAAATTCAGTCGATATATCACGCGCTGTCTTTCATACATAAATCTACGAGTATCTGTCATTTTATCAGAACAAGAAACACCGCAGGACTTAAAATAATAAGCAATACAAACACGACGAGCAACGATACATTTAATTCAGTCTATCAGGTTTCTTTACGTACAACATCTATTTATCAATCTATCGCAACAGGAATCTTTACACAGCGTTGTTAGAATAGTAATATTTTTTGCAATACACAGACAAAGGAGCAACGATACACATAATTCAACCTATCAGGCAAGCTCTCTCTAAGTACATACATCTATCATTCTATACGACAAGAGAGGGAGGAAACCTAATACGCCATCAGTGCCACTACTAGATCAATACCTCTTGACACCAACAAGACTTCGCCAGGCTATCCAAATCTGTCTGGAAATAGATTTATCTCCGGGCAAGGACTTGAAGCAGCCCGCTTGTGGTCTTCAGCAAATTGCCTTGGCATAAGACCGCATCTCCACATAACGTTCAATCGCTTTGGTTCGTCTTATGGAATTGTATTTATTGTTATGGTCTTTCTTGTCTATAGTGCAAAGGGTAATGACGAAGGGAAAAGTGTTGAGTATTAGCTTGGTGAGGTGATTGATACCTTTGCTGTGTAAGGAAATTTGTTATGGATGTTGTTATAGCCATTCTGGAAGATATGTTTATGACGTAGCTTTTACCTATTGAATATGATATTTTCTTTTTTTTTTCTTTTGTTTGGTTTCTTCTTTCATTTTCCACTCCTTGTCCTTTCTTTATTATTCTTCCATACCCTTCACCTTTATTTTTCTTCTTTCTTTCTTTCCCTCCTTCTCTTCCTATCCTTATTCAACCTTTTCGCCTTTCGTTAATAAGTAAGAAGAGCATTTTCTTTATCGTCATACCCCGCAAAAATAGTACAAGAACGAAATGCAAGTCATCTCCTTCTTTATAAAAAATGGAATGCAATTTATCTCTTTCTTCACGATCTCTTATTTCCATGGCATCTCTGTCACTTTCCTTTCCCCGCCATGTCCTTCAGAGCAGCTTAGCTCATGCATCTTACACATTACTGCTTCCTGTGTTAGTCGCCTTACGTCATCTCTGCAAGTCTTTGCTCACAACTCGTAACTTGCTTTCCCATAACAAAGAGGAAAAGAGGAGCAGGACGCGTTCAGTGACTCCGGCAATATATACAATGCTGTTGGATCTTATAATATTTCACAATGGCTTCCTTTCAAGTATCTTGAGGTCTTCGAACACTGTGTCTGAGACTATACGAATAAAAACACAATAAATAAACAAGCCTTTTCTTTCACCCTGTATCTTGCACAGGATTATTAAACGCTTCAGCGCTCTACATTAACTACATGTAGCAGGATGTAGCGGAAGTCATTAGTCTTCAAAGGTGTTTTCATAAATGTTCTGCCAGTTTAGCAATAATTCTGAAACACCAATTGCAAAAACACCAAATGAAACGAGACTAGCCATCTTTGTGGTCTGAATAGTCTTTGTGAAGAAACAAAAACTTTTAAAAATACAGGCCCTTGTCTCCCAGTTCCCTCACAGCCCGGGACTCGCACACACACCTGAGGACAAATGCATTATTCAGAACCACCCGACGAACAAATAAAAATAAGGAAACAGTCTTGTATTTTCCGGTGACTTTTCCACAACTTTTCAGTTTTTTTCCTCGTCACCTATCCGCCATATGCCACGAAAGATGTTGCCGTTACTATACGATCACTGCGGGGCCTCAATGAGATAATGTTTCCTGTACTACTGAGCAACACGGCTGGGTAATTTTACGAGACTACATAAGGACATGATAGTATATGTACAAGGAGGCGGTGGCGTAGTGGATAAGGTACTTAGCATTGGATCGGGCAGACGTCCACGCGTAGATTCAAATCCCATCAAGAATGGCCTTAAAACTGACATTTGTCGAGTGGTTTCAAGTTATCTACATGTCACCATGATTCCCAGGTTCTAAGTGGTTATACTAAAGATGCACTTGGGTGGTGATATGGGCCCTAATATGAGTACCACTATAAATAAAATTGCCTGCGCCACTAATGGGTGGAAGCTGAACAACACTTCCAATACTCTTCAATCTCTCTCTCTCTCTCTCTCTCTCTCTCTCTCTCTCTCTCTCTCTATATATATATATATATATATATATATAGATAGATAGATAGATAGATAGATAGATAGATAGATAGATATAGATATTGCCTAAAATATAAATCACTTCTAATCTATCTGGAAATGTATCAAGCTAATGGACGCTTTTATAGCATTTCGCGGCAAGCACAAATTTGTTACCTTCTCTGAAAATGAATCAAGCTCGTGGACACATCTATAAGATTTTGGGGGTCAATAACAGATCTGTTACATACGAGGGACACTTTCAGGAGACAATATATAAACCTTTTTTTTTTTAAAGTAACAAGCGCAAATCTGTTAACGTAGGTGAAAATACATCAACTGCTGGACATTTTTACGAGGTGGCATTATTTTCTTTTATGTAACAAGCGCACAGATGCTGAGTTATCTAAAAAATAAATAAATAAATAAAAGTGCATCAATCTGGTAGACACTTTTATGAGCCATTATGATTATGTCTCTGGGAACAAGGATACAGTACATCCATCTTTCCTAAAAGGCACAAAATCAATGTCGGGAAAACTAGACACTCAAGATACGTAGAAGGTAGAAGTTTTGACGTTATTACTGTTATTATGATTAAATAATTGTCAGACATGAGATGAGATACGTAACAGAGAGAGAGAGAGAGAGAGAGAGAGAGAGAGAGAGAGAGAGAGAGAGAGAGAGAGAGAGAGAGAGAGAGAGAGAGAGAGAGAGAGAGAGAGAGAGAGAGAGAGAGAGAGAGAGAGAGAGAGAGAGAGAGAGAGAGAGAGAGAGAGAGAGAGAGAGAGAGAGAGAGAGAGAGAGAGAGAGAGAGAGAGAGAGAGAGAGAGAGAGAGAGAGAGAGAGAGAGAGAGAGAGAGAGAGAGAGAGAGAGAGAGAGAGAGAGAGAGAGAGAGAGAGAGAGAGAGAGAGAGAGAGAGAGAGAGAGAGAGAGAGAGAGAGAGAGAGAGAGAGAGAGAGAGAGAGAGAGAGAGAGAGAGAGAGAGAGAGAGAGAGAGAGAGAGAGAGAGAGAGAGAGAGAGAGAGAGAGAGAGAGAGAGAGAGAGAGAGAGAGAGAGAGAGAGAGAGAGAGAGAGAGAGAGAGAGAGAGAGAGAGAGAGAGAGAGAGAGAGAGAGAGAGAGAGAGAGAGAGAGAGAGAGAGAGAGAGAGAGAGAGAGAGAGAGAGAGAGAGAGAGAGAGAGAGAGAGAGAGAGAGAGAGAGAGAGAGAGAGAGAGAGAGAGAGAGAGAGAGAGAGAGAGAGAGAGAGAGAGAGAGAGAGAGAGAGAGAGAGAGAGAGAGAGAGAGAGAGAGAGAGAGAGAGAGAGAGAGAGAGAGAGAGAGAGAGAGAGAGAGAGAGAGAGAGAGAGAGAGAGAGAGAGAGAGAGAGAGAGAGAGAGAGAGAGAGAGAGAGAGAGAGAGAGAGAGAGAGAGAGAGAGAGAGAGAGAGAGAGAGAGAGAGAGAGAGAGAGAGAGAGAGAGAGAGAGAGAGAGAGAGAGCAAATGGAATTGGTTTCGTAACACGCTATGATCTTTGAGATTCATATTGGAAGTGGAGGAGGAGGAGGAGGAAGAGGAGGAGGAGGAGGAGGAGAGGATAATAAGGAGGAGAATATAATAATAATTATATAATAATAATAATAATAATAATAATAATAATAATAATAATAATAATGATAATAATAATATTGATAATAATAATAATAACTAATAATAATAATAATAATAATAATAATAATAATAATAAGAAGAAGAAGAAGAAGAAGAAGAAAGAGGAGGAGGAGGAGGAGGAGGAGGAGGAGGAGGAGGAGGAAACAAGATTGGTAGTCATTAAAAAACCTTGCGTAGTAATAGAAGTCATTTAACATGTAATCAAATTATAGTATCTTCGTCAGGTTAATTTAGGTACGTTCGTTCGTTCGTTCGTTCGTTCGTTCGTTCGTTCGTTCGTTCGAGAGAGAGAGAGAGAGAGAGAGAGAGAGAGAGAGAGAGAGAGAGAGAGAGAGAGAGAGAGAGCAAATCAGCGCTACAAACATATTACAGTCATTCCAGTAAACTACCACTCTTCTCTCGTTCCGAACCAAAGGGAGAGAAACGGGAGAGAGGGAGGCGGCAATGATAGTGGTGGTGACGATAGTGATTATATAAATGATAACGTTGGTGGTGGTGGTGGTGGTCGTGGTGGTGTTGAATGGTGAAGGCGAAGATAAAAGGAATAATGATGTAAATGAGACTCGTGAGAAAAAAAAAAGAGAGAAGGAAAAGAAGGTGAAGAAAAGTAATTTGAGCGAATAAAAATGTTTGAAAATATTAGTAGAATGAATCTTAACCCCTTCAGTACTGGAACGCATTTTTGTCATGAATTTCTGGTGTGAATAAACGATTTTACTTATATCAGGAAGAAGTCTATGGAGGTCAGAAGGTTAATGGCCAGAGTCTTCACTATTTTAATCCCTACATAAGTTTTTGAAGTTGTATAAAATCACCAAATAATAAGCAGAATAAATATGAAAACGCGCCATGGTACTGAAGGGGTGTAGACAAAGTATTTTTTCCCCTTGTTGTCGTCGTCATCGTAATAAAAATACCAATAATACCAACAGTGGCGACAATTATACCGTGTAATTACCATACGAAAAAGGGAGAGGAAGCATTCAACAACAAAAGTAGAATTGCAACGGAAATGAGAGAACGAAACCCATTCAGCTCCAATTTGACCCGGGAATTTTGGGCGAACACGGAGCGACACTATATTTCCCATTAGACACCAAGCCAGCAAGCCAGCCTGTGTGTGCGTATTGTACGGCAACTCATCACCCAGAGAGAGAGAGAGAGAGAGAGAGAGAGAGAGAGAGAGAGATTCGTTATTTTGTCTCTATAGAATTCCTTCTTGTATTTTTTTTTTTTTACCAAGAGAAACGAGTGACCGATACTGCAATCCGTGAATACAGCTCCCTTTTGCCCCCCATCTCCAACAAATGTACGCCCGAGAATAGCAGGTTGAACCACATAAACATCTGCGTCGAGGCAATAACCGGCAGTGCATTACGCTGTGTGCTGGAAGGAAGGAGAGGGGGATGGTGGGAGGAAAGGAGGACAGGGCGCATGTGTGGAGGATGTTATGGGTATCACTGCACTATTCTGAAACGCTCTGATCTCTCGTAAGGACTGTTTTCAAAAGATATAGACAGATGATTAACTGGGTTCTCAAGAGTGTTTTCCTAGTCAATAATGTAAAAATCTTACTAAAATGTCACTTAAACACACTCTCCCCCCAAAAAAAAAAAAAAAAAAGAATAGATAAAAACTCGGTGCAACTTTAACTAGAGGCTCTTGAAAACAGACACGAGACACAACTCGGTCATGAACTCTGGAGGTAAAGAATTCAAGGAGGCAATAAACAGTAAAGTAAGGAGCAGCTGGAAGGAAATAAAAGTGAAAAAAAAAACACATTGGAAAGAAGAGAAGCGGTCATTTATTTCGGTATGGAGCGCTGCCTGGAAGTGTGTTTGGCCGCTATGTAAGGTTGTCTTGTCTGTGTTCGTGTAAAGGAGGTTGCTAGGGAAACATAGAAGAAGAAGAAGAAGAAGGAGAAGAAGAAGAAGAAGAAGAAGAAGAAGAAGAAGAAGAAGAAGTCCAATTATCACTCACCATCACTCAGAAAAGTAAAAATAAAAGGAAAGAAGAAAAGTTGAGTAGAAGAGAGTTAGAGACATGTAGATAGTTAAGGAGGGGCAAATTAAAGGGATGAAGGTAGTTGATATTGTGAGAGAGAGGGAGAAGCTAATTAGAGAAGACCTGAAGGAAGAAAAAGACTAAAAAAACAACGTATATAATATAGGATTTATGTGATCTTTTCTACTCTACCCGGGAGACACAGCAAGGACAATAAAAAAAAGAAAGAAAAGAAAAAAAATCTTACAAGAAAAAAAAGAAGGGTCATAATGCGATACCCATAGAAAAATAAGATAGATAAATGAAACGAGCTGATAATTGGAGAACAAAAAGCCAATTCAGTTCTTGTATCGAGGCAATGATGGTGATGGGTGGTGAAGAGTTACGGGTGAACCAGTGAACTATAGATGCAGTGAGAGTTTGAGGGACAGGCCAACGAGTCTATTTACTTCACAGAGAGAGAAATAAACGGAGGGCCTTTTCATGCATTTCCTATTCATAGCATGTGAATTGAATGTGTCAGTCATTTTGAGAGTGTTTTTCTGCATGCATTCCGAAAGAGAAGCAAACTTATAAAAAAAAAAAAAAAAAGACGAAAAATCACGAAAAGAATGGAAACACGAGCAGTAACAACAGAAAAAAAAAAATCATGTACACTGGTGGTCAGATGTCTTGTAAGTTTCTTTTTTCTTTTTTTCATTGCCTTCTACTACATTTTATTCTCTCCCCTGTTCATGTAGAGCCGGTCAAAAGTCGTGCATGCTTTTGTTTCACCTTTTTGTACTGTGTTTCTCTCTCTCTCTCTCTCTCTCTCTCTCTCTCTCTCTCTCTCTCTCTCTCTCTCATGTAAAATGGTTGCCAGAAGTTGTGTAAGCATTTTTCCTTTCTTTCCACTGCCTTTTGTGTAAGTCTTGTAACATTCTGAAATTCCACTGTGCTTTTGTCTTTCCTCTCTTACTTGACTCGTCGTGTTCGCTGGGAATCTCCTTCTTTAAGCAGATCAGAGGACTTAATGAAGATTGTGGAGGTGAAAGTGAAAGTAAAAAATTATTCCAATGTTGATGTCAATTGTACTATTCATAAACATCATGGTCGATGGATGAGATCAATGAGAGCAAGGTAAGAGGTGTCTCGTCGTTTTCTCTCTCTCTCTCTCTCTCTCTCTCTCTCTCTCTCTCTCACACGGTACGATTCCCTTTAC
>NC_059271.1:22175374-22217874 GCF_017591435.1 Portunus trituberculatus | reverse complement strand
AACGGAGGAATATTTTCAATGATACTGTAGAAGAAGAAGAAAAAAAAGAAAAGAAAACAATGTTAATAATAAAGATGATAGTAGTAGTAGTAGTAGTAGTAGTAGTAGTAGTAGTAGTAGTAGTAGTAGTAGTAGTAGTAGTAGTAGTAGTAGTAGTAGTAGATTAATGATAATAATAATAATAATAATAATAATAATAATAATAATAATAATAATAATAACAATAATAATAAAAATAGCAATAATAATAATAACAATAATGATGACAATAACAATGATAATAATGATAATGATAAGAAAAAAGAAAAATAGGAACGAAGGAAAGAGTTAGGAGAAAAAAGGAAAAGAATAATACCAAGAATGAAATGGAAATAGAAGCAAACGTATAAGAAAAGAACACACACACACACACACACACACACACACACACACACACACACACACACACACACACACACACACACACAGGCAAGCTCTGTTACTCACAGGACCTGTTATCACCGTGGCAAGAAATAACACGGAAATGTATGGCAGCAGTGCACATTTCTCTCTCTCACACACAATTGGCTTCTCCTTTCCCTATCAGTCCGCTACACTCGCTGCCATCCAGATAACACCCACAAAAGGAAAAAGAAAAATGAATAAAAGAAAAGAAAAAAAAATAGTATTCTTACACCAAGAGTAACAAATGGGATATCGACCAATAAATATTTTTCTCCCATCGAACAAAAATATAAAAGCAAAGTTTCATTTTCTAGCACCCCATGACTCAGAAATGATGGAAAGATGACAGGAATGAGAATAATAAGATGACTATTTATCTATATTCAATATGGATGATAAATAAGGTGTTGAGAGAGAGAGAGAGAGAGAGAGAGAGAGAGAGAGAGAGAGAGAGAGAGAGAGAGAGAGAGAGAGAGAGAGAGAGAGAGAGAGAGAGAGAGAGAGAGAGAGAGAGAGAGAGAGAGACACACACACACACACACACACACACACACACACACACACACACACACACACGCCGGTAAACGGCCAGGCAAATGGGCAAGCCTCTTAATGTGTGGCTCCTGTTCACCTAGCAGTAAATAGGTACGGGATGTAACTCGAGGGGTTGTGGCCTCGCTTTCCCGGTGTGTATTGTGTGTTGATGTGGTCTCAGTCCTACCCGAAGATCGGTCTATGAGCTCTGAGCTCGCTCCGTAATGGGGAAGACTGGCTGGGTGACCAGCAGGCGACCGAGGTGAATGACACACACACACACACACACACACACACACACACACACACACACACACACACACACACACACACACACACACACACACAGGCATACACACACACACATATACAAATCGGTTCCACTCTTCATTTCAGAACACAGCACTAAACATTAGAACCATTTTCCTGCTTGGTAACTTCTTGGGGGGCGTGGGGAACCCTTTTATCTTCAACTTAGTCTTGCCCTACTTATTACACCTACTTAATACATCAATATCTGCACACTCAGAGCCATTTCATCGTTCACTCAGCTTTACTTTGCTATAGAAACCTATTCTAATATTCGTACAAACAAGGACAATAATTCATTTCATCAGCAATTCTGTTAGGTAACATCGCAAGAATACGTGTACGTTCCTTCATCCGTGCGTGACCTTCCATCCTCCATCAGTACCGGCAGCGAGATGCGAGACGACTGAGAGAAACACACCAAGAAACACTACCATCTTCTCTAAGTATCCCCGTATCGCTGGCTCCCTAAGACTTTATTTAGTCACTTGGAAAGCCTCCCATAGAGACGACCTGGATCTCCTTTACACCATCATAGACGAAAACCAGGAAGTTAATGCCTAGCTACCCTTCATAGGACGATGAAAGAGTATTCTAAAAACATCTATTGAAAGCTTGTATTCAGTGAAGAGTCGTTAGGTCTTCAATCACCTCTTATCTTTAGCGGTCCCTTATGTGGGTTCTCTACTCTTTAGTCCTCCAGTCTTGACATAAGGTAAGGTCGAGACGAAGCAGGAATGTTTGTGGGTGACTGGATGTTGTGTAAGTAAGGCGTGGAGGTCAAATGAAGATTGGAAACGTATGTCCGGTGGTGTCTGCGTCTGTGAGCGAGTGGTGGTGTGTCACTGTGATGGTTGCTATGGAAAATGTTATTGGTTTCTGTGCTCTTTGCCTTTTTCGTTTCTCCATTAATATATGTATTGTGTGTGTGTGTGTGTGTGTGTGTGTGTGTGTGTGTGTGTGTGTGTGTGTGTGTGTGTGTGTGTGTGTGTGTGTGTGTGTGTGCATATCAAAATATCCGCCTATTTATTTTCCAGTATAAGAACGACATACATCCTGCAGAAGAGGGTGAAGATGGAATAGTTATGTTTCTCAGGCTGGAAGTGAGGTCTCTTTCATCCGAATACACAAAAAGTGGGTCAGATAATTTAATACACACGTAAATCAAGACCCATTGCTGTAGTGATTAGTATGTCTGCCTCTAAACTGGCAAGCTCGGATTTGATTGACGTTGAGGTCTAAGAGATCAACGCTTACTATCTATTATTTATTTTAATCTGATTTTATATACTGTACTCTTGTCATGTAATTGAGACATAAGGATACCAAGTCATTTCCATTTATAGAATAGTTTAATCCACATATTACAAATTGTGTCATCTAAATATCTAAAAATAGCACTCAACATTACGTGTTCCTGAAGTTCAATAACGTAATCCTCTGAATCATGTATCCCTTCGCTTAAAAAAAATTAGGTCTCTCTCTCTCTCTCTCTCTCTCTCTCTCTCTCTCTCTCTCTCTCTCTCTCATCCGTCCTCGTCGTTTTTGAAGAATCTTGCTCTCCATACTTTATTTTTTTCCTCTGCCTTCATTATGCCACATGTAATTAAGCACCTTTACCGTCGGTGCCTATACGTGTCTTCAGAGTTACATAACAGCAAGTCTCGTGGAGTTAATGTGTTTCTCGATTTTTTCCCGCTCCTGTCACTGGCTCATCCTCGCCACAAGCCGCCAGGAATATCAGGTTGTTTAGTCTCATTCCTATGCATGCAAGGGCAGGACTACACACGTGTTGTAAATACGAGGAAAGAAATATTGCGTCAGGAAGTGCTATCTGGGAAGCTTCTTTTTTCTCTCTCTCATTTTTTTTCTTTTTCTATTTTAAATCTTTTCTTGCATCATAAAGAGGTGCAAGTCGTTAGTAGCTGCAGATAGAGAGACTAAGAGGAAACCTTTTTTCCTCTCTTTTTCTTGAATCTTTCTCTGTATCTCAACGAAGCGCAAGTTTTAAGAAGCTGTAGAATGTAGACTGAGATATAAAATAAATCAAGTTATTTGTCATGCATACAAATGAAAACTTTCATGGCCACAGAATCTTAAGAAAGTAAAGATACACTATACAGTGTAATGTATAATGTGGATGAACATAACGAAAAAACATCAATCACATAAAAAAAATAGTGACTGAGTGTTGGGGAGAGCGAGCTTTGTATCTTGAACATTTAAGAACGAGGACACTACAGAGGGGGTAAATACTTGAAGCGTTTAGTTGAGTGTACACGAGTAAATCACATCAGTAAGTTTGTGATTATATTGATAAGTATTGGATGTAAGACTAAAAGAAGCAACGCAAAACACAACAGTAAATAAGTGCAGAAGATAACTTATAGCCACAATTGTTCATAGTATTACAAAAATGGATAGTTTTGTAAGGGAGGGACTCGTTAAAAAGTGGTGAAATGCAAAGTGAACAGGATAAAATGTCCGGGTTTATATGTGTCACACGCTCGTTGCACACTTAATTACGCGCCTAATTAGCAAAAAAAAAACTCTCCTCTTTGATGGCGCAAGAGAGAGAGAGAGAGAGAGAGAGAGAGAGAGAGAGAGAGAGAGAGAGAGAGAGAGAGAGAGAGAGAGAGAGAGAGAGAGAGAGAGAGAGAGAGAGAGAGAGAGAGAGAGAGAGAGAGAGAGAGAGAGAGAGAGAGAGAGAGAGAGAGAGAGAGAGAGAGAGAGAGAGAGATTGTTGCACCGTTTTATTTTTTTTCCCCTGATAAGTCCCTTTTGAGTGCCACAAGACAAAAAAGTTACACAAATTTCTCTCGTATTTTCACGGTCTGCTTCTCGCCTTGAAAACATCATAGATGAATATGATTTCCTTACCAAGAAAAGCATCAAGTGTGTGTAGCACCACACACACACACACACACACACGCACACACGCGCACACACACACACACACATCGCGTAGTGTAGTGGTTAGCACGCTCGACTCACACTCGAGAGGGTCCGGGTTCAAATCCCGGAGGCGGCGAGGCAAATGGGCAAGCCTCTTAATGTGTAGCCCCTGTTCACCTAGCAGTAAATAGGTACGGGATGTAACTCGAGGGGTTGTGGCCTCGCTTTCCGGTGTGTGCATGGAGTGTGTTGTGGTCTCAGTCCTACCCGAAGATCGGTCTATGAGCTCTGAGCTTGCTCCATAATGGGGGAAGACTGGCTGGGTGACCGGTAGGCCACCGAGGTGAATTACACATACAAACACGCGCACACACACACACACACACACACACACACACACACACACACACACACACACACACACACACACACACACACACACACACACACACACACACACACACACACACACACACACACTGCTCTCATTGCATATAATCTTTAATTACAACCGTCTGTCTTAGGAGTTTCGACTCGATAGACCATGCCTGACATATTTATTGATTGTAAATCTGCCTGTATTCCTTAAAAATGGCAATAAACTATACTTACTACTTACACACACACACACACACACACACACACACACACACACACACACACACACACACACACACACACACACACACACACACACACACACACACACACACACACACACACAGACAGACAGACAGACAGACAGACAGACAGACAGACGGACACCCACGCACACAGACATGACAGATAGACAGACAGAGAGACACACACACACACACACACACACACACACACACACACACACACACACACACACACACACACACACACACACACACACACACACACACAGATAGACACCCTAGCACACAGACAGACAGACACACACACACACACACACACACACACACACACACACACACACACACACACACACACACACACGTTAACACTAGTTCCGGAGCTGGGAGAACAAACATCACCGTAGGAATGTCGAACTTTATTATCAAAGTTTGTGTTTTTTTGGTCTTTCAAATCTTCTTTCCTTTAACAACATACAACTGAAACTGTACATTCATTATTTTTTGCTCCTCTTTTTTTTTCGGTTTAAATTTGCTGGCATTTCCTTAATGAAGGTGAGGGTTGCTGTCAACAACATTAGTCTTTCGAGTATGGAAAATAATGTAAGAGCCAATTGTTTCCATTCTTCTTCCTCCTTTGTCCATCAATGTTCTTAGTGTTTTTCTAACGATGTACAGTAGTTCGTAATCTTTTATGGGTACAAAATAAATGAAATACAGCAGAATACTCAACACTGATATGTTTTTATTCTTCCTTTTTATTTCGTCTTATATTTTCCTTATCCTTTTTCATTTGTGTAAAAAAATAAGATAACTCATATTACATCATTTCGCTGAAAAGTTCCTTATTACTGTGTGTCTCTTCTCCATCCTCGCGAGGCAAGACATAATGGAACAGGACGAAAAAGTACGACTGTCTTTCCCTTTCTGTTTTCTCTTTCTCCTTCCTTGTTTTTCCTCTCGCCCTCACAGCTTTCCATTTTCCTTTTATCCTTCACATCGAGGTCTTTTTTACAATACACTGACCAACCTCATTTGAAAATAGAAATCCCTCTTTTCTTGTTACACTTCCTCGATTTCTTTCTCTTCTTTATCTTAATCTCAAATACATACCATTCCCACACTATTATTTGTTTATTACAACAATATCACACTGGCTACCCTTATTGCAGTTTCAGCGACCAGCACACCACCACCACCACAGCCACCAAGACCACCACGGCGGACAGAAACATATCAACTCTCACTTTGTGCTTCTTTTCCGTCACTCGCCGCGGCAATTGTTCTCCCTGGATTTTTTTTTTCTGTCTAATTCGTTCAACAGTGCATTCATAAAAGTGTAGACTCAAAAATCCTTCCAATCTTATTCTCCTAAATTTTTGTCCTACCACTCACTTTTAATAGTACACTCAAACGTATAAAGATTCAAATACAATTTTAGTGACTGCAGAGCAAGGCAAAGAAAATAGAAATGTTGATATTAATCTTCTTGGGACTTTTGTCTGCCGTTCAAGTACAACAGTCTACTTATAAACGTGTAAAGGTTCATATGTTTTTCTTCAGACGCGAAAGGAGAAGCTCGATACATAAAGATCAATATGTTACCTTTTAGATCTTTTGTCGTCATTTACGTACAAGATGGCAGTCCCAATTCTAAAAGTTGAAATATCCTACTACGGACCTCAAGACAAGAAAAGTACGTGGCGAGGAAAAAAATACATGCTGTATATAACATCGGTGAAGGTAAAATTAAAAGAGCCCATGAATTGATAGATTGTGCAGCCATTAAAAAAAAAAATCCTACTTGGGTGCTAGACGTGTAAAGAAATATGCAACATAAGTCAGAGAAAAGTGGATTTAAACGACAGTCACAGCGAACATTGATCAGATCACACAGATTGTCAGTCAGACAACAACTTCAGATTTCCATCTATGTAGTGCAGAAAAAAAAAAAATGCAATGTAAGGAAACAAACACACAACTTACATCAGAAGGCTGTAAAATGAAGCGATCGTCAATATGAGAATAGATTAGGACCAAGCTAGTCTGGCAGCAGGTCGAATTTACCTCGCAACACATTCACGACAGCAACACGTGTCTGTCTGGCTTGTCGCTTCACCGGGCCTCGGTTTCCTGCGAGCACTGTTTTACGCATGAAGGATGTTGTGAACCCTTGGTTACAAAGAATACAAGGAATTCCCTGCACCCCTTCCCGCGATCTGTACAACATGGAGCACAAAGACTGCAGGGCACACACGTGAAGGGATAAATGGGTCACTGCTGTCTTCTCGGCCAGATCTGAATATACCAAACTGCACGACTGACTGAGTGACTCTATAAGGAGAGTCGCTTTTGGCTTCCGTAATTACTGCTTTTATCATGAAAAAAAGTTAAGGATAAAAATAACTGGAAAGATTCAGAGTTCTGATGGCAAATTAATCATTCTGATAAATAATTAGGGTAATGATCAAAGGCAGTTGACATAATGATATAGCAGTTGTAGAAAAATAAACATATAAACACATACTGGAGATTTACACAAGAAATATGAACGAATTAACTAAGAAACGCCCAAATAATAGAAGAGTTGTAGAGAAATTAATTCTAATGAGCAGGTAAGAATTTTTCACAACCACCTACCCACACACACACACCCACCAGCCCCCCCCCACCCACACACACACATGGGACATTTCAAGTTTCTCTCCTTCACATTTTCAAAACCCATCTCATTTCACGTCCCATCATCTGTCTATATTTGTTCATCGCTTGCGCGGGCTTCTCCTCAGTTTTATACATTGTTCGTATCATTCTTACCGGGAGGCTCTTTTCGAGGAACCACGAGGAATTTCAACCAGCGACACTTTTATTTTTCTTTCTGTTTAGAACCGTCGAAGGTAAGGTCTGATTTCAGTTCGATTCAAAACGCTGTGCCAACTTTAAAATTACAATAGAAACTGTTTAGTATATGAGAAAAAAAAATAAAAATGTTTAACTAATCGCTACTATTTTCAAATTTAAGAGGCCATAAATTCTTCGCTGGTAGTGTGTTGGCTTTTCCGCTGTACTGTGTGCTGTGCTGTGCTGTGCCGTGCTGTACTTATAAGTGAAGGAAGCCTACTAAGGACGTAAGCATAGGGAACAATTAATCAAATAAATAAGTAAATAACGCAAGTGAAAATAAATTAAATAATATAGATGAATAACAAATAAATGAATAGATAGATAAACAAATAAATAAATAAATAGATAAAATAAAACAAATATACAAGGATAAAAGCTATTTGCCTTTCCCTCTAACAGAATAAAACAAAAATAAATTAATGAAACTACAAAATAAAATGACCTCTGGATGAAAAAAAAAAAAAAATTAAGTAAACAGACACAAAGAAAATAAACAAAATAGAGAAACAAAGCAAAAAAAAAAAAAAAAAAAAAGAAAAAAGAAAACACAACAGCACCAGGAAGGAAGAAGGGGATCAACTCACATGCATCTTTGTACTGCAGCTTCACAAACTTTTTCAAACTGGTCGCCGCCTCTCCCTAACTGTGCCGTTGGCGAAGGGGTCGGGATTAATTGAGACAAATGACGCCAGCAGTAAACCAGCGCCAGGGAACGGGATATAGGGAGGGAGTTCTAGGGAGGCTGCACCAGTACGAGTATGTATTCCCTGCCAGCCACTGTGTTGTTTTCTCCTTGCCATTCTTTCAGTTGCTGTCAGATCATACAAAGGTTACTACGCTTCTTTTCTTCCTACACAAACCTAAGAGCGATTAGATTCACGATTCTGTCTATCCGTCCGTCTGTCTGTCTTTCTGTCTGTCTCTATCTATCTATCTATCTATCTATCTATCTATCTATCTACCTATCTACCTACCTACCTAATTGATTATGAAAGTTTCCTCTTATTGCATAACTTCAGTCAGGTAGTCAGGACGAGAGGGAGGGTGAGAGCAAACTCAATTAATGACAGAGTCAGAAACAAAACAAACTTGATTACTGTGTGTCATATAAAGCCTTCCAAGTACTTAGGTTCTGTTTTCCTTATTGTAGGAGAAGGAAAAAAAAGAAGAGAAGGAGGAAGAGGACGACGACGAATAATACGATAAAGACAAGAAAGGAAGAGGAACAAATTGATTTATTACACAATGAGAGGTCAGCCATATTCTGAAAATCCTCATTCTAAAAGTATATAACGTCGTAGTAAATAAAATTGAAAAATGAATTATAATTTGACATGTTCCAAGAGACTAACAGTATTCTAAAGGTTAGAGTAGTGAGCGGTACACCAACGGAGCAGAAACTCCAACTCCACTATGAGGATTTATTTCACCTCCTCTCCCATGCACGCAATTTCCATGGATCCTGTTGTGCTGATGCCGAATAAACCGAATAAATAAACGAGCCGTGACTGAGTATGCACTTCATTCCACTCGCACCGTGATGGGACGTATATGGGAAGCAATACATTCCCTTTCTCCCGCCATTGCATTCTGTTCCCGCGTCTGAGGTTGTTAAAGGGGAAGGAAAAACAGTAACAGCGTCACGCCCACTAAGTCCAGTAAGGCTTATAGGGCTGAGGCATGACCCAAGCAGACCCAGGCAGCTTTGTGGTGGGTCCTCCTAATTACAATACAAATAAGAGCGGCCTTACATTAGATTTGTGTGTTTAAAGCTTACGTGAGTCATTTCCCTTTCGATAAGATTTGGTGATGTATTTTCCATTTATCTTTATCTTATGGTCATATCCTCTTGTTCCTGCAATTTCTTTTGTTATATTTTTCTATTTCAATTTTATTTTTCATTTGGTTATAGAGATATAGTTTTAATTTTCTACGTACGATGTTTATGTATTCTTTAATTTTCATTTTTTTTTTACCTTGTTTATTTTTCGTTGCCATCTAATATTTCCTTAGCCACGCCGGTCCATATGTTGACTTGTATATTCTCATCCTTATTCCGTACACTTTATTAATGCAAGACTGAATATTTCCATCTTGTCATTTCTTCCTTTCGAATAAAGAGGTCAACTATTTCAGGAGAGGAAACACTTTTCAAATTTGCAGTCTCTCTTGTTTATTTTTTGTTTCTTTTTACTTGAAGAGTATATGTGGGAAGCGCTGTTAAGCTTCCGTCCATTAGTGGCGCACGCAATTTTATTTATAGTGGCACCCATTTTAGAGCTCATATCATCACCCAAGCGCATCTTTAGTGTAACCATCTAGAACCTGGGTATCATGGTGGCATATAGGTAACTTTAAACCACTAGACAAATGGCATAGCTTCTAAGCGGTATGTGGTGGGATTCGAACCTACTCGTGGACGTCTACCAGATCCCACGCTCACTACCTTATCCACTACGCCACAGCCTCCCTAAAGAACGGCAGTGTTAACCAATCTATTTATTTTTATTGTTCAAGGCGCGCACGCACACACACACACACACACACACACACACACACACACACACACACACACACACACACACACCGAAGATCGGTCTATGACCTCTGAGCTCGCTCCGTAATGGGGAAGACTGGCTGGGTGACCAGCAGACGACCGAGGTGAATTACATACACGGGTACGGGATGTAATTCGAGGGGTTGTGGCCTCGCTGTCCCGGTGTGTGGAGTGTGATGTAGTCTCAGTCCTACCCTTAGATCTTTCCGTAGGGGAAAGACTGGCTAAGTGACCAGCAGAAGACCCGTGTTGATTAAAATAGACACACGCACACACACACACACACACACACACACACACACACACACACACACACACACACACACACACACACACACACACACAAAAAAATAAATTAAGTTTCGAGGGATTAAAAATAATGACAGATAATGACTGGCAGAAATCACAGTGTCATCATAGAGAGTGTCGGGAGAAGCAGATCCCGCAGAAGTTAATTAGCAGATAAATGTATTAAGCAACTAAGTACTGGTCAGATTACAGGAAAAACATGATAACCGATGATACAACAATAACAGTATTTTCTAATGTAAATAGCTGTAACAGTAACAGCAACTATCAACTCAGCGATTGTGAGGTGGATATCGTTTAGGAGCAGCAACATGTTGACAGGAGGATGAGTTAATAGAGCTTAGACTTTATCATTTCTTAATTTACTAATTTGATGGATCTTTTATTCGTCTCTTTTCCACAATTTTGACCATATAGACAAACACGCAATGATTTTCCCCTCACTAGAATCTTATGGCTTCCTTTTTTTCTAACACACGTCTTGTTTTGTTATTCATTTGCGGTTTTTGTTTTGACTTTCACCTTTTCTTCATGTCGCAGCCCCGCGGAGTGCTTTCCTCCTCTCTGCGGAGTACTGGCAGCCAACCGTTCTCAGCATGCGGTGTGTATGCCAACCCGAGACACTCTGCATGATGTGGCGCAAGGGGGAGGAGAAGCACGGAGAAAAGATAAGGCAGCATCAGTTTCGAGTTAAGGAAAAATACAGGAAAAAATTGTGTGAGGATGAAATGAAAGATAAACACAGAACAGGAGAAAAAAGTGAGGAGAGATAAAGTACAAAAGGCTTCTGCTTTCACTGCAACAACAACAACAACTACTACTACTACTACTACTACTACTACTACTATTACTACTAAAACTACTACTGCTACTATTACTACAATAAATACTACTATCACAATTGCTGCTGCTGTTGCTGCCGCTTCACCTTCTCCTCCTCCTTCCCCTACTACTACTTCTACTACTGCAACTACAACTACTATAACCATCATCACCACTACTACAATCACAGCTACTACTATTGGCACTATACTACTACTACTACTACTACTAATAATAATAATAATAAATGATAATGATAATGATAAATAATGATGATAATAATAATAATAATAATAATAATAATAACAATAAATAATAATAACAATAATAATAATAATAATAATAATAATAATAATAACAGCAACAATAATATTAATAATGTTATAATAATATGAATAACATCACTGCTTCTGATGATGATGATGATGATGATGATGATGATGATGATGCCAATAATAAACAAGAAAGAATGAGTGAGATGTGTAAGGAAAAATACGACCAAGGAAAAGTAAGGAACGAGAGGAACAATTCAACACTTTTTCTATTTTTTCCTCCCGATATAGGAAGGAATGATTGTGTTTCTTTCCTTTATTGGCTTCCATCAAGACGAACGTGAAGGCGATCGATAAATACAGCGAGTGAGAAGCTGATTCCTGCTGCTGCCGGCGAGTGATGAGTTTGTAGATGTAGGATGATGATGATGATGATGATGATGAAAAGGAGGAGGAGGAGGAGGAGGAGGAGGAGGAGGAGGAGGAGGAGGAGGAGGAGGAGGAGGAGGAGGACGAAAAAGATAAAGAAGGACTAAAAGGCATAGAAAATGATGAAAAAAGCTAGACGAAGGAGAGAAGAGGAAAGATGTAACAAGAAAAAGATTGGAGGAGTAAGAAAAGAAAGAGGAAGATAAGATTATAAATAAGTGGGAAACGAGGAAGAGGGAGGGTGGAGGAGAAGAAAAATGAAGAGGAGGAAGAGGATAAATAACACAAAAAAAACAAGATGAACGAAAACGAGGAGGGGAGGAAAAAAAAAAGGAAGAAGAGCAGGAGGTGGTGGAGGAGGAGGAGGAGGGATGAAGAAAGCCAGAAAGCCAGAAGAAAAAGATACAAGAGAAGAAAAAAATATATGAGTGAGATCGAGAACAAGGAAGAAGAGGAAGGCCAAGACAAGGAAAAGGAATGGAGGAGGAGGAGGAGGAGGAGGACGAAAGGCAGAGACGAAAACAAGCTGAGAGAGGTCAAGTAGGAGGTGGTAAGTAGGAATCGGCAAAGACCATAAGAATGAAGAGGAAGAGGAGGAAGAAGAGAAGGAAGAGGAAGAGGTGTCGGCTTTAAGCTCTTTCCAATATTCTGTCGCACAATATTGGAACGTATTGTCAAACATTTCTTTGTTACTACAGCAATTTTAAAAGTTTTTAACCCATTGAGTACTATGACACGTTTCTATATTCATTATGCTTACTACTTGGTGATTTTATACACCTTCAGAAACTCATGAGGAGGATCAAAATAGTGAAGACTGTGGCCAGTAATCCTCTGACCTCCATAGACTCTTGCTAGTATAAATAAAATGGTCTAATCGTGCACAAATCTCAAGGTAAAAATGTGTCCTAGTATTGAAGAGATTAATGGGAGTTATTGGAGCCTTCATGAATGTTAATAAGATTCTAGTGATACTGTGAAGGTTTACTTGATGATGTTGGGAATATTCTTAAATGTGTTATCTTATCGTAATTCTGACGAAAGTTTCTCGGGTTCTCAATTAAGTATTTATACGATTCTAGTGCTAGTTTTGAAGACTATTTAGTGTTATTGGAGTTTTCTGGAGTAGTTTTATGATACTGCTAATATTGTGGGAGACTCTAGTGGAAGTTACTGGTTTGTTTTAAGTGTGTTGTGATTCTCCATGATTCCAGGGATGGTTCTACGAGTTTTCAGATTATCTACTGATAGTTTTATGGAATGTAAAATAAATTAACGTGTTTTTTTTATTGAATTGTGTTTTCATGATTTGAGTGATAGTATAATAGGTTCTAGTGAGTGTTATTGAAGCTTTCAAGTTTATTTTCTTAATTCTAATAATAGCAATTTACTATTTAATATCAATAGAAAAAATACTCATAACAATTCAATTGATAGTTTCTCTGGCTTTTGAAAATACTGCGTATGAAAGAACAGAGACATTTACAAATACCATACTCTCACGTTAATGGACAACAAGAAGATCATTTCCATAGAATCGATGATATGTTGTTATCAGCGAAGCGCTCCCACATCTGCAACGAGTTTCGCTATTATCTCTTCACTGACTAACCACTCGCGACGCTCCTCCATCACACAGCAACACAGCAATAAGCGATGGTGTGTGTTCGCGGTGATGCAGTGCTTGTTGTTCTCTCATGCGTCTCCATCTGTCACCAAAGTTCTTGCTGCATGAAGGCACGCGCTTCAGACAATGGCTAATGGGTTAAGTTTGGCGAACTCGGTAACTTAAACACGTAGAAAAGTGGACTTGCTAACAGATCCTAATAAGCCTTGTGTTGACGACTAGTCATTCTTCACTCTCTACCTGTTTTTCTTACCCTTTATTTACATTTATTTATCTTTATAGAATTCGTTATGATTTGGTGTATTACAAAGGAGGGTTAACAAGAAAACTTTAGATTTCTCAAAATTTGATCAGAACTAATTTTCATTGACGTATAGAAAATAAGATGTAAAAACGTAAAAACACATGTGAAAACAAGAATTCTGTGTACCTATCGTTATCCGAGCATTTTGAGATTACATGGAGAAATAAATCATGAACGGAGATTCATAAACCTTCAATAACAGTAACGCATTTACAAAGGAAAGTTGAAAATTACGAACAAACAAGATAGAAATAAAAATCTTTTAAAATACTTAACAATTTACTCATTTACTTGTGTTCCCTAAACTAGCTACTACATAACTTTACAAGCGCCACTACTTCATCCACTCCTCTCACTCTTGTATACAGGCTTCAGTGTTTGAGCAGCCTTACAACAGCCCATATCCCCCAAGTCTTGATCCTTGAACATTCAGCCACACGGCCCGCAGTGACCCTTCATTTCAAGACCCCTACAGGCGGCGGCGAGGGCGTGGATGGTCGTCCCACTTCATCGCCTATAGAACGTGACGCGTAGAAAAACCGAGTCTGTCGAGAGTCGAGATAGCGTCGGGAGCCGTTGGTTCTCACGTAACTGGCTTTTGGGCGGTGGCTGCACAGCATCTACTTCAGCGGAGAGGGAAGAGAGAGATGGAAGGAGGCTTTTGGGTCAGTCATATACAGCATTTTTTAAATTTATTTACGTTATTTGGCACAAAAAGTCAACGTATTATCGTTACCTTTCCCTGCTCCAATTTACGATTATCTCATTTTCGCTGTACACTGACGCATTTTTATCAGTGACCATATTGAATTTAATTGTGATCAGCTCCTTTTTCCTTTGAGATGGAGACAGTTTTGCCTTCTGCCAAAATCTCAAAGGGATAAAAACATTTGTCATTCAAGCTTCTGATTTGAATTATTCCCAGAGGAAGATTTTAAGAACACATTCTCAAATTTTTGGAAAACACTTTTGACTACTACAGTGGTACTTTAATTATAAAGGCTTTTTTCATAAGAAGACAACATGAGGTACATCCTCATTAACCACCACTAGAATGTTGCAGATACATCTTACGAGAATATATAGTTTCTATTCACATCACGAAGAATATTTCAGTACCTTTGCCCAATAACGTAACGTGGTAGATAAGAGGCTCGCTTTTATCAAGCTAGAGTAAAGGCTTCCAGGGAGGGAAGCCTTATCACCACTAGTCATCACCAAAGCGATGATAACGCACAGCATTGTTGAAGGATAAAAGAAGGTATAGAGGAACAAAGGATGAAAGATGTGAGATGGAAAGTCTTTAAAGGAACAATCAAAAATACTTCCGGAAATAAGTTAGCGAACGAGATAGCAATTGGTGAATGTTATTTTTCTCTTATTCAGAAATTATCTGGCCAAAGGTAACAGAAGTTAATGTAAGAGCGCTGCCACTCACTAACGGAGACAATTCGGAAAGCAGTCCAAAACTATCATAAGTTTCTTGAAACTTACCGAGGAGCATAATGAAGCGATCCATTTTTCTCTCCACCATTTTTTTTTAAAGTTATAAGGAAAAAATAAATTCTCAAACTATCTTTGCCAGGGTGGAAAATAATTATATATATATATATATATATATATATATATATATATATATATATATATATATATATATATATATATATATATATATATATATATTTTCCGGACGAACGCACCCTTGTGCGAAAAACACAAAATACGCTGTACAAAAAGAATAATGCAGACCTCGCTGTTGACTTCAATAGTACATGCATTCAAAATGGTCTACTCCCGAAATATATATATATATATATATATATATATATATATATATATATATATATATATATATATATATATATATATATATATATATATATGTGCATTTCTAAGGAAAGGTTCGTTATGTCTCTTACAAGTTCAACTTGTTTATTTTTCAGCAGGGTAATGGATATTACACACCTGGTTGGTAGACATAAAACAACATGAATTCCGAGATTACAAAATAAAGCATTGAAACTAATAGTGACACACTAATAAAGGAATTCAAACAAGACTGATATTACGACATTCTTTGCTGACACATTTCAGTAATTCATCGATCGCAGTTGACCTCGTAAAACTTTGGCCCACTCTAACCATGTCGTTACTCGGATGGCCTCACACACCATAGTGCATGAGGTTTGTGTGCCTGCTGGTAATGGTGGTAGTAGTGGTGGTCTGTGAAGTGCGTTTTATGATCCTGTATACCTTTTGCGCCACTTGCATAAGACGTGAGTTTTATAACTGAATCACAAGATAGTCATTACCAGTCTGTTAAGTAAAATGTAATTAATTTATTTATTATTATTTTTTTTTTTGTATGTTATAGGCTATAGCGCTTGTAGGTATGCTTGAAGAAACACCCATTTGCGGCGCAGGCAATTTTATTTACAGTAGTACCCATATTAGGGATCATACCACCCAAGCGCATCTTTGGTGTAAGGTAATTACACCTCCACCTAGAACCTGGGTACCATGGTGACATGTAGGTAACTTTAAACCCCTCGACAAATGACAAAGTTTCAAGGCGACACTTGGGATTCAAACCTACGCAGGGACGTCTGCCCGATCCCACGCTCACCACCTTATCCACTACACCACAGCCTCCCTAGAGATGGTTAATAGATTATTATTTTCTTTTTCTTTTTAATGTTATGGCATATAGCGCCTGTAGGTGTACTTGAAGAGTATGTATAAGAAGCGCTGTTCAGCTTCCACCTATTACTGGCACAGGCAATTTTATTTATAGTGGTACCCATATTAGGGCCCATATCACCACCCAAACGCATCTTTATTGTAACCGCCTAGAACCTGGGTATAAAGGTGACAAACAAGTAACTTTATACTACTCGACAAATGGCAATATTTTTAAGGCTGTACGTGGTGGGATTCGAACCTACGCGTGAACGTCTTCCCGATCCCACGCTCACTACCTTACCCACAATGCCATAGCAAAAGTGATATTCAATATTTCCGTTCTTTCATCCATATTACTAGTAAGCTATAAAAACCTGCCCAATTCTGTATTTCTTATTGCCCAAGACTAAACGCTTTTATGGGGAAGTTTCCAAGACACTTCTTATGTGTAGCTATGAATATTCTTTTGGACTAATATTAATTGAGCATTTTTTTTCGCAGTCATTTCACAGCCACTTTGCCAGAAACCCTCTCGAACAGATTAAAAAAAAAAAAAGAACGTCGTAACTCAACAAACACCAAAGAGATGAAACACGTAAGACGAAATTAGAATACAAGACGAGAACAGGGACGCAAAAACATCGTGCATCATAGAACCGCGACACATACAAGCTGAAGCAAAGGTAACCAAGCAACATGGGAGAGCCATCGACTAAGGGGAAACACACGTAAGAAACACCAAGAAGAGACGAAAAAGGAAGAATACGAGAACAGAATAGGAACGCAAAAAAGATCGAGCAACATAGAACCATGACACATACAAGTTGTATCAAAGGTAATAGAGCAGTACTGGAAAGCCTCTGACAGGGATGGAAACAAAGGCTAGCAGAACAGAGAGGAGCAGCGCCGGAGCATGGATCATCACTGGCATTTCTCCCTCGCACGACCAACATGGCAGTGTCCGGGCGCACCAATCTCTTCTAACATCGCTCGTACGTTTATAAATTGTAGCATTTCACTAAGCCTTGCCCGGCGCTACTTCAACGCTGCTGCTGCAACATACCAAAGAATACACTGCATGTTTGTTTCATCTGATATTTCAGAGAAGAGAGAGGAGCAGCGCCGGAGCATGGATCATCACTGGCATTTCTCCTCGCACGACCAACATGGCAGTGTCCGGGCGCACCAATCTCTTCTAACATCGCTCGTACGTTTATAAATTGTAGCATTTCACTAAGCCTTGCCCGGCGCTACTTCAACGCTGCTGCTGCAACATACCAAAGAATACACTGCATGTTTGTTTCATCTGATATTTCAGAGAGAGAGAGAGAGAGAGAGAGAGAGAGAGAGAGAGAGAGAGAGAGAGAGAGAGAGAGAGAGAGAGAGAGAGAGAGAGAGAGAGAGAGAGAGAGAGAGAGAGAGAGAGAGAGAGAGAGAGAGAGAGAGAGAGAGAGAGAGAGAGAGAGAGAGAGAGAGAGAGAGAGAGAGAGAGAGAGAGAGAGAGAGAGAGAGAGAGAGAGAGAGAGAGAGAGAGAGAGAGAGAGAGAGAGAGAGAGAGAGAGAGAGAGAGAGAGAGAGAGAGAGAGAGAGAGAGAGAGAGAGAGAGAGAGAGAGAGAGAGAGAGAGAGAGAGAGAGAGAGAGAGAGAGAGAGAGAGAGAGAGAGAGAGAGAGAGAGAGAGAGAGAGAGAGAGAGAGAGAGAGAGAGAGAGAGAGAGAACAATCAATAGAACGTTTCTGTATGTTAGTGAAGGATATATGAGAAGAGATACACAAAGAAGGAATAGTTTATCATGATGATCAGGATGGAAAAAAATATACAAATTCAAACTTTTCAAAGAATAATACTTGAACAATCGAGTAAAGAAGAAGGATGAAGTTTATCGAGTCAGGGAATAAAATGCCATCAAATTTTCAAAGTATTCAAGTTAGATTAGGTTTTCAAATATTAAGGGAACATTTGAGTTAAGTAAAAGGACTCGATTAATGGAAACCAAAAACAGAACAAAAGAAAGGACAACTTATATCTATGAAGAGAATCGGGGAAAAAATATATATGATAATTCAAGACTCTCCACGAGCAGAAATTTTACGCGGAGGATTACATCAGTGAAGCTCAGAGTTCCCATCAACACCAATGTTTTATTGAGCCACAGTTTTTCCTCCTGATTTCGTAAAGTATATTTTTTTCATTGAAGGACAACTATACAGTCATGCTAAAATTCCGCGTTGGTGTAATATATGTACATTTTAATTTTTACATCACACCAGCCTGTCGACACTTTATATTTTTCCTCCTTCCCCTTACTCTCCCAATCTCACTTCTGTTTCTTGTATCATCTTCTCTCGTACCCTCTCCTGTTCTTTCTTTCTTCTTGTATTGTCTTATCTTGTTTTATTCTCTCTCTCTCTCTTTTGCCTCTCTCTCTCTCTCTCTCTCTCTCTCTCTCTCTCTCTCTCTCTCTCTCTCTCTCTCTCTCTCTCTTTCACAGGCACACACAAGTTGGTTTGCTGAGATAACGCTCCACCAAACCAGCTTAGCTTTTATTAGATTACTTAGTCTGCCCTCCAAAACATGAGGCACGGAGGTAGGACAGCACTATATGGACACACACACACACACACACACACACACACACACACACACACACACACACACACACACACACACACACACACACACACACACACACACAGAGCTCATGCATACTGGTCTTATGGTGTTGGGATGCCTTTATTATTACTCCTCTCCTTTTCTTTCTTGCTTTTCCTTTTCCTATTCTTCCCTGTTCTTTTCCTCTTACACTTATTTTCATGTTTGTATTTTTTTACCGTCCTGTACTATTTTTTTCCTTATTAATTCTGTATTTTTTGCTGTCCTCTGTTCTCTTACCGCTTTTTCCTTTTTATTTTTTTCCACATGATATTTTCCGTCAGTTCCGTCCTTCCCTGCTCCCTAAGCCCTACACCAGTTTGTTCCCTTTGCATCAATACACTAAAGGTTTTCAACGAACACATGGTGCGTGATAATTGGCTCTCAAACAGGAAGGAGGATGAGCTGAGTCACTAGGAAACTTTAAACCATCATACAAATTTATATATTGAGATAATAGGTGAAAAATGTGCTTTATTTATTTTTTTTTTTCATACATATAGCACCGTGCAGATCTGATGACTTGCTGCACCTACCTTGAATTTTTCATGTGTTCCTTTCTGTCCTCGTGTTTGTTCCTATCATTAACCATTTCAATACTGGGACACATTTCTACCTAGAGATTTTGTGTAAGATTAGACTATTTTATTGACATCAGGAAAGGTCTATGGAGATCAGAAGATTGGTGGCCAGTCTTCACTACACAAGTTTTTGAAGTTGTATAAAATTATGAAATAGTAAGCGGAATAAATATGGAAACGCGTCATGGTACTGAAGGAGCTAAAAGTCGAGACTCTGAAGACGCTCATAAACGATCTGATTTCTAGAGCTGGCTGAGAAATGGGAACTGGAATTATGTGTTAGAATTGTGTCAAGAGGCGCGTGTTTAGTGGAGACTTTGGGTGCAGGCTGAGGTCACGGAGTAGTGGAGGGACAAGGGAGGTGATGTGGAGAGTGTGAAGGGTACATTTTGAACAGATGGGGAGTGTGAAATCTAAGGTTTAGTGTTCCGAATCGCTTTACTCTCTCATAATTACTATTTTGAAAACCTAGAGAATTGATTACTCATGTTCTCCAGTGTCTTCGCCGGTAACAATTTATACCTTAGATTATCACTAATAGTTCTCATCTACTCCTAAGATGTATCGTAATTTCCACTTAAATGTCTCAAAACTAGGTGGAATGAAGCATCGAAACATTTGATAATACGAACATTAGTGCTGTGGACGAGGAAGGGAGCTGATGCGAGAGACTTGTAAGGTAGTTAATGCAAGGAAGGAAAATGATGTGGAAGAAGTAGGGGAGGCGTTGTGAAGAGTTAAAGGGAGTGATATTATAAAAAAAAGGAAAAGTGAAACGACGTGAAGAACTACGGGAGATTATATGGAAAGAGGAGAGGGACAACAGAGGTGAGGTATAAGACGTAAGGGAGGTATGTAGGTAAGATGTAAACTGAAGAAGTGAGGCAGCTCGAGTAGAGAGGCTGGAGGGAGGTGATGTAGAAGAAAGAGGTGAATTGAGGTAGTAAGGAAACTTGAGTGGACGGATAAGTGGGAAGTGAAGGAGTGGAGTGACGGAGGAGAGGGCCCGAGGCGGTGGAGGAGCAAGAGAGGTGGTGGCGTGAAGGAGACGGAGAGAGAGTCAATGAGGCGAACAACAGAAGTTAAGGTGCAATTGGGAACCATTAAGGACTTATTAGTAAGGCAGGAGACACTTTATTATATCCTTAAAGCTGATATCACTAAGGATATCTAGAGAAAAATATTAAATGCACCCCAGATCACTATTAGATATTTTTCATCGATTTGGTGGATCCTACATGCTTTTTTTTTTTTAAAGATCAGATACCTTCAATGGATGGAGACGAGAGGTGAATATAGATTTGTATGTTTTATAAGGGAATTCGCTTATATTCTTGTACTTTTATGCCATCATACATTAGAAGTAGAAGAAAGCTTTCCACACAAACCACAATCATCCAACTGGAGTCTTTCTCTTCAACTTATTAGACAAAACTAACATTGAAAGAGATGAATTTTGTAATATCTTGATGTTTTGTGAGGAGGCAGTGTGCTAAGAGGAGTGATAGGAAGACAGTGGCGGTTCAGGCAGGAAGACAGCCATGTTTTCTTGAGGTGTTTCACCACACACGGAATGCAACGTTTGGTTTCGAGTGGTTGAGGCAAAAGTGAGACAAGTGCGTCATGAAAGAAAAGTTAAACGAATTTCCCCAAGTCATTTACATCTGAATGAGAAGCCCACAAGCTCAAGCAAGCACACGCATACGCACACGCACACATACACACACACACACACACACACAGAAACTAAAAGCTATGGATCTACCAACCCTGGAACAGAGAAGAGAGAGAGGGGATCTGATACAAGTTTATAAATTGATTAACGGAATGGATCAAGTGGATCATGAGAAACTAATCTTGAGAGAAGAATATGACATTAGAAGCACAAAATCGCATTGTAAGAAACTGAGGAAGGGACGATGTCTGAAAGATGTTAAAAAATATAGTTTCCCGCATAAATGTGTTGAGACTTGGAACAGTTTGAGTGAGGAAATGGTGTCATCAACGAATGTGCATAATTCTAAAGAGAAATTGGATAAGTGTAGAAATGGAGACGGGGCCACACGAGCATAAAGCCCAGGACCTGTAAAACTACAACAAGGTAAATACAACTAGGTAAATACACACACATACTTAGTTCTTTCAATAGGAATATTTTCAAAAGCTCACAAGAAATCGTACTGAGTGAATTTTTTTCACTTAGTGATGCAGAATCCTTAATTAAGTACCACTATATTCATGAAAACACACTTCAAATCCTAACAACTTTAGAGTATATTTAAGTTAGAATAAGGTGACGAAAGGTTTGCGAATACGGAGCATATCAGTTTGCGAATACGGAACGTGACCTGTGACCATCAAACAACCTTCAGCCTTGGGAGACGAACATGACGAAACTGGTCATACACCAGGATGAAACAGTCGGCTTCTTCTTCTTGTCGCTGATGCACTTAGGGTGATTGAAATACGTTTTTACAAGACAAGACGACACAAGGAATTAATATTTTTCCTTGCCGTCAGCGCCTGGCCTGCGTGGCTGAGACTTCCTAGGTCGGCGCAGGTAATGGACTCGCCGATGGTGGCAGAACCCGTCCTGTCTGATGTGTGCCAAGTAATGTTAAAGCAAATACACTCAGAGAGCAGGTCCTTGGGGCGCCTGACAGAACTTTTCCCTGTCAGCGACAGAGATGCTGCCCGTGCATCAAGGTTGCATTTCATTCTGTTTGGCAAGGGAAGGACTCCAGAAAATAAGAAAATAAAATAAATATAGCATAACTTCATGAAGGATTCTTTAACTATGTCAAGTGCTCAGGAAAATCACAAAGTTGTAATAACACAACATTCTTTAGTCTTAGCTAAGCGTGCAAGTGTGGGTCGCTAAACAAGGGCGCCGGTGAGCAGCTCAAGGTGCAGCTAGCGGGCGGGAAGGTGGAGTGTTTTCCGCCCATGTCACCATCAGCTCCTCTTTTGATATTATTCATTAGCCATTTTAAAAAAGATTTCCATATTTGAGTCAGCATTAATCTAATTAGTCTAATTACTTCTCTTACTTGACGGTGTAATTACCTAGCCTTCATTTGATTTCCTTGGAGTCTTTCCGTGAGGTGGATCAAGAATTCAGGAAAAAATTAAAAAAAGGAAAAATATATATATATATATATATATATATATATATATATATATATATATATATATATATATATATATATATATATATATATATATATATATATATATATATATATATATATATATATATATATATATATATATATATATATATATATATATATATATATATATATATATATATATATATATATATATATATATATATATATATATATATATATATATATATATATATATATATATATATATATATATATATATATATATATATATATATATATATATATATATATATATATATATATATATATATATATATATATATATATATATATATATATATATATATATATATATATATATATATATATATATATATATATATATATATATATATATATATATATATATATATATATATACATAATATATATATATTTACATAAGTAAAATGCGTAACGGAAAGAAAAACAATAACAATGAAAAAAAGAAAACAGAAATGGAAGACACTAACAGGTTAAACTTGCCGCATCGTGAGACGGAAAGGAACGCTCCGCCTCTCGCAAGAACCGACAAACAAAGAGAAAAAAAGAACCAAGTCTTGCCATGACACAGAGCACGCTAATGGCGCCACGGGAACGTTTGGCCAGTGAGGCTGCTGGGGACATAGACAAGCACAGGAGAAGTCACACACCATCACGTCCTCTACTTCACAACACTCCGCAGCCTGCAGCAGTCACACGGGGATCAGTTGCGTGCACCGGGGTGCAATGAACTGTCAAGCGAAACTCTTAGAAAAAAATAATCTTGTTTTAGAGGTGATTTTAGTTCTCGGTTTTATGAGAAAAAATATGCGGCCGCGGCCTCTCAGCAGCACCACATAAATAAATAGGAGGAGGAGGAGGAGGAGGAGGAGGAGGAGGAGGAGGAGGAGGAGGAGGAGGAGGAGGACGACGGCGGCGACGACGACGACGAAGAGACAAGAAAAATTACAAAAATAAAAAGGACGAATGAAAGAATAAGGCAAAAGACACGAAGAAAATAAGAAAGAAAACAAGGAGAGCTCCAAGAAAAGAACAAGAAAGGGAGCAAGGGAGCGGAGGAGAATAACAACAGCAGCAGTAACGAAGAGGAGGAGAGGAAATACATGCATACACATACATACAAGAAGGAGACAATAGGACAGAGATACTTCAGTTTATAATGAGACGAGGAGGATGAGAAGAAGGAGGAAGCGTAAGAAAAAGGAAATAAGAAAAAGGGAAGAGAAGGAGTTTTACATGTGAAGAATGACATGCTCAAGACAGACAATAAGGATACTGATAGACACCACCACCAACAGTGACAGCAACAAAAAGGCCTGCCTCTCTCTCTCTCTCTCTCTCTCTCTCTCTCTCTCTCTCTCTCTCTCCTTCCTTTATTCCTTTCAGTAAACAATGACACGTGTAATGTTTCGTAATTGCGCCTTTGTTCCTTTGTCACATTAATTTAGCGCCGCGCCAGATGACCTTCTTTGATGTTTGTCTCAATATTGACGCCAGATTGGTTGGTTGCTCGAAATGGCTCGCTCGCTCGCTCGCTCGCTCTGTCTGTCTGTCTGTCTCTCTCTCTCTCTCTCTCTGTGTGTGTGTGTGTGTGTGTGTGTGTGTGTGTGTGTGTGTGTGTGTGTGTGTGTGTGTGTGTCCTTGACCTTCCTCATGACCGCTGTGAGAAGGGAGGCAGAAGGCGTTTGCTGGGTTTATGGGGGCGATTAATGCAAGAGGAGGAAGAGGAAGAGGAAGAGGAAGAGGAAGAAGAGGAGGAGGAGGAGGGAGATAAGGATGTGGTAAAGGAAGAGGAGAGGTCGAGAAGACGGAACATGGAAATAAAAACTAAGGAAATAATAATATGAGACGGAAGGGGAAAGGAGGAGTAGGAGGAGAAGGAGAAGGAGGAGGAGGAGGAGGAGGAGGAGACGAGATAAAAAACAAACAAAGATAATTGAAAAAAAAACTAGTGAGAAAAAAACAACAACAATAAAAGTCACCAACTTCCATGAATACAAAGGAGTTAATAAAACAAAAAAGCAAACACAAAAATCACACAAAATGATTTACCAATAACAAAAAGAGAAGCAGAAAGGAAAACAAATGAACACAGAATACAAAATGAACTATCCACAAACAAACATCGACTCTGCCCGTGGCCAAGGAACTAAAAGAGGAGGAGGAGAAGGAGGAGGAGGAGATATAGCAGGAGGAAAAGATATAGCACGAAAAGATATAGCAGGAGGAGATATAGCAGGAGAACATATAGCAGAAGATATAGGAGGAGGAGGAGAAGATATAGTAGTTTCACAGGAGAGTCACATCCCCACAAGTCTTTCATCTTCACGTAAAAGTAATTCTTCGAGGAAGGAAGACTCGATTCTGGAAGAGAAGGGGTCGATTGTCAAGCCTAAGAGAACACGACACTCGAATATTAACCTTTTCAACACTGGGACACATTTTTTTACATTGAGATTTGTGTACGATCAAACCATTATATTTACATTAGGAAGGTCTATGGAGGTCAGAAGATTAATGGACACAGTCTTCAGTATTTCAATCACCCACACAAATTTCTGAAGCTGTGTAAAATCACCAAATAGTAAGCAGAATGAATAAGGAAACGCGTCATGGCACTGAAGGAGTTAAGAAATGGCATCCTAAATTAAGCTCACCGTCGTCTCATCGCCACTACTTAAAACAGGGTGAGTTGAAAGTTATTAAGATTATTCATTTATCTTTTTATTTCTTTTCTTTATTTTTTGTTTTGTTTTTGTTTTGAAAGGATGTTAAGGGTGGTGGAAGTTTTAGGGAGAGCGGCCAAGGGGGGAAAACAATAAGGTAAAAAATTTTATTCATGATGCCGTTCCAAAAAGGATGAATGATGGAAGATTTCAAGGTCACCTGATCTATCTAGTGTTCTGTATTTTCTATACATCTATTTTTGTTAGAGAGATTTAGCCTTTAATATTCCCATGATAGTTGAGTTATTAGAGTTTTTAAAGGCATTTCCAAGAATCTATTGACGGTTAACAATTCTGCCCGTCTGTAAGGAAAATACTGTGAGAGTCCAACAAATAATATCTATTGTGGAAAACAAATACTATTCCTAAATCTTTCATCAAGTCATCTCTCCCCAGATTACAAAGGAGATTATTGTGGATATTAACTGTGTTTTCCAGGTTCTAGTGGTACTTCATCGTGTATTCTACGTCATTAGCTGCAAAGACACTTATCGGAACAGTCCTGGTGAAAGAACAAAGAGTTTAGATGATAACATTCCTAAGCCTTTCATTGTTTCATCCCAGATCAGACTATAGAGGGGATTATTTTCGGTATTCAAAGGAGCTTCTAATTTCTGGCGGCAGTTTAAAAAATACTCAACATCAGCAGAAAAAAAAGTGATAGGAACACGACTAATCATCTCTGTGCCCTTCGATAACAGTCATTTTGGGAAGAGAATGCATTTGAATGAAGAACACTGGCTTAAGAAATATACTGAGGCTTATACTGAGACGCCCTTTCTTTTTTCTTTCCAGAGGGTGAAGGAGGGGACGGTCCGTTGCTGACGACGATGCGACGTGTCATTAATGTTCAAATTACACCGGGAATGCAATTTTCTACCTCATTTCTGGTGCTGACGTGGTCCAGATGAAATGAAGAAGAGGTGATGTGATGAGGCACACGGAGTTCAAGGTGCTAATGGAGTCACTGAAGGAAGAAGAGCTCCTTAATATCTTTTCTGAGCAGTTCACTTCACTCAATCACTCACTCACTCACCCAACCACTCACTGACGAGCTTTGAGTTTCATGTTTTGGAGAACTTCGTATCTTACTTTCATTTGTTTATCTATTCGCTTTTCTTTTTTAAGGAAGCAGTAACTTATTGAACTTTTCTCCATGTTTTGTATCCTTGGTCGGTCTACACGCATTAAAAAAAGGAAAAAGATAAAAAGTAAAGCTAGCGTGTTTATATTCCCATTGCCTCTAAACCCATGTGAGGACTGCTGCGATAGTGATAAACGACTAAAAATACAGACAAATAAAAAAAACGTAACTTAAGAAAATTTGTTGAGGAGTAGTGTTGATAACCACACGTGACGGTATTCCTACTCCCTCTGAAATCAAGGTAAAAGACTGCCGGAAAAAGGGTTGCTGGAAAATTAGCTATATAAAAACTGTATAAATAAAAACGATACATGGGGAGCAAAAATCAGCAGAAATGGAAACAAATTATTAGCAGTAAGTTATTATGGTTTAGTAAGGAGAAGCGTTGATGAAGCTGACGTGTTTCTATTCCCACGCTGCTGAAATCAATGTGAGGGCAGCTGGGAATCATCTTAGCTCAGTGCAACGTGATGTATAACGTTAGGCGACGTAAATCACATAGTATTACTTTACGAAGCAGGAGTTTCTCAGCACACTACTAATATATTTCCTTTTCTGCTGAGTTTCAACCGCCCATCCTTCCAAGCGTGCAGTCTCCCCACTTCTTAAGCCCATATATTCTTCCCTCTCCTCGGTCTTACTACATCCGTCCTAGCCACAGCCTCATCTATCCGCATCCTCTTGCCCTACCCCTACGAGACACCAGCCTCCGTATCAGTATAAATGAATCAAATTTCACGGCAGTCTGTTCCTGTTTTTTGCTGCGGAAGTAGAAATGGGAGAAGGGGAAAGACTATATCATCTATACTATCACTTAATCTAGAGGAGAATCTTTCGTCTCTATATTTTCCTTCTTCTCCACTTCCACTTGCAATAAAATGATCTCTTCTGACTGACAATATGAAAAATAATGATATTTTGTGTTGTTATCTAATGCGATCTCTACTTTGTCTGGTTTACTAATTGAGCTTTCCGTCCGTTTGTATTTTGTAAGATCTCATAATGAACTACTTATTTTCTAACTTAAACCCACGATAAGGAAAGAAAACATGTCGATCTAACTATCATAAAATCTAATCTCTTCATGCTTCTTTTTTTTATATATCATCTACAAAATACGCATAAAAATCTTTGTCCGTTAATCCTTTTGTCCCATTATTCTTTTTTTTGCGTCTTACCAATGTCAACTTTTTTCACTCGTATCGACAAACTAAAGGAAAAGTAAACGAAAAATCTCCAAATTATCTTTAATCAATACACGATTCCCTCTTATCGCTATTCACTCTATCTTTAAATGTATCGAAAACAACTAATTATCTTTCCTTTGACACCTTCGTTAGTTTCCTTTGGCTTTTCTTGTCAAACCATTTCTCCCGGTCCACCCTCGTCACCCAAAGCATCCTCCTTAACATTTTCATCTCAGCAATATCTATCTTCCGTTTCTGCGACTTCTTTTATGCCAAGCCTCAGGAAATAGTAAATAGTAAAAATATGTACTTCTTCCTCACCAAGTCGCTGAGTACCATTTGCTCCATATCTGGATAGTTCAGAGAGTGTACTGTACAGTGTGGCTCATAAATCTTCCTCTAGCAGGGCGTTCCATCACTTGCTCCTTGGCAGCCCAGGAGGGAAAGTTTCCGTGTCAAGGGCTGCGTGGAACCATAAATCATAGTTCGTGTCCTGATACGGCGGAAGGCTCCAGGAACTGACCCCACAAATCTGTCAGTTCCCCAAAGCCACAGGTGCTAACTTGCCAAACATACGTGCACGCCTTACCTCGCCTAGTCTTACCTAAACAACCTTGCTCAAAATACGTGGACACTCATAAGCCTTCTCATTTACGTTTGCGAGTTTTAAGGGCGACGTTCTTATCCTCCTCGCAGTGAAAATCAATACCAAGATACGAATGAGAGTGAAGGATATGATGGTGCGGTAGTGAAGCAGTGTTTCCTTTTAGGCGCAGTCAGACTTACTACTGCTACTACTGTTGCATTACAACAACTGCCACTGCTGCTGCTGCTGCTTCTGCTGCTACTATTACTTCCACTACTTTTACTACTAATACACTTTTACAACAAAAAAATTCCATTCTTTCATATTTCTCAGCAGTAATATAACAATGATAGTAATACATTCCCTTTGCAATAGATGCACCATATCGTTGATATATACAGTGTGTGTGTGTGTGTGTGTGTGTGTGTGTGTGTGTGTGTGTGTGTGTGTGTAATTCACCTCGGACGCCTGCTGGTGTGTGTGTGTGTGTGTGTGTGTGTGTGTGTGTGTGTGTGTGTGTGTGTGTGTGTGTGTTTTACTGTTTGATCTGCTGCAGTCTCTGACGAGACAGCCAGACGTTACCCTACGGAGCGAGCTCAGAGCTCATTATTTCCGATCTTCGGATAGGCCTGAGACCAGGCACACACCACACACCACACACACAACAAGGTCACAACTCCTCGATTTACATCCCGTACCTATTCACTGCTAGGTGAACAGGGGCTACACGTGAAAGGAGAGACACCCAAATATCTCCACCCGGCCGGGGAATCGAAACCCGGTCCTCTGGCTTGTGAAGCCAGCGCTCTAACCACTGAGCTACCGGACGTGTGTGTGTGTGTGTGTGTGTGTGTGTGAGACATCGACGAGTCCTCCCTATCATGTTATAGATTTCATTTATGATACTCTATACTTTTAACAAAATATCTAGGTACTTAAGAAAGAATAACAGAACAAGTTCAATATACATAATTCAAACAAATAAAAATCGTGTAGAAAGGCAAAAAAAAATCCGAATATCTTATACAGAAGAAAAAGAAAAAAAGAAAAAAACTGAACATGAGAGAGAAAAGAAAAGTGAGCAATGTAGCAGTAAAATAAAATTAAAATCCCATCCCACAAACATTTCTACCCTGCGTGGCTCGTTCAATCGCCCCCTGTCTGTCTTTCCCCCTGCACCGCCTCGCCCGGACCCTCACTAACACAGGGGGCACAGAATATCCCGCTTGTGCTGTTTCATCTAAAACATTGGGAGTTATAAATGAAAGCGTGTCTTCCCAGCCGCAATCAAACTAATATAGCTTTAATCGCTTATCAGAAATTGGTTCCAGTAATTGCCAAGTGGGAGGGAAAGCAATCCAAGCAATTATATCGTGAAAAGACCAGTTTCATCTATCAAGGGTACATTTCTCTTGATTATACAACTACCAATATTGCTCCATATAAACAGAAGACAGGTACTGGTTGCTCAATGCTTCCTGTGTGTTTGTGTGTTGTTACGACCCTAGAGTTAGCCTGACTGGGTTCCCACAATGACTGCGGCACCTGTCACTTAACTCATATTAAAGTACACAAAATATTAACATAAATAAGGGAAGAGTGACTAGGCTTTGCTGCAACAGTTTAACACAAGGGAAACTCAAGGGTGTACGAGAAATTTAGAAATATTTATATGGAAAGACTTAAGAAAAGGAATTTAAATCCTTAACATAATTTATTTACACAAAAATAAGGCAAAGTTAAACTTAATCACAATCAAGGATAAAATTAAGGCACGTAAATAGTTGAAGAAATGATAATAACATCCAAGTAAATAATATAAAGGCAATCACCAAAAATATGTCACCTCAAAATATAATAAATCAGGAATAAGTGCAAACACAGCTGCCCAATACCAAATTAAGCACCACTTACTGGGCGTCAGCACCACCTGAAGCACACAACCACATACACAAAAGAAATAACTCTTCAACATCCAAGAAATATACTAAGTTGCTCAGAAGTGTATAAGTATTATATGAAACCACAAAAATAAATAAATAAGGACAACCCTTGTTAGAGGTAATAAGTAAATAACCACAGCACACACTTTCTTCCCTCTGGCTGATGCACACAATAATAGATAAATCACCAAAACACCAAAATATTAAGATTGCTAGGCAATATAGAAACAAATTAGCACCAAGAACTCACTCTTGGCAACACCACACAAAGGCAGGCGTCCCACGCGCTGCACAAAGATAACACCAAATAATATAGGGTTAAAATCCAATACACCAAAATATTCTCACAAATCCCTAATCACAGTGTCTACTAAAGTACCGAAGAGAAACAGAACCCTAGCTAATCAGGAATACAAGAAATACTCAGCCAAGAGAAACCGAGGGGAACGGAGTGGCGGTGGGTGGTGTTGAACCAAGTATGATAGACAGACTACTTAATTAACGCGGAGTAATACGAGTATATTATTATTTGTTTTGTGTATGATGTACCTGCGGCCGTGGCTGTGTATTGTTCCGCACCCCACGGGACGCCACAATCAGGCGTACCTAACGCAGCTTCGGGTTCACTCACGCTCGCCTGGCAATCTACTTGCCTGCCTTTCTTTGACTGGTCCTCCTGTCAAGCACAGCCAGTCTACTTCTACAGTCTACTGTCTACAGTCACACTCCAGTGTGTAGACTGTAATCCTACATCATCACGCTTGCTACAAGCTCCATCTAGCCGCTCTGACTACAAGTCTCTCTCTCTCTGGCCGCCGGCTACTCATCCAGCCTCCACGCGCTCGCTACCAGGTATTTTGTATTCCTACAATAAACACAGGGAAGCTTCCCCCTGGTGTTTCCTTCCATCACACCTGCATGTGTCGTTGGTGCCACTGGTACCAGGACACGAGGGCATCCCGCTTTGGTCTGCTCTGCGTCGGTTCTCAGCCTTAGTTCGAGGGGAAAGTGTTACGTCACATGGTGTAATCTATGCATTCATTGGCTAAACGCTTCAAGACTGCTAGAGGGCGCGCTTTTAATAATCTCATTGGTTCCAGCACGATCGCTTCCTCTCTCACAAAGAGTGACAAAGGGGTAACGTCAACGACACCCTCTAAAATACCCGACAAGCAGCCGCTTTACACAAAAGTACATAAATATTATAATATATACATACGGATCACGAAATACGAACATAGTATACAATGAAATAATAAATGGATAAATAATGCATATATAGGATAGGTCGTCCTAGGAGCATTACAATAATACGCAACAAAAACACTGCTTGCAGGACGCCATTACGTCTTAACCTAAAACACATTACAATATATTAATATCTCACTGTCGTAACAATGTGTGTGTGTGTGTGTGTGTGTGTGTGTGTGTGTGTGTGTGTGTAGTGAGACCAAAGGGAAAATATGAAATATAAGGCATCCGAGCAGTAGAGATAATATTATGAAGAATCCAACTTAAAAATCTTAATTAATCTGACTTAGAAGGAAGGAGAGAACAATGTATTAATAAAGAGAAAAGAAGAAGAATGTCATGAAAATTATCCGCTCTTTTTCTCTTAATTACCACGATTATAATTCCGGTGATAAGAGTGGGTAGATCTACATTCATTGTGTGAGTACTGTAGAGTAGTGTCAACAACAAATAAGACAAGATGGACTAGGTACCATTCAACATTAAATACAAACAGGAAAGGACTTAAAGTATTGTAACACTCTAAACAGGAAAGTTAAGGCGAGCAGAGTCATACTACAAACAGCGGGAAATTTCAAGCGTGAGTTTTCTAAGTCAAAGTAGGTAATTAGCAGAGAGAGAGAGAGTTTGGCGAAATTACTTGAAGCGAGGCAGCGGAAGCGAGGCGTCGTGTGGCAGTGAAAAATTCAAAATGGTTTCTGGCCCACAATAGTAAACAAAGGCAACGTAATGAGAGTTTTCTATCTTTAACTTTACTTGATTCCTAAAGTAAATGTATCCATACTTGCACTAATGCTGTTGTTGTTGCTGCTGTTACTACTTCTTCTACCACAACAACAACAACAAAAAAAAAACAAAACAATAACATACTACTACTACTACTACTACTACTACTACTACTACTGCTACTACTACTACCACTGCCACTACCACTACCACTACACTACGATTGCTGGTGCTTCTTCTATTATGAGAAAAAAACTCACCACCACCACAACCACCATACAAGAAGACCATCCATCAACATCTATATACGCAGCAAAACTTTTTAAGCATTAAGTTACGGTTAGTCCACTTTAGAGACCCCACAAGACGTCCGAGTGAATGCCAAGTCCAGTGCGAGGCAGCAGGTGGGGTGCATAAAGCTGACAGAGCGGCCAGGACGTGAATGGGATCAGAAGGGACACGTCATAAGGAGGGTCATGGATATTTATGTTCTGTATTATGAGAAGGTTGGATCTCTCACAGGGATTTTCAAACAAGGCCACACAGTTTATTCTTTGGGTTCTCATGGATGTTTTTTTTTTTATTCATTGGTGATTGGAATATATCGTTAGGCTGCCATTAAACCTTCTGTACTAAGACGCGTTTCCACATTTATTCTGGTTACTATTTGGTGATCTTATACAGCTTCAGAAACTCATGTGGGTTAAAATAGTGAAGACTGTGGCCATTAATCTTGTGGCCTCCATAGACCTTTGGTAGTATCATTAAAATGGTCTAATTGTACACAAGTCTTAAGGTAAAATGTGTCCCAGTACTGAAGGAGTTAAAATCATTAAAAAAAACACTCAAAGTCAATTCTAGTCACTTTCACTGTAACTTGAGAAATGTAGTCTATCTAAAACAGTGGTGATACGTTTCAACATTTCATATATCGTGAATAATTGCAGCACGAGTATGACATTAACATTTTGAGCCACTGGAGAAAAGCGAGGATTATTTTCATGGTTCAATATATATTTCTGCGTATTGATATAAACATCGATATAACAAAACTAAAGAATAAGTACTCCGATAAGTAAGTGCTGTTGCTGTTTTAAGGAATATTGATAACAACAACAACCATGACAATTACCGCCATTATAATCTCTCTTGTATGTATAAGGATAAATGAACAAACACATGAACAAATACACAACGAACACATGGACAAGTAAACAGACTAGTATATAACCAACTAACAACGTGTGTAACTAAATTCACACAACTGCTGTCCTCCACGTTACAGAAAAAGTGACTCAAAAATTTCAAGGTAATTTCAATCATACATACAAATAAAAATGCATACATTCACACTTCTTCCTTGTGTCTGTCTGCCGCGTCTGATTGTCTGTTTCTGGCTGGCGGTCTTTCCACAGAAACTCTTTTTGGTAATGTAATATGATTTTCCAATGCAGTATTCTTAAAACTCTCTCTCTCTCTCTCTCTCTCTCTCTCTCTCTCTCTCTCTCTCTCTCTTTATCACGTAACATTTATTTTTCTGGTAAACCACAAAACGAACACACACACACACACACACACACACACACACACACACACACACACACACACACACACACAAACTGCCACTTCCTCGTCGTCTGCACCGCCACACATTCATAATCCGAACCATTTCATTACTTAACAAATGCTTTGGCTTTTCTGGTGTGGCAATAAGCGGCGTGAAGCATGCAGGACAATGCACCATGCCAGCCGCCACACGCCAGCGCTGCCATCTGGCCCTAATGCAGGGAAACAAATGTAAGCTTATCTTACTTGAAATCTCCTCCCCCACTTTCCACCCACTTCCTGCCTCTCCTTCTTCTTGTGTGTAATTTTGTTATATATATATATATATATATATATATATATATATATATATATATATATATATATATATATATATATATATATATATATTTTTTTTTTCATTACTCTTGTTCTTCTGTGTTTAGTTTTTGTGTTTGTTTTTGTATATGGTAATAGATGGACTTCTTTCAGTTTTTCATTTGCTTATTATTTTTTCATCTCTCTTTTCTACTTTTCTTTTTTTGTTCTTTTCGTCTTTGCTCTTGTTCTTTTGTCTTATGATGGATGTAGTTTATGTATAACTACTAATTTATTGATTTTTTTTGTCTCTTTATCCTCGTTCTCGTTTTCTCTTTTTTTCCATTTTTTCTTTTATTCTTGGTCTTTCTTGTCGTCGTTCTTGTAATGGATGCGTTTTTTCCACTAAGCATGTTTTGAGTGTGCCTGAAATACTATGCGAAAAACTGATGGCTTCTTATATCTTTTCTTAGTGTTCAATTTCATCGACGTTTAGTTATTTTCATAGTTTCTTTTTTTTTAATTCTCATTTCCTTCTCTTCCACTTCATCATTCATTCAATATATCTCAGAAAATGGCATTCCTATCCTTTATTTACTTTTTACAGTTACTTTTCCCTCGTTCCTCTTCTTCGCTTTCTTCTTGTGACTAATACATCGGATTGTTGGACTCTTCCTTCTCTTTCCTTCACTAATGACAAAATCGCATTCCTTTCTATGGTTGTTTTATAAAATTATTTCTACGTTCTTCATCTTCCTCATCGCTCTCTTCACCATCTTGCGCCATATTAATACAATAACACACTGTTTAGGCTATTCCACACAAGACAAATTCTACTCCACTGAACTGCACTGCGCGGTGTTTACTCAGGCAACAAGCGGCTCGGACAAGATTGTCACTTGCTGTCACCTACTCAACCATCCTGGTGGTGGCGGGTAGTCTGGGAATCGAGGAGAAATGTTGCACGTTGCTAGGAACTGTGAAGAGAGAGTGTTTACTGAGCTGTGCCACATTTTGTCTTGTTTCGTTAGGTTTTATATTACAGGAAAAGTTTTCAGCATAGCAGAGTTGATTTCGTCAATTTTTCAAAGCCACAGAGATCGGTGTTTCTTAGTCTTTCTTTATCTTTCTTTTCCCTTAGTCTCCGTCTTTCGTTCAGCTGCTTCCCTGTCTCATTTTTCCACTCACGTCGTCTTTCTCTTTGTTATTCCTTTCTTATCCCTTCTCTATATTCTCCTCCTCCAGTCTCTCTTAGTTGTTTACTCTGTCACTACCTCCATTACATTATCACTTTCCTTTCTCTTCATTATTTGCTTCTTTCTCCTTCTGTTCTTCTTTATCCTTCACCTCTGTCTTCTCTTCTATCCCCATTCCATTTTTTCACTCCTTTCATTAACTTCCGCCCTTTTTCCTCAACCTCCTCCTCTTCTCACCCTTTTCCTCACCTCTCAGTTTTGTTCCCCAGCTTCCTCACACCTGCCTCTATCATCCCCTGCTGCTTCCATCCTTCCCCTGGCTTTCCCTTGTCCTCATCCATCCCCGTACCCCCTTCCCAACTCAGCCTGGAGCCTAAATTCCAAACGTGCGAGGAAAATTGCTCCATTACCCATGTGTGGTGATCCTCCTCTTCCCTTTTTTCCCCCCTCCTCCTCCTTCCTCCTCCTCCTCCTACTGTTCCCTCTCTTCCTCCCCCAACAATCCTCCCCGACACGAATTTGGAAACGCGACTAAAATGCCCAGTTTAAAAGCCTATGTTCCCCTACCTTTTTATTTTTTGTTAACCTGTTTTTCATTTTCTCCTGCTGCTCACCAAATTTCTAGTCTTTTTTTAATCTTTTTTCATTTTTTTCTTGATTTAAATTTAGCTCAGTTTATTTCGGTCTCTCTCTCTCTCTCTCTCTCTCTCTCTCTCTCTCTCTCTCTCTCTCTCTGTTTCTCTTTATTTTCTTCTTCACTCTTTGTTCATCTCTTTTTTTTTTCTATCTCAGCTTATTGCCATTAGTTTACTTTTCATTATTTTATTATTCATTCTACGTATTCACTTCAATTCCACTCATATTAAGTCGTTAAGAAAGCAAGGTCAGTTTCAGAAGGACAGTGGTTCCGGTATTGGTTTTCTATCCCAGCATCATGAGGGACTTTGACAGAAGCCCCTTGTGAAGGAGACAGGACGAGAAGAGGAGAAAGCAGGAGGGGAGGAAGATGATAAGCAAAAGAAAAAAGGACTAAAAAAGGAAGTAGAGAAGAAAACGAAAGAAAAAGATGAGAGAAAAGAAAAAAAGATTAAAGAAAAGGGAAAATAAAATAAAATAATTGAAAAGAAAAAATTTAAAAGGAAGAATGAATAATAACAATACTACTACTACTACTACTACTACTACTACTACTACTACTACTACTACTACTACTACTACTACTACTACTACTACTACTACTACTACTACTACTACTACTACTACTACTACTACTACTACTACTACTACTACTACTACTACTACTACTACTACTACTACTACTACTACTACTGGAATAAAGGAGGCGGTGGCATACTGGATGAGGTATGAGCGTGAGATCGGGCAGACGTCCACGCGTAGGTTCGAATCCCACCACGTATCGCTTTGATACTTTGCCATTTGTCGAGTGGTCTAAAGTTACCATGTCACCATGATACCCAGGTTCTAGGTGGTTACACCGAAGATGCGCTTGGGTGGTGATATGGGCCTTAATATGGGTACCACTATAAATAAAATTTCCTGCGCCACTAACGGCTGAAAGCTTAACAGCGCTTTCAATACTCTTCAACTTACCTACAGGTGCTTTAGGCCAGAACATGAAAAAAGACTTCTGCTGCTGCTGCTACTACTACTACTACTACTACTACTACTACTACTACGAAAAATTACAAATAAATATAATCACAGGTAATAAAAAAGAAGGAACAATGAGAGCTAAGGAGGAGGAGGAGGAGGAGGCAGCAGAGGTGTTAGTATAAAGTGGAGGTGGAAGTCCGTGGTGCATATCAAGAGGGTGGCAGGGAGCAGTAGGAGAGGAAGGCACCAGGATGGCCAGAATGCAGTAGGGCGGGCGGCGGACACACAGGAAGTGGTGGTGATGAAAAAGTCAAGAGCTGAGGAGGTGAGAGACGGCAGGCACTCTTCACTATGACTCCTACCACTTCAAAGTTCTCTTATAGCCTTCTTCTTTTTATTTTTCATTCTATTCTATTTAACTTAGTCTTTTTTTCATTGGTTTGTATGTCTTGCCTGCTAGTTAGGGTTGACTTTCGCGTGTAATGTTTTGGTGCGGTTTTATAATGAGGATTTCGAATAAAGACATTTTTTTATGTTTTATAGTGAATTTCATGAGGCCAGGATAAAGAATAGATAGGAGAAGGAGGAGGAGGAGGAGGAGGAGGAGGAGGAGGAGGAGGAGGAGGAGGAGGAGGAGGAGGAGGAGGAACGGCAGAATAATAAAAGAAATAATAAAAAAAAGAATATGAACTAAATCTGAATAAATAATTTACAATAAATAACGAGAATAATAATGATAAGAAAAACAAGAAAATTTGCTTTAATTATGATCACTCTCCACAAGCATAAGGAAATAAATAAATGGATAATGAGGCCTGGACATAAACAGCTACACGCAATCTGAATTAAATCGTGACAATATTTTCATAATGATGTAACTTGAACACTGAAAAGTTACACACCTAAAAGAAAGAAAAAAAGAGGAAAAGCTAAGTGTAGAGAAAAAAAAAAGTTGTCTCTCTCTCTCTCTCTCTCTCTCTCTCTCTCTCTCTCTCTCTCTCTCTCTCTCTCTCTCTCTCTCTCTCTCTCTCTCTCTCTCTCTCTCTCTCTCTCTGTAAGTTTTATATGAGCATGCTGACTGAGGGTATTGGTTCAGTGACCCCAACTTATATTTATTAACTCTCTATGTCAGTATATTTTGGGGAAGGTAAAAGTTTATAAGGTGAAGCAAAAATAACGACCACACTCACTCAACAAAACAGAGGGGAGATAATGGGCAGGGAATGGAAAAAAAGGGTCATTAGTGTGCGAGTGTAGGCGAGAACTGGTCAAAATTTATCCCTCGCTTTGAAATGACGGCGTGTTGTTTGTTACCACGTCACGCGCATGTGGGAGGGACGACCTGAAAACAGATAACGTAACGAAACAGCTATCGTGTATCATAATTGTGACGGAAATGAGTTGTGTGATGGTGTGGTGGTGGTGGTGGTGATGATGTGTGTCCTATGCTGTGACTTTTACGTAGATGAAATATAGAATGGCGTGATCATTAGTTGTCTTCACTGCACATCAAAACACATCTATAAAATGAGTGGTCTTTTGGTGGTCGGGATTCTTTTGTAGCTTATAATGAACGAAATGATAAAAAATATATAAGGGTTACCTACATTAATATGCAATTCCATATTTATTTTTTTCATTGTACGTGTATCAAAACGTTACCTTCTTATCAAAACAGTGATAAAGTAAATGGCTCTTTTTTTAAGGGAAAGAAGTTTGATGATGAGAGGCCAGTCAATGATTTTTGGTGCATCATGGTGAGTGAAACGAAAAATATAATGAGTAGTGTCCCGCAATGAATGACTCTGCCCAGATAAAACAACAATGAATGACTCTGCCCAGATAAAACAGCAATGAATGACTTTGCCCAGATAAAATACAACTAAGTAAATATCTGTCGAATGATCAACTTTTTGAGGTGGTGACGAGAATATTATGATTTATGTCCCGTAATGGAAGTCTGCGTATACAAGTGTAATTACGTAATTATTGCACATGAAAAGAATTCTTAACAGTTCATAACGGTAATGAAATAAGGGGATTTTCCAGTTGATTTTGTTCATCTTAATGAATGAAATGAGGACGAAATGAGCGACTTTGTGTAGATGGATAAACAATATTTTTATAATTTGCTTTAATCTTTGCCGCATTGTTACGGTGATGAAATATTATTTGGGGCGATTTATAATGATGAATGGAGTAAGAAAACTATTCATATCTGGTAATTAAGGGTTGCGTAGATAAATATAATTACGTAATCATTTGTTATTTTTGTCGTGCATCATAACTATCTACGCATTATACAAAGAGGAAATTAAGAGCTCTTCTGGAATTACTTTTATCACATTTCCTAATGAATGAAGTGAGAAAATGATGATTTATGTTTCGTAATAAATGACTGGATAGATAAATGTAACTACGTACTCATGCATCAACTCATTTTCACATCAAATCATTACTTATACATTATAAAAGCTGATGAAGCCCTTTGGAATGGCTTTTGTACTTCACAGAAAAAAAAAATTCATGAGAGTTATTAAGTAAGTCATTCAAATTATATGTATAGTAAAAAACTGTCTGACACAAGTGGCTATGGGGAAAAAAAAATGTCCACCAGTGATAGACTAAAAACACTATAGCATCTACAAAAAAGAAGAAAAAAATCCTTTGAGTCTTATTCATTACAGTGTTTAGAGACGCTGTCGAAGAATAATATACATCTTAGTGGTTAGTGATAAAAGGAAAGATGCCACAAATAGCAGCGAGAAGGTTAAGCGAACGTCGCACAGCTGTGAGGGAGGAGCAGGTGCGAGCTGCTTTTCTGTACCTCACTTGCCGCAACACCGCAACATTTCGCTGTCTAAATCTACTTCCTCCACTAATGCGCCGCCACGTCCCATGAGACACCTTCGCTTCCAATTTGCAACACGCCAAGCCACCAGGAAGCGCCCAGCAGAAGATGCAAGACGCAGAGGGAAGGAGTATAGCAAATCTGACTTCTCCAGGAACAGTTAACTTTGGTGCGACGGAAGGAAACTGATTATAAATGGCAGTGGTCTTCCGTGTATCTTCTGGTTTTCTATTTAGTTTTATTGGTGTTTCTCTTAATGATGTTTTTGTGGTGTTGTTTATTTCTTTATCCGTCTAACTGCTCACCCTTCATTTATCTATTTGTTCATTTTACTAATCTGTTAAATGGTTAGCATCTAAACATTTATTTGATTTATTTGCTTCCGCGGTTTCCTCCCATCCCACTCCTCTTCTAACATCTCTCATTTGATCTAATTCTTTTCTCAGCTGACGAATTAATCTCTTCTTCTTGTATAAAGTCCATGCACTGAAAAAAAAAAAACTTTATAAAGACGAACCACTGCCATTCTGTCTGTCTTCATGGAGGAATTTCGTTGACTTCTCAAGACGCATCAGATGTAATTATATTAACCTCTTTCTTCAAAGGAACAGGAAGACGAAAGACCGTGACGAGTTTGTCCTCTCTAATCAAATCCACATCCTCCTTGTAATCACAGACATTGAGAGACGGAACGGACTTTTTTCACACATTTTTCTTTTTTCTTCTGTATGTCATTACGTTATATTCTTGTTCGGCAAAGTATTAAACACCTTGTACTGTAAAATGAACACTGTTGTGAAATGAAACTGTGTCAGGAGGAAAAGTGAGGGAAAGAAAAGAATCCTATTTTTAGAATGAAAAGTGTTGGAATAAAATCAAGAGAGAGAGAGAGAGAGAGAGAGAGAGAGAGAGAGAGAGAGAGAGAGAGAGAGAGAGAGAGAGAGAGAGAGAGAGAGAGAGAGAGAGAGAGAGAGAGAGAGAGAGAGAGAGAGATTTGCACACACACACACACACACACACACACACACACACACACACACACACACACACACACACACACACACACACACACACACACACAGCATCCAGCGTCCATATAAAAAATTCATATATTAAGTGGATGCATGCAATATAGCGACCAGCTCTAAGTTATGTCCATCAAATCAGGATAAAAAGGAGACCGAAGCAATGCGCCCCAGACCATATGATGACTGGATAAGAAAAGTGTATAACCATCGTTTTCAACCTCCCTTCAGTACCAGGACGTATTTCCATATTCATTCTGCTCACTATTTGACGACTTTATACAGCTTCAGAAACTTATGTTGGGTATTGAAATAGTGAAGACTTTAGCCATTAATCTTCTGACCTCTATAGATCCTTCCTAATGTAAAATCAAATCGTCTAATCTTACCCAATACTTGAACTGAAAAAAAAAAAAAAATGCGTCCCTTTACTGAAGAGGTTAAATGCTTTCCCTGACATGTCTAACCAAGTTTCTGTTAACGTAATTATATCAAAATTTTAAACACACGCTGTTCCTCGAGGCAAATCTATCTGGCCTGATGATAACCGCGATTCCTTCCAGATGACATTGCCTGCCCGCCACTCCTGCAGACTTTATTCATTACGCTGTTAAGTGTGTGAGGGCTTTATTTACTCCCTCACTCTGGTCCTCCATGACAAAACCACGGCAGTCCGGCAGGAGAAAAAGACTCACAGCTGCTCCTAACTTTTATTCCCAAGTTAGGTACAGGAATGAGAGCTTTTTTTTTCTTTTTGTAAGGAAGCATTTTTTCTTAAAGAGAGAGAGAGAGAGAGAGAGAGAGAGAGAGAGAGAGAGAGAGAGAGAGAGAGAGAGAGAGAGAGAGAGAGAGAGAGAGAGAGAGAGAGAGAGAGAGAGAGAGAGAGAGAGAGAAAGAGAGAGAGAGAGAGAGAGAGAGAGAGAGAGAGAGAGAGAGAGAGAGAGAGAGAGAGAGAGAGAGAGAGAGAGAGAGAGAGAGAGAGAGAGAGAGAGAGAGAGAGAGAGAGAGAGAGAGAGAGAGAGAGAGATCAAATCTCCAACATATATTTTGCACAGCATTCTCTCTCTCTCTCTCTCTCTCTCTCTCTCTCTCTCTCTCTCTCTCTCTCTCTCTCTCTCCCCTCCTTCTCCTATTTTCTCTCCCTTTCCAGTAGGTCCACTCCCAAACTTCTAAAGATAAAACCCACACGTTGTAATATTCAGCAAAAAGTCACCACGAACAGCAAGAATGGTAGACACAAGGCGTCCGTCAGTCTGGTGAGATGAGAGGGAC
>NC_059271.1:22165374-22172874 GCF_017591435.1 Portunus trituberculatus | reverse complement strand
TAATTTGTATTCACATTCTTATCCATTTCATTCGTAAAGTCTAGAACCCCCTCACTATCAACTGATTTGTTTTTCCTCCTATCTTTGAGCTAAAATATTTCAAAAGCATAGTATCAAGACAACTCTGGAACTTAACTAACAATTTTTTTTTCGATTCCTGATGCGTCTTTCATTTATCTTGGTTGAACACGCGGGAGGTGCGGAAGAAGTGCGAAGGTTGACGGTAACAAATTGACTACAGCTCCTGCTCCTTTTACCAACAACCACCGTACAAATGCAGGATCATCTTTCAAGTTGATTTACGTTGTTTTTGTAAGCAAGGTGAACATTTAAGAGGAAAGCTTAGGTGGTGGCTGTCTGATTAAAAGTGTACACCTGCTACTTGTGCTTATGTACTACTTGGTGAAACAAAGATTTTTTTTTTCAGTTTTCCTTTTTTTTTTCTGAAGTACAGTGAACATTTAAGGATAAGACAGTGACAGGACAATCGCAGTTAAACAAGTATACAAAACAATTTTTCGATTTCAATTTGCACGCTCTCCGTGAATGACTATGGTTAAAAGTGTTGCATCTGAAGAAAGGTGGGATAGTGACATTTGGTTCGCAGGTAAGCAGGTAAAAGTTATTAGTGTAATATCTCCATCATGGCCACCTAGTAAATTATTCATGTCAATTTGTATACATTCTCTAAGTTATTGTGTGTGGTAGTGGTAAGCTAGGAAAGTGAACAGTTGGTCAGATAAACAAGGTAAACTGGTATTATATCACCTTCAGTGTGGCTTCATGACGAATATTTCATGGCGACTGGGACACTTTCTCTGACTATGAATAAATATGGTGGGCAGTATTTCACTCCAAGAGAACCAACATTTCACTGTGATTTGTACTAATTCACAGTACTAAAAGCAATATATATGTTCTTTACAAGGAATTACTAGAAAGAAGAGCACAAAAATAATACATTTTACAATTTTTTTGCCACTAAAATGTTTGGAGGTGGCTGTACAGCATGAAAAGATGTCTCGGAGTTCCTATCACTGAAGCAAACGTGAACCTAGTAGTAGTGACAGACTAATTGCATCTTACTGCCATCTCTTCACAATACGTGATAATTTTCCCTTGCGTGGACAGTGTTTCATTTAAAAGATGTTAAGATGATTACATATTAATTGTATGTGGTTATATGATTAAATTTTCATTTCGATTTCCTTCCTTTCTGGAAATAACCATGACCGGCAGCGTTCCGCGACAAAAAAAAAAAAAAAGTAAAGGAATTCGAAATATTTTCTATAAAAGCACCGCATCCATTTGTCCATAATTTTTTATCTTTTTTCTTTTTTTTTTTCAATCACGGAAGTCCCACGCAGGGCGGACGCACACACAAAGATATATTGCAGGAGACGATATCCAAAGCTATTGTTATTTATTCATAGGAGAGCCCATGACGAACTAGAAAACAAAAAACAAAAAACGGAATAGAAAAAAAAAAAATTGTTCGGTGCAATTTCTACCTTTACAGAAAAAAAAAAAGCTTATATTCATTCTCTGAAGTTTGAACGATTTTAAAATACGTATATGAAAAGAATTAATAGACGCTATACATCTAAATGAATATTTCTGCACTGGCGTTCATTTTCTTTGGTCTTCATACCAATATTTCATTCAGATCGCTTATCAATAGAAAACCATAATAGGAATCGTTAGACCATTTGAAAACCACAATGAACTACAGGGATGCGCATCAAAAGAAAGTCTATAACGTTTAAATTTCAGATAGGTCATGCTGAATGAAAATAAAAAAAAAGGGGCACATACATACAGATAGCCAAACAAATAAACATACATACGTACACACAAAGACAGGTAGACAACAACCACAGGTCCATACAGACAAACCCACCCACATTAAATAAAAAAAAGAGAAATATCTGATACAAAATGCAAATGCGAAACAATACAATATTCAACTTTAGTATAATCAAAAGTACAGCATACTCGTACATACGTATAACTTATTCCTCCTTGCACGCAGAAGGCACTACATACAACTTGCGTACACATACAAGCCAATATAATTGACAGGAACAGAAATACACACGCACATCTAGGCCAGGCACTCTTCTACGTACGTGAAGCGACACGTGGTTTTCAAGTCTTTTTTTCTATGGTTCTAATGAAATATTTTGTATGTTATCAACACATGAATTACTCCGTTAAATATTTGTGTGACTTCAAAAATAGACGGAGAGAGAGAGAGAGAGAGAGAGAGAGAGAGAGAGAGAGAGAGAGAGAGAGAGAGAGAGAGAGAGAGAGAGAGAGAGAGAGAGAGAGAGAGAGAGAGAGAGAGAGAGAGAGAGAGAGAGAGGAGGAGGAGGAGGAGGAGGAGGAGGAGGAGGAGGAGGAGGAGGAGGAGGAGGAGGAGGAGGAGGAGGAGGAGGAGGAGGAGAGGAGAGGAGAGAGAGAGAGAGAGAGAGAGAGAGAGAGAGAGAGAGAGAGAGAGAGAGAGAGAGAGAGAGAGAGAGAGAGAGCGTTTCTGAATACAGGCCTTTGTCTCACAGATGAGGCATGAGTCGTGACTAATGCGGACAAACATAACTCAACCATCACGGCCTTCAAAGCGACTCACCGGCGATGCACTGATTGTCGACAGCCGCTACTCCCGTCAAAGCCTCCACGCATTACTCGCTAAATAAACTGTTTTCCCGATGTGCCTTTGACTGCTCCACCACGCGTATTGTATTCAAGCCACTCTCCCACTCTCTTCTGTGTTATAGTGGTGAAAATGGAGCTTCATTCGGGAGTATCGTTGTTCCATTGTTTATTTACTCACGTTTGAGGTGTTTTTAAAGTTTCCCCGGGGGTTTATTAGTGCTTTTAAGTCTTGTTTTGTTAGTGTCTCAGGAACTACGTGTCTAAAAATTTGATAACACTTAATTAAATATACATACGTGACTAAGATAATACAGATGATGATGATGATGATGATGATGATGATGATGATGATGATGATAATGATGATGATGATGATGACAATAATAATAATAATAATAATAATAATAATAATAATAATAATAATAATAAAAACAATAATAATACAAGGCTGACACCGGCAAGCAACTTTTCTCAGAAATTTTTCAGACAAATTTTGTAAGATGGCCCTTTAGATAATTCTGTAACGTAAACTTTTATTTTTAGTGTTATGGCCTATAGCGCCTGTAGGCACACTTGAAGAGTATATGTGGGAAGCACTGTTCAGCTTCCGCCCATTAGTGGGTCAAGCAATTTTATTTATAGTGGTACCCATATTAGGCCCGATATCACCAACCAAGCGCATCTTTGTTGCAGCCACCTAGAACCTGGGTATCATAGTAACATGTACGTAATTTTAAAGCACTCGACAAATGGCATAGCTTCAAAGTGGTATGTGGTGGGATTCGAACCTACGTGTGGACGTCTGCCAGATGTCCCACGCTCACCACCTTATTCGCTACGCCACCACCTCCCTAGAAAAATAAACTTATCTCTTTTGTTCTCAGCGCGTCCATGACAACAGTTCCTTAAGGTGCTCAGAATCTCAACAAAGGATAACAGCGGCAGAGAAAGCGTTAATTATTTTGCCCCCAAACAAATGAGCACACACTCGCTATTACCAGGAATGACTTCGGTGTTAATTATGCAGTGTGATCCGGAAGGCTTCACTCCCCGCCGCGTCTCCTTCAGGACAAAACACAGGTTATTGCTCATGCCTCTCCTGCCTCAATTCCTTGCTTGGCGGGGACGTGGCTGGTGGCGGCGCGACGCTCACGGGATATTCCACACCACCTTTACATATTGTTCCTCAGCTCTGTGTTCGCCTCAGCATTATTCCCTAGTCTCCAGCGAACGTACGAACAAATTCAAATCGAGTCGTCCTCAAACGTAATGCCTCACGACCACAAGTTGGCAGCTCATTACCACAGCTCACACACACGCTATTCTCACCCGTGCCATCGTGCTCTCTCATGCCGCCCACACAGCAACCACCGCTGCCACCACCACCACCATCACCAGAATCACCGAGATTTGATCTCAGGCATTAATATTCTCAAGCCGCCTTCACCTCATTGCCTCTGGTGGTGAAACTATGTAACACTAAACTTTTTAAAAATTTCCTGGCGTTTTTCACATATAAGGAATTAACATTTGTGGATATAAACACATTATGAAAAGAAGAATAAAAAAAAGACCCAAGCCGTCCTAATCTCAATGGCTTCCTTCCTGAAATTGCGTAATACTGACAATCCTGGATTTTTGTTAAGTTTCTTTTTGTGTATAAGGGTAAAAAAAATACTGAATGGCATCAACAGACCGAGAAAAGGAAAAATAACACTTGCTGATTGCCTCTTCCCAGTAAAAGAACACGTTTGCTTTTCCCTTGTCGTTAAGGGAAATCATGGCAATAAAAATGAACGACGGGTTGGACACTCGTACGTGACTGAAAGACAAAATGGTAAAAACAGGATATTGTTGTCTAATTGCGTCTCGAGCCAGAGAGAGAGAGAGAGAAAAAAAAAAAAAAAAAAAAAAAAACAAGACAGCAGAGCTGGCTTTACCTTCTGGCAAGTACGACGAGTTCTGGTCAATAACAGCAAAAGTAAAGGATGAAAAAACACACTCATGGAGATATGATAGCAGCAATAAAAACTTGGCTCAAAGGAGCACAGAGACGTGACTCATAAGGTTTGAAACACTTAGAGGAAACTATTGTAAGAAACACTCGACGGATACACTTGAAGGAAACATTATGGAAGCTAAACAACTAAAGGAAACACTTGAAGGAAACACGAAGGAAACTAAACAACTAAAGGAAACACTTGAAGGAAACATTATGGAAGCTAAACAACTAAAGGAAACACTTGAAGGAAACACGAAAGAAACTAAACAGTCAGAGGAAACAAATAATAGCAGGAGACATTTGAAAGAACTATTTGTAGGAAACATTTGAAAGAGAACACGAAGGAAAACACTTACAGGAAACACTTGGGAAAAAGAAAAAAAACTTGAAAGAAGCACTTAGGTGGGATGGGTTTGATACACTTGACAACATCACTCACCCAACGACGACCTTGTGTTTCTACGGCAGTTAGTCCTACTTCATATAATGGCTTGTAATTCTCCAGCAACATTCTGTAAAGGACGTAGGTAACTGTTAGTAATAGCAACATTATTATAGAGATAGCTACGATAACAAAACTTTACTGATGATGATGGAATGATGAAGGTGAAGATGATGATGATGATGAAGGTAGTAAAAATAACACACGATTTTACCTCTCTCCAACAAATTAAACAATGTTAAAGAAAAAAAACAAAAGGAGGAGGAGGAGGAGGAGGAGGAGGAGGAGGAGGAGGAGGAGGAGGAGGAGGAGACAAGAGAAGAAATCTATCCGTGGCCATAGAGAACGAACCACTCATTTGCTTAATAAAGAACCCATTTGATAATAAAGAACCTAATAAATATGATAGAATATGGAACTCTCTCTCTCTCTCTCTCTCTCTCTCTCTCTCTCTCTCTCTCTCTCTCTCTCTCTCTCTCTCTCTCTCTCTCTCTCTCTCTCTCTCTCTCTCTCCTGGGTACGTCGACAACCAAACTAGCAATCAGGGGAACAGAAAATTGCAAGCGGATCGAGAGAGAGAGAGAGAGAGAGAGAGAGAGAGAGAGAGAGAGAGAGAGAGAGAGAGAGAGAGAGAGAGAGAGAGAGAGAGAGAGAGAGAGAGAGAGAGAGAGTGTGTGTGTGTGTGTGTGTGTGTGTGTGTGTGTGTGTGTGTGTGTGTGTGTGTGTGTGTGTGTGTGTGTGTGTGTGTGTGTGTGTGTGTGTGTGTGTGTGTGTGTGTGTGTGTGTGTGTGTGTGTGTGTGTGTGTGTGTGTGTACTGACTCAGGAATATCTCAAAAAGAGAGAAAGAGAGGAGAGTTTGTTGCTGGAAACGGGAGATAGGGAGAATGCTTTGCAAGAAGATAGAGGAGGAGGAGGAGGAGGAGGAGGAGGAGGAGGAGGAGGAGGAGGAGGAGGAGGAGGAGGAGGAGGAGGAGGAGGAGAAGGAGGAGAAGGAGAAGGAGAGAAGGAGAAGAAGGAGAAGGAGAAGGAGAAGGAGGAGAAGGAGAAGGAGAAGAAGAAGAAGAAGAAGGAGAAGGAAGAAGGAGAAAAGAAGAAGAGACAGAGACGAATACAAAGTGTTAGCAAGAGTTGAAATAAAATGAAAAAAAAACAAAACAAAAAAGAAAACACGAGGCAAGGTGGAGGGATATATAGCCTGTAGGGTATTGGGTTCACTGTGGACACATGTGGCAGGGCGTGGAAGAGAAGCAGGAACTGACGCGGTGACACCTTCAATTGCCTGGCTTGTCTTGTCTTGTCTTGTCTTCCTTCCCTGAGCTAAGATACGAGTATTCAGAACGAAGAGTAGAACTTTAATAAGCGTGAGCCGTAGAATATTCCTTGTTTCTTGTTTTTTCAATCTGTTTCCTTTCTATTTGTCATGTTTTCCTGTAATGATTAACTTGAGACATTTTTTCTCGTTCCACAATGATCAATAAATATAGTTGTTTTACCTACTTTCAATTGTCTGCTCTTTTTCCCTTTCTTTACGATTCGTATGAATATTTAACGGCTTCCAGTGTAGCGGATTGCTGCATATCGCCGTGAAAGGATTCGTGTAGTTTTCTTTGGTACTCGAGAGTAAACATATGTTTGGTACTACTTCAAGGATTAATTGGAATGTATTGAAACTTAGATCAAACAGACTGCTTGCTCTAAAGGGGTAATTGAGCATATAACATGATAAGCAACAATATTACTGATGAATAAAAGCTGCACTCTTACTATCATCAAACTCACTAAATTTGTTGCTTGGGTATTAGATCAAGAATGAACAAACATATAATGAATTTAATTTCGATCAAAGAGAGTGCTTTTCTAAAGAGACAATCAAGCATACAATACGGTACCAGCCTTGTTCATGAGATACTGATGCATGTAGTCTTATCGTTAACCCTTTGCTATGAACTCCTATCATTCAACACAGTTCTCTAATAATGGGCAATCCTTTTCCCTTTTCCTTTTCTCAGTTTTTGCAAGCCTAGGCCAATGCTATCCTTACATTAAAAAAAATGCCATAATAAATCGTACATTTTAGAAAAACATTTCGACATTAGTCACTTAATTAAATAATTCTTTCACTTGCAATAATAAAGCTAATATTCCCTTTTTTTGTGTACATAACATCTTTCAACACAACTCTGAATGCTGACAGAGAACAAATGACCATAACAGCTAAAACGGTAAATCCATCATAATAGCTCTCAGAATGTACACAACACACTTAATGAGTTTCATCACTACACCGTAATTGCGATGAGAAAATACACTCATAAAACCATCCAGTCCATTCGCTGTAATAGCACTAAAATACACAAATTGGCATCGATTTACTACAAAACGCGTAAAGCACTCGTGCTGGAC
>NC_059271.1:22135374-22160374 GCF_017591435.1 Portunus trituberculatus | reverse complement strand
TAAAAAGGTTGTTTGTTCTGCAATTCTTAAGAACATTGACTCTTACAGGAACACAAAACTTAAACATACTACTAAGCGTTTCAGAGGGAATAACTTTGTAAGGAACACGCATATCATTATGAAATTTTGCCACAGTGTATTTGACACCCTCCCCGAATATCCCAATGTGTCATGAATCGTCAACAGTATATAATAATGGCACTTCTCCCTATAAAAACAGGAGAAAGTCACTTATCCCTCACGAAGAAACGGACAAGTGGTGAGAAATGGTGACGTAGTACTATCTGTGACGTAGTAACAAGCTCCACCCACATAGTCCCTCCCCCTGCTCCTACCCTCCCTCTCTTCCATCCCCTCCCATATTTCGCTCCCTTCCTCCCTTCCCCTCCCTCCCCGTCTATGTATTCCCCTACCTCCTCTCTCTCTCTCTCTCTCTCTCTCTCTCTCTCTCTCTCTAAGTCACCATTTCTCACCACTTGTCCGTTTCTTCGTGAGGGATAAGTGACTTTCTCCTGTTTTTATAGGGAGAAGTGCCATTATTATATACTGTTAACGATTCTTGACACATTGGGATATTAGGGGAGGGTGTCAAATACACTGTGGCAAAATTTCATAATGATATGCGTGTTCCTTACAAAGTTATTCTAGAAAAAACGTGCCCTCAAACTCTCTGAAACGCTTAGTAGGTTAGTTCGATTCTTAACTCATGAGTGAATTTTAACTCTATTTTTTTCTTTTAACTTTACTCTGGATACTATCCTAATACATTTAACTTAGGGTAGCATTGCTTATAATGAAGGATTTTGAAATGTTGTTAATTGTGGTGCCGTACTAGAGTTTCGAAATAAAAAAACACACGAAAAAAAAAACATGAGAAGAAAGTTGTAATAAACTTTTTATTTTTCATGTGAGAATACGTATGACGACCAAACCTTACTCAAACTATTCTGAAATCCTGCTCCATACTTTCATAGCTTGCTAAGGAATGCAGCCCTCACCCTTACCTAGAAGTAATAATGATATATCGTCAGTTTGCAGTTCAGAACACTCTCACTCTCTCTCTCTCTCTCTCTCTTACACACCCCTCCCTCACACACACCAGGAAACAGAACTAAAAATACACTACCACCATTACTAAATAATTGGGTTAATGATATTTTCTAAGATTATCAATAAGCTTTCTCAACCTCCACGCTAAAATCCTGGAAGAAAGTGCTTATTATAACCTACGAAATGTGTAACTTTCATACCATAAAGTGGCAATAATGTATCGTATAATCATGTTTCGTATCATCCATATTACTACGAACACCTGAATGATGTACATCGTGAACTAGCAATTCATATATTTTGCCCCCCCTCCCTTAACCCACATACACTATAGCAAACAGAACTAAAACTACCCTATTAACACTAGATAGACGATAGATATTCCCTTTACTCCCATGACGAATTCAATGCACATCACACAGCGGCATGACTTATCCCTTGGTGACAGTCTGAATACGCGATCCCAAAACAACCTTCCCCCATGTTCATCCTATTGACACCAACATGGTCTTACGAATCAGCTTATGTACTATTGTCGTCTCCTTCACTCAAGTGTGTGCAACTGCATCCGCCAACTGAGGGTAAGGTGATTAGTGAAAGCAAACTCAAAGAAATCCCTATATTCAAAAAAATTCCCTTTCACCTAGAGTATTTCCAAAAGACACAGAGATGATTAGCCTGGTTTTCTTCTATTGGCAATGTAGAAATCTTGTTGATCTGCCACTACAACCATAAAATAATCCTTAGATATCCATGTAACTCAAGTAGTCTTTAAGATGTAGTGGAAGTGAGACACGTTAAAGCTTCAAATTATTGTTCCGAAGCAGATCCAAGCGAACACATTTCATCTTCCTTCTATCTCCTACACCTTAGGGTTATTTCAGGTGCTAATTTGTTTAGAAACACATGCAGCGCCTGAAATGTTGCGCATCACAGCTGGAAATTACATGAAGGAGGTAGTCAGGCAATCTGTGCAGTTCAGCTTAGGGTCAGTATCCCGTCTAAGCAGGAGAGCCTAGTAGGATCTTCACAGCTCAAGCTCTACTTGCAGCCTGCTCTCCTACATCTTGTGTGTGTGTGTGTGTGTGTGTGTGTGTGTGTGTGTGTGTGTGTGTGTGTGTGTGTGTGTGTGTGTGTGTGTGTGTGTGTGTGTGTGTGTGTGTGTGTGTGTGTGTGTGTGTGTGTGTGTGTGTGTGTGTGTGTGTGTGTGTGTGTGTGTGTGTGTGTGTGTGTGTGTGTGTGTGTGTGTGTGTGTGTGTGTGTGTGTGTGTGTGTGTGTGTGTGTGTGTGTGTGTGTGTGTGTGTGTGTGTGTGTGTGTGTGTGTGTGTGTGTGTGTGTGTGTGTGTGTGTGTGTGAGTGTGTGTGTGTGTGGGTGTGTGAATTCATACTCAGCAAGATATGCCAAAAGACATTATTTTATCTTTTTTCCACCGAGCTGATTTCTGAAGAGACGCACGAGGCTAACCTGATTTTAGCATTGCCACGCGTCACTCGATGTCTCCGCACTGCGACAAGACAAGACAAATAATTTTCCCAGAGACGAAACACAAATTAGTGAGTGAATTAGTATGCACATCAATCCCGCCGTCTCACAGACACACCATCTGCTAATAAACCTTTCTTGTATGCGAGAGTTGCACTTCAAGCTTTCCGTCTAAAGTTTCTGAGGAACTGCTGAAGAGAGAGAGAGAGAGAGAGAGAGAGAGAGAGAGAGAGAGAGAGAGAGAGAGAGAGAGAGAGAGAGAGAGAGAGAGAAAATCATAAGAAAGCGTGTGTAATCTCTGAAATGAACCACGACGCTGCAATTCCTTGATAGTCACAATAAAGGTTGCCCTGGACCCCTGCTGCACACTGCTACTAGTTCTCCGCTTCCTGCTTCCCCTTTGAGTAGGAAACTTGGCAAGAATCGGAAAGTGAAAGAAGAACTATAATGCGAGGCGGACTCTGGAGATCAAATATCTATCTTCCTGAATGGCTCATGAGGTGAGAGGAGTCTGAGAAGAAGGGCAGGTATATATAGCGTGCAATACGGGAAGAGATAGGGTAACATAAGACTTTCGAAAGCGAACCTTCTGTCTTTTAAGATTTAAGGCTAAATAAGAACACATGAAGAGAACATGAGAGGAAAGCTGCGAAACACACTAGTCCCTGAATTATGTGAAATACTGTGTGTCATTCAGTCACTAACAGCCACACTTCTAAAGAACACTGTATAGAAGTAACACCCCAGCACCTACAGTCATACGGAATAAGATGGAGGAGGTGACGGAGGGATAGCGAACACGTCAGCCGGAGATGGCAGGTGTAGCTTGGGATGAGGACACCACAGGAGGAGTGGCGGGAGGCAGCTGTGAGTGACGGGTGACCTTGGTAAGGGAGATGGCCGGGAGGATTGCGTGAGAGGCGGGAAATAAGTGAGTCTCAGCGGAGAGAGAAGGATGACGGAACGAGGAATGGGTTGGTGATCATCTCAAGGTAAGGACGAGAGGAAGACACTGCTGAACGACGTGTATTTTTAGACTACACAAGTATGTTATTTTTTCCGTATGGCTGCTACATATAATCCCGTTTTCCTAGTGAATTTCATGTCAATAAACAAGATTTCTTTTCTTTTCCATTTTCCCTCTCCCACTCCACTCTCTACTCTACCAATCCAAATCCTTCACGTTTCTAAAATTGCCATGCTTTAAATCTTTCAATACATCAGATACTTTTTACGTTTCTTTTTCTTTCTTTCACTCATTTCTTTCGCAGCTTTCACACGCCGCACGCCCTTTCTCAGTTTGCTATAACAGCTTAACTTTCGCTCCACACAGTAACTAGTGACACTAAATACTATATCAATGAGTACGAGAATCGGTTTTCATATAAAGCAACAAAACTGAAAAAAAAAAATATACAAAACCCAACTGTGACATCATAGTGGAAGGTGTGAATGGAGGGTGTGGTGGAGTGGATGCGATTGATGTGGTTGAGATTTGAGGTCGTGGTGAAGGATGGATGTGGAAAGAGCAGTGGAGTGGGGAAGTATGTATGAAGGTAAGAGGGATGGGCGTGGTGAAGTGTTGGTGTAGGATGAGTGGTGGAGTGGGGAAGTATGTATGAAGGTGAGATGGGAAGGGCGTGGGGAAGTGTGGGTGTGGGATGAGTGGTGGAGGGTTGGGTTGGAGGATGAGTAGCTCTCCCTTTATCCATCTACTCTCCAGTTTCCTTTTTTAACTTATTATATATTCATTACCTCTTCCTGCTCCATTATTTATTACGGCTGTCTTGTTTCTACTGTGTTTCTCACGTCCCCCTCCCACTCTTCATGAATATTCAACTAAATTCCATCACAATTCTCTCTCTCTCTCTCTCTCTCTCTCTCTCTCTCTCTCTCTCTCTCTCTCTATCCTTGCTACATTTTATCTGTTAAATTATTCGACACACATTGAATTTCTCAGGTTTGTATAATGCAATTGAAATAATTTATATCCATTTAACTTCATAATCAAGCTACATATTAAACATGTGTGTGTGTGTGTGTGTGTGTGTGTGTGTGTGTGTGTGTGTGTGTGTGTGTGTGTGTGTGTGTGTGTGTGTGTGTGTGTGTGTGTGTGTGTGTAATACTAAGAACAATAACAATAATAATAATAATAATAATAATAATAATAACAATAATACGGTTTATTAATAATTGCAGTACATACATACTGAAAATGCCCATATGGGGATTGAGGGAGACTTAAGATTAGAACCTTAACTTAGCTCTGTGTGTGTGTGTGTGTGTGTGTGTGTGTGTGTGTGTGTGTGTGTGTGTGTGTGTGTGTGTGTGTGTGTGTGCGCGCGCGCGCGCATAAGAGGAACGGTCACTGTATTTGATCTTTTAATCACATTTTATTGGAACTGTCTGTCTGGGGGTAATCTCTCGTCCTGCCCCTATCTTGCAGTTTTACGAAACGCTTACACTTGGAAATATCTCATGGAGGCGAGGCACACAACAGAAAATAGTTATAATGCAGGGAATACGTGCTGTTCAGAATGGGCAAAAGGAAACCACATGATGCACTGAAAGAGTAATGCGAACAATGAAGAAAATAAATAAAATGAAATATATGAACAAATAAAAAAAAAAACAGAAAAAAAACTTAAATAGATTAACCTTTCTTTTAATTCTTCTTTTTCAATTCTGGGGACGCCGGTAACAGCAGGATAATTTGCATTCTAATCCAAGTTTTTGCTTTATTCCCGTCTCCCGGATACATATGGAAACAAGTAAAATGAATGTATCGATGACATTCACTGACAAACTTGAAATGAAAACTATTAAAGTTTACAAGAAAACCGGTTGTTTGCTATATATACAACCCCGATTTATACAATAGTTTGTTGATGGCGTTGCACAAGACTCTAGAAAGATAACAAGGAATACAGACGAGAAGAGGAGGAGGAGAAGGAGGAGGAGGAGTGAAGAGGGGCAGGGGCTAAGAGGAGGGGATAAGGGAAAGGGCATGGAGAGGAGAGGACGAAGGGAGGGAATCGTGAGGAATTAAAGGATGAACAGTGGAGTGGATGAGAGTGGAGTGCAGTAGGAGGCAAGACGCGGAGAGATGAGCGGAGGCGGCGGGAGGATTGGGGAGTATTGGGTGGCTGCGTTTATCAACCTTGTCATGCAGGTGGCACTATACCAGACAATGTACGGCCCAGAGGAAGGGAGGGAGGGGGCAATCACTGTTATTACTGTGTCTGGTATAATTGTTGGTATAGTGTGATCTACATAATTATTAAGTCCTCAGTATTACTATCTATTTTATTCTCTCTATTCATGAAAGTGTCGCTAGCCAAGAGCAACTAAAATTGATGGAAGAAAAAGTCCACTAAAGGTGCTTAAGAAATCAGTGAATGTACGTCCAAAATTATCTGGAACAGTATCTAGAAGGGCTGATGCAAACACTCCATGCCATAGAGTAACAGCGAGAGTAAATGCAATGTTATCCCTTACATCAAGCCAATCCACTCAGCATCAATGGCAAGGTAACATATTACTGCGGTACCATGCGAGGTAATAATATCAATGACAAGTAGACTGGCTGGTGAAATGTAGCAAAGGGAATGTGATTGTGTCAGCCTCGCGCTTCGCCAAACTCTTTTGTTCTGTCCATTCCTAACACCTTTGTCATTAGTGCGTCACCCTCTTCCTTCAGCTTTTGACTCCAGATTGTCAGAGGGTAACCCTTTACAACAGAGAACAAACACCTCTCCTACTTGTACGGTTTTGTAATATACTCGTATTGTAAAGCCACACCGAGAATTACATGATACTTCAATATACAATAATGAAAGGCTGCACACACACACACACACACACACACACACACACACACACACACACACACACACACACACACACACACTTCTTGGTGCAACTTATGTGTAGGATAGATCAGCCACGTAATTATAATTTATGCTTCATTCCACCACGGTATTTCATCACTTTTTTTTTCACGGTCTTCTACGATTTACACGAAGGAAGTTTAATAACCACTCAAGGAGAGGGGGGATAGAGGGCGGACGGCGCGACGCCTCCACTCAGCACCCCTCTTGCTTTCCCTCACCGCTAATTCATATCCACCAAGGAACTGAGAGGGGAAAGTTGAGCTTGAAATTATAATCATGACCTAACTTTGACTCCTATGCTTCGTTCTCTTTCAACTTCCCCGCCAAACTGCTACTCCAACCCGCCCACCCACCCACCTGAGCGCCCCCCACCCCACACACTGTAACCACCCACACATACACTCATGCACTTTTTCCTTTCAATGCAGGAAGAAAACAAAAGCAAGGATTAGTGAGGGTCATGAATAGTTTTCTTTTAAACATCTACAGCATCTGAAATTAAGAGGTAGGAGTTTAATGGTCTTGCTAGGGAGTGAGTTACCTTTGCCTACCGCTTGTCTTTGTATTTCGCGTATAGAGAAGAGTAAATATTTGTAAAGATCGACATCGAGGAGGAGTTGTGTAGACTCTTGTGTCTCTCATTTTTCTTTCGTGTTGTCTTTTTCTCGAGTATAGTTAAATACGCAGTACAAAGGAGTAAATATTAATACAGATTGATAATGTAAAGAATGAATATCAAATTTGCTTAACCTATATTTCGTTTTTTTTTCTCTCGAATACAATAGTTCATGTAGCAACAGGAAGTAAAAGTTAGTAAAGAATGATAATGTAAAGGATGAATATCAAAATTTGTTAATCTTTCTTTCGTGTTTTCCTGTTTTCTGATATGATTAAACTCTATGATTTAAACAAAACTTAACCGTCTCAATATACATTGCCTTTCCCTTGTTCTCTTGTGTTACCTCTTTCTTGTATTTACCTTCAAAAGAACTAAACCATGAAAGTAAAGTAAAGTAGAATTTCAGTGGATATAAATTACAAGTAAACACAGTTGTTTAGCCACCCTTCCATTTTTAACACAACCAAGTAAAACACAACAGGAAAACACACTATCTAACTGAACAATATAAGAACAGACAAAACAAAAACAAGAACCATCTTTATATACAAGATGAACAGGACACTCCAAGGATGAATCTTCATCTTTCCTCGAAGGTTGCGCTATGTTACGCAAACTCCTTCCCTTTATGACCCATTAAAATCACATTAAGTACCTAATATATGGGAACGGGATCCACCATCACGTATTCCTTAATATCCCACTCATTATAACTATTTTGAACAAACGTTAGCAGCGCTGGAGTATTTGTGGGCGTGCGTAGAGTGCGGATCATTATTCAAGGGAGTGATCGGCGTAGTTTATGAAACAGATAAGAGAGAGAGTGATTCTGGTAAGCGGGAGATGAGAAAGTGTAACTCAATACTATCAACACTGCAGTTCTCTCTCTTTCTCTCTTTCCGTGTATAGTGGACAAACTGTAACGCGATTTATAAGACATGTGAATCGAATGGACCAGTGATGGTTGAGAAGGGAGACACGTTTACGAGCACGAGAACATCCTCCTAACATCTCTCTCTCTCTCTCTCTCTCTCTCTCTCTCTCTCTCTCTCTCTCTCTCTCTCTCTCTCATTGCAACACAACTATGAGCCCGCTAACTAAATAATTTTGCAAACTTAACTCCTCATGTTTGCAGTGCTGTTTAAGTAATTCAAAAGCAATACATATATAATTAATTTCATACTCTATATATAGCATAATCGCTCGAGTGTGTGTGTGTTTCACTGTTTGATCTGCTGCAGTCTCTGACGAGACAGCCAGATGTTACCCTACGGAACGAGCTCAGAGCTCATTATTTCCGATCTTCGGATAGGCCTGAGACCAGGCACACACCACACACCGGGACAACAAGGTCACAACTCCTCGATTTACATCCCGTACCTACTCACTGCTAGGTGAACAGGGGCTACACGTGAAAGGAGACACCCAAATATCTCCACCCGGCCGGGGAATCGAACCCCGGTCCTCTGGCTTGTGAAGCCAGCGCTCTAACCACTGTGTGTGTGTGTGTGTGTGTGTGTGTGTGTGTGTGTGTGTGTGTGTGTGTGTGTGTGTGTAATTCACCACCACCATGGTCGTCTGCTGGTCACCCAGCCAGTCTTCCCCATTACGGAGCGAACTCAGAGCTCATAGACCGATCTTCGGGTAGGGCTGAGACCACAATACACTCTACACACCGGAAAAGCGAGGCCACAACCCCTCGAGTTACATCCCGTACCTATTTACTGCTAGGTGAACAGGGGCCACACATTAAGAGGCTTGCCCATTTGCCTCGCCGCCTCCGGGACTCGAACCCTGACCCTCTCGATTGTGAGTCGAGCGTGCTAACCACTACACTGTGTGTGTGTGTGTGTGTGTGTGTGTGTGTGTGTGTGTGTGTGTGTGACGTCTTTCCTCGTTAAAAATAGTCAGCTATGTAGTTTTCACGCTTACCTCACACTGTCCCTTTCCCGCTCAGCTCTCACCCTTCCATTAAATCCCTCTAATACGCCATAAAGGTTAAGTGGTTCCTCCCTCTGGCGGTCGTTTCCAATCTGTACAACAATGCTCCTTCAGTTATGTGGTTTGCTTTCTTCACGGCATGCACTTTCCCTCTCACTTTTACTCAGTCACTTATTCTCATTATAACTCCTATTTCTCTTACTTGACATAGATGTTCTGGACAGGCTTTGCTCTTTCCATTTGTTCCCCATATGATATTCCATTTCTCACTCACGCGTCACTCGGTAGGAGAGGTGAGCGGTACTAGTCTGTCCAAGGCCTTTTTTTTTTTCTCTCGCACCACTGAACAAACACAGAAGACCCTGTTTCGAGCCAATAATTCGAATAGTCTCGATCCTCTTGTCTTTTGAAACTTAATTTGCTTTCTATGTGATTGACAAAGTTGCATAATTTCAGTAATATGCTTCATTATTTACTATTTATGGGCAAAAAGACAATATACACCTGCATATAATTTAAAAGGATTGGCGAGACGTTGCAGGATCTATTCGTTCGAAGCAGTGAGACATCATCTGAACTTTGAAACCTTATGGCCAAGCAGGCGTGCCAACCTCGCAGGACATTCACAAAAAAAACAAAAAGTAATAATAATATAGATGGTAGTTTCATTTGAAAATTTAAGTACTATGTCGTGATTACTTTACACAGTTTACATCAAGAATTCCGATGCTATAAGTGTATGATTCAAAACTTTAACCTCGGCGAAACACTGATTACTACTTGTTATCTGTGACAGGTAACAAGTTGAGACGTAAAAGTGTTGGATATCTTTCATAATGATTTCGTTGCTTGTTGATTAATTCATTACACTCTTGCCGTCATAAAATGGAAATTATGGTGTTAAAATATGTTTTATACAGTAAATAGTTACACACATACACACACAATAAATTAATCAACATCAGCAACAACACACACACACACACACACACACACACACACACACACACACACACATTATTCGTTGAAAACAATAAGTAATAAGGGAGATGTGGACAGCAGCTTAATGCAATGAATCATTGCAATCAACTTAGCCCCTGATTCACTATGCATGTACACGACTGTCTCCACATACCATACCTGTCCCCGTGACGCCACTTCCTTGTGTTTGTTCTGAAGTTCAATACAAAGGAATAAAGCCTGCAGTGATTGCGAACATTCGGGAAATCAGAGTCTCTTTTCATACTGTCCAGCCCCCGCCCACACACACACACACACACACACTTAGTGAAAGGTATATTTTAGGGCAATTTCCTTCATACCACACATAATATATCTATGAAAGCTTTACCTGAATTTTATGGGATGTTTTCAGAAAAGCACTTAAATATTGTGCAAATCCCTCTGGTGCCTTACCTGGTGAACGCTACCGAGCTGTTCAGGATCAGGTGGCAGGAGCGTGTAGTGGAAAAGCTCCAGATTACCGGGAAGATCAGAGAGTTGAAGCGAAGGACGATGATGAAAGGAGCCCAGCATTAAGTCGTCGGAGAACCACTCTCGACCAAAGGGAGAATGATGGTGGCGGTAGTGGTGGTGGTGATGGTGTAGAAAGAATGAGAGAAAAGTCTCCCAGTGGTCTCATTTTATTGAAATGCCCGTTTCATCACTACCGTCACCGCACTTTTCAGTATCACTCGGGGTCTATTACGAGCCTCTGACACGTCACATCAATTGCAGGTAACAACTTAATTTTCGTCACCAATCGAATAATATTTTTTTTCTGCTGGACATGATTTATGGTGATGTAGGGCTCGCCTGGAAATGTGCGCCGCTGCTGCTGCCAATTACAAAACTGTTCCCTGTCTTTGGTTCGTGGTAGCTAATCGATGATCCACACCCAGCCAACGTAATAATATCAAGATTATAGATTCTGATGGTCTTTAGAGGCATAGGGTGACTTACTGGTACATAAAACTTTTAAAATGAAGGTTTTGAAAAATTATTTCCCTCTTATTTTTAGTATCCATTTATATTTTCGGTAAACCAGCACCTCTTTCTTCTTTTTGGCAAACTCTGGAACTCCAAACCTAACTTCGTATTTTTCTTACCTATGATGAATGTTAAGTTTGGCTAGACGTTGTGGCTCTTCTTTAGGGACATATTAGTTGGCCTCCTAAAACACACACACACACACACACACACACACACACACACACACACACACACACACACACACACACACACACGCACGCACACGCACGCACACGCACAAAGCGTGTGAGTGATGGTTTGAAGGAAGCAATGACTACTTTGCGCTTGAGGTGGTTTGTTCCGTGTGTAGGTGCGTTACTGAAATCACACCACTTGCAGCTGGTGCTCTGAGCATCATGAATCTCTTTCCAGTCAGGAGAAGCGACAAGAGGAGGTAGATCCCAAGATGTTGCACGAGCAGGGAAACACTGAGCGAAGCCTGATTGCTGCAGCCTCTTGCGCCCTAGTGAGGCGAGGCCTTGTCGAGTTAAACAAGGAAAAACGACCCTTTACCCAAGAGGGCTTCAGTGTTCCCTAGACAAGTTTAAACACCAGGAACACGCATTGTTGTTGCTAATTAATTTATTGCGTCCTTGGCGTCATACAAAGGAAAATATGGGGACGAAATATAAGATTTACAGCTAATAGTTACACACACACACACACACACACACACACACACACACATACACATACACGCACACGCCCACGCACACACACAAGCGTATACTGTACAAAGAGTAACAACAAACAAGTAATTCGTTGAAGCCATAAGGTGATAAGGGAGATGTGGTCTGCAGCTACCAAAGAGCGGGTGACGTGCTAGAATTCTACCTAGACCATCCATCCAAGTACTAACATGACCGAACGTTATTCGACCTCGTTGATAGGACATGAAGCGGCGCACTCAGCGTGGTACGGTCGTTGGCAAAATGAGACGTACAATTGGTTAGTGTTAACGACTAAATAAATCAACGGATTACTCACCATCTTCTGAGCGTGACACACGTAGCTGGCACACTGGCACACAGGTGGAGGAAAGGCGTCAGGGTTAGGACACGGTGGACGCACATTCCGCACGTGCCAGTGGCAGCCATGAGAACAGCATATCCTGTCTCGAGGCTGCCCGGCCGTGCCACACACCTTTTATTGGGAAACGCCTTACTCAGTACTGAGAGAGAAGAAAGGATGTAGGAGAATGTGTCTAAATATAAGCAAGTACTTTACACCCTGAGCCTCTTACATAGCTTAGCCTCTAGGTCAAGAGAGCCACGCTATGGACCCTAACAACATTATCGCTGGGTTGGAAGTCTAGAGGAGCCAAACATTATTAAATGGCAAGTCCTTGTTAGGTTGCCCAGGACGCTTTCGGTAATCCGATTACTGTCCAGAACTGAAACTGATCAGGAATAATAAAAAATAAAAAAAACTAAGTAAAAATCAGGAAGTAACAGAGGCAAAGCGACGCAGAACTTATAACCTAAACCCCAGTAAGAACATGCGTGGTAGAAGACGGCCACGTGTGTGCGTGTGCGTGTGCGTGTGTGTGTGTGTGTGTGTGTGTGTGTGTGTGTGTGTGTGTGTGTGTGTGTGAGTTAGAACTAAATAACAAATGTCTCGAAACTTCCCTCTTAAACGAGTTGTCAAAAGAATATGGAAGTAAACAAGAAATATAAAACAATATGGAAGCAAACAAGGAATCTAAATGAAAATGGAAGTTAACAAGAAAACGAAAGGTAACTAAACATAAAAGAAAATGGAAGTTAACAAAGAATATAAAAGAATGGAATTGATCAAAGAATATGAAACGAAACAAACACGAACATTCTCTAGTGCAGGAAACATACTCCAGTGTAGTTATAATACTCACTATACATCTCAAGTTTATCATACTTAAAACCATTGATAAAGGAAGGAAACATACTCCAGTGTAGTTTTAATACTCACTATACATCTCAAGTTTATCATGCTTAAACCATTGTTAAAGGCGGCGAAAGCAGACTGTTATGTTATCATAGGTTAAGGTAAACGTAATTAAATTCAGTACTATTTTATTACTAACGTACACGGAAAAAAAGTAGGTCTATGCCGTTACATTCCGTACAACTATCTGTAAATACGTACACAAGTTTCAGTTCTATCACACATTTCAGAGTTCTACTTCCTACACACCAACGTGAATCCTACATTCCTGCATTCCTCGCGCTCCCGTGTTCAGTCAGGTTGGCAGTTCTGCCTTCCTAACGCTCCTGTGTCCAGTCAGGCCAACCTGTGGAAAAAAAAAATTCAGTCTTTGTTAACTGGCGAGCTCCAGGACCCAAGTGCTCGTCTTGGCTGGTGACATAACAGACCCCAAGTGCTTGAATAAACTAGCACCCTGGGTCTCTGCTTCCCAATAAGGGATCCTAGGGACAAGAAAACCACGGTAGCCAATAGCCTCGTCTTTCAATACTCGATACCGCCGCACGTCTCTATCTCACTAAGTGGACACCAGTATGTTAGAACTGAAAGATATAACCGCTAGCTTAATGAGACTCCTTACTTCCCCCAAGGATAATTTAAATCTTATAGCCCAGAATCATTTCCTTATTAGCACCACTGGAATCCAACACACCACCCGTTTCCCCTAGCACTCTTAGAACAACCAGCCCCACGAAGGCTATAATACTACACAAGCAGCCGTCCATTATGGTTTATCATTTTCACGGATTAAATTTCCACGGTTATGGTGCACAAGGTTTTAACCGTTCCGGTTTCCCATTTAAACGTAAATGGAAAAAAATAATGGAGGTACCTGGTTTCTCATTTAAAGGTAAAGGAAAAAAATAATGTAAGTACAACATTTTAAATTCCGTATTATTTATTGATAATCTGATATCTTACATTAGTTCATAGTTTTATCACATGACACCCATCACATTACAAATTATTGTCCCACTCTAATTTCCAAGCCAGTCCCACTCCAATTTCCACCAAAAGGGAGTCACAAGCCACCACAAGTTCAGAAATTCCCATTACACTTAAGTTTTAGGTCCCCACTAACACCAAACCGCAGCACTATAGTTCACCCTCATGCTCCGTGTCCGGTCTGGCTGTGGAAGTTACGTCGGTGTCGGTCTGTGGAAGAACGAAAAATTTTTCAGTCTTTGTGAACTGGTGAGCTCCAGGACCCAAGTGCTCGCCAAGTTTACGCGCCACCACCTTGACTGCTGATATAACAGACCCCCAGTGCCTGAACAGATTAGCACCCTGGGTCTGCTTCCCAACAAGGGAACTCAAGGCCAAGACAGCCTCGGTAGCCAGCAGCCGTATGTTGCAATACTCGCCACCGCCGCATGTCCCGATCACCGAAGTGAACACCATTCTGCTCTGGCGCTGAAAGATCCCCCCTCACTAAATTAAAGGTTCTTCACTCCTCCAACACCCTACCTTAATGAGACTCCTTACTCCATCTATACCCTAAGCCTTATAACCCCTAATCATTACCGTATTAGCACCATTACATTACAATAATGAAACATTACCCTATTATCACAATATCCAACAGACCACCCCTCCCCCCTATCACTCTAAGGGTAACCAGCCCTACGAAGGTACTAAACTCACCAAGCAACCACTTCGGTCTCCAGCTGAAGGGCAAAAGTAACCCACAGCCAGAACAAACATAGTGACCGCCTGATCTGCTCACAGTCCTAACCTTCAACACCGCCGGGTAAATACCAAGCCACATTCTTTATCAATTATTTGTACTACCCCAGGAAAACCGAACAATTTCGACGAGAAAACGAACCAAAACTATTTACAAGCCTCACCAGACAGCCAACCATCTCAAAGACACTCGTGATAGAAACCAATCACTGACCAACACAACAAACACCCGGAATCCCAGAGCTCACCTGTACAGACGAGGAGTGTGTTCTCCGTTCACGGTGGAGTCCAGAGTTCTACTGGTGGTATCCTGCCCAAGGAATCAAGAGCAAACCTTTTCCTTGACTCCTTTGAGGGTTCATGAGAGGAATGAAGCACAAGCCTCACAGTAACGATCCAAAATATCTCGTAAGGGACATCTTTTTTTTTTCTTTTTTTTATTTATACCATGTGGACTTTGCTGTTAATTGTTTCTTTCTTTGCTTTCCTTTGTGTTTCTGTTGTATGTGACAAGATTCAATCTGGGAGATTAACGCTGATGTCCTACTGGCGACACTAATAGACAAATTGTCTATCTCATACGATCGTTCGTAGGAGAAGGAGGAAAAGGATGGAAGTAAGGTGAAGTAACATCAAAAGCATTTATTGGATTATTTTTAAGATTTTAAAATAATCAAAGGTAACTAGACACGACATCGCTGTCATATGACCTAGTGTCGTGCTTGCAAGTTGCACATTGTGTATGAAGACCATTATTCAAACAGTGATCACGTGAGAGTGTATTAGACTTTCTCTCTTCTCGTTCACTCATTCCCTCCTTCGTCCCAGCTCTCTTCCGCCTTTTCTGTTCCTCCCCTCTTTACGCTCCCACAACCTTTCTTTTCCTTATTCCCTCTTCCCCGAACTCTAAACGCTTGCATATCTCTTCCTTCCACTCTCACCTTACTCCAAACCTAACACTTATTATCTTTGTTTTGCTAGTGGTGTTGATTTTTCGAATGCTGTTAAGTGAAACAATCGCCTGCATGTCGCCGGGGCCTCGCCCGGTCCTGATGGTCGTTGTTGATTAATTTATTGCGCCCTTTTTTTTATATAACATGTGGACTTTTCACGGGAATTTATGGGCTAATGGGGATACTTAAAGGGTACGCCCTATCTCAAAGCCCACCCGCTAGAAAACCGTTGCCCCGAATGTGGAAGCCCAACCTACACTCGGACCGTGGACAGGATTCGAACCCGTATCCCCTTTAGCCCATAAATTCCCGTGAAAAGCCCACATGTTATATAAAAAAAAGGGCGCAATATATTAATCAACAACGACCATCAGGACCGGGCGAGGCCCCGGCGACATGCAGGCGATTGTTTCACTTAACAGCATTCTCCTACGAACGATCGTATGAGATAGACAATTTGTCTATTAGTGTCGCCAGTAGGACATCAGCGTTAATCTCCCAGATTGAATCTTGTCACATACAACAGAAACACAAAGGAAAGCAAAGAAAGAAACAATTAACAGCAAAGTCCACATGGTATAAATAAAAAAAAGAAAAAAAAAAGATGTCCCTTACGAGATATTTTGGATCGTTACTGTGAGGCTTGTGCTTCATTCCTCTCATGAACCCTCAAAGGAGTCAAGGAAAAGGTTTGCTCTTGATTCCTTGGGCAGGATACCACCAGTAGAACTCTGGACTCCACCGTGAACGGAGAACACACTCCTCGTCTGTACAGGTGAGCTCTGGGATTCCGGGTGTTTGTTGTGTTGGTCAGTGATTGGTTTCTATCACGAGTGTCTTTGAGATGGTTGGCTGTCTGGTGAGGCTTGTAAATAGTTTTGGTTCGTTTTCTCGTCGAAATTGTTAGGTTTTCCTGGGGTAGTACAAATAATTGATAAAGAATGTGGCTTGGTATTTACTCGGCGGTGTTGAAGGTTAGGAATGTGAGCAGGTCAGGCGGTCACTATGTTGGTTGTTCTGGCTGTGGGTTACTTTTGCCCTTCAGCTGGAGACCGAAGTGGTTGCTTGGTGAGTTTAGTACCTTCGTAGGGCTGGTTACCCTTAGAGTGATAGGGGGGGGTGGTCTGTTGGATATTGTGATAATAGGGTAATGTTTCATGATTGTAATGTAATGGTGCTAATACGGTAATGATTAGGGGTTATAAGGCTTAGGGTATAGATGGAGTAAGGAATCTCATTAAGGTAGGGTGTTGGAGGAGTGAAGAATCTTTAATTTAGTGGGGGGATCTTTCAGCGCCTGAGCAGAATGGTGTTCACTTCGGTGATCGGGACATGCGGCGGTGGCGAGTATTACAACATACGGCTGCTGGCTACCGAGGCTGTCTTGCCCCTGAGTTCCCTTGTTGGGAAGCAGAGACCCAGGGTGCTAATCTGTTCAGGCACTGGGGGTCTGTTATATCAGCAGTCAAGGTGGTGGCTTGTAAACTCGGCGAGCACTTGGGTCCTGGAGCTCACCAGTTCACAAAGACTGAAAAATTTTAAGTTCTTCCACAGACCGACACCGACGTAACTTCCACAGCCAGACCGGACACGGAGCATGAGGGTGAACTATAGTGCTGCGGTTTGGTGTTAGTGGGGACCTAAAACTTAAGTGTAATGGGAATTTCTGAACTTGTGGTGGCTTGTGACTCCCTTTTGGTGGAAATTGGAGTGGGACTGGCTTGGAAATTAGAGTGGGACAATAATTTGTAATGTGATGGGTGTCATGTGATTAAACTATAAACTAATGTAAGATATCATATCAATAAATAATACGGAGTTTAAAATATTGTACTTACATTTTTTTCCTTTACCTTTAAATGAGAAACCAGGTACCTCCATTATTTTTTTCCATTTACGTTTAAATGGGAAACCGGAACGGTTAAAACCTTGTGCACCATAACCGTAGAAATTTAATCCATTATTTTTTTCCATTTACGTTTAAATGGGAAACCGGAACGGTTAAAACCTTGTGCACCATAACCGTAGAAATTTAATCCGTGAAAATGATAAACCATAATGGACGGCTGCGATCTTACTGCACCATAACAGTGAAAATTTAATGCAGTCCACACGGATATGAAAGGCTAAACATGAGAATTTATGAACGAGAATTTATAACGGTAGAGTGATCCATCATAAAATGGGCGTAAGAAAAATGTATAATTGATAATTTTTTGCGTTGCTATTTTCTTTGGGTGAGTAAAGCGAGTCTTGGCTACGGGTGAGTAAAGAGTCTTGGCTACAATAGGTTTGAGTATATCGAACACCAGACACAGAGCAATATACCAAGGAAATGTTTGATAACAATTAACCGAGCAATTTTGGGTGACGTAAAGAACAAATTCCAAAAAGGTAAGAGCTACGGGTTCGTATGGGGACAATGTTCCTACGTCTTGCACTCGTTTCTGAAGGATACTAATGATTTTCTTCCATTAGGTGTTAATTCACCGTAAAGCAGTAATTACAATTAAAATAGATCCTTCCTATTCAATTGGAGTTGCGGCGTGGGTGTTTCAGAACAGTGCAAGCTCTCGTTCGCTAGGGGCAGCAAAGTCCAGAGTAGGTGGACAACGAAGGTGGTGGTCTGAAGTAGTTAATCTCGACGCCTACGTCACTACACAAGGCGAATATTACTATAAAAAAAATGGCGTGTGTGCTCTTGATAACCTGCCAAGCGTAGATTTTCGTCAGCGTTAATGAAATATTGGTTAAGTGCTACATGGGTTTTATTATTCGAAAATTTGTACTTACTATATCATATTACGGTAATACAGTTATCCATATCATATTACGGTACTACAGTTATCCACAGTATACCAACACATCATTCTTATTACTACCATTACTATAACTGTTACTACTACGTATTTGGCGTGAATGCGTTCAATATTTCTTTTACAGGTATGCAGGTATACATCATAAAAAAAAAATAAGGATTGAGAATGAAAAAAAGGATTGAGAATATATAATAAATATTGATAACAAATAAGTCATCGTTCTGCTATTTCTTCCAGACAACTGCAAGTTTGTTCCACACTACGTAGTACTAACAGTAAAGTGAGCAGTAAAGGAGGCTGGGTAGCAGCTCCTGTTCGGGCGTCCGGTCTAGGCGGCCCGGGTTCGAATTCTTGGCAAACCTAGTTGCCCGGTGGGAGATGTAGCGTTCTCCCGTTAACTTTAGCGGTGCCATATGACATAAGTTGTTGCGACGCCTGATGGAATAATTTACATTTTTATTTTTTCCAAAATATAAACCATGCACAAAGGGACACACACAAGCAGCAAAGAAGTTGGCACTCAGGACATGGTTTTGATCGTTACCGTGAGGCTTGTTTCATTCCTTCCAGAACTCTCAAAGGAGTCAAGGAAAAGGTTTGATTCCTTGGGCAGGACACCACCAGTACAACTCCGGATTCCACCCTGAGCGGAGGACACATTCCCCGTCTGTACAGGTGAGCTCCGGGATTCCTGTTGTTTGTTGTGCTAGTCAGTGTTTGGTTTCTATCACGAGTGTCTGAGATGATTGGCTGTCTGGTGAGGTTTGTAAGTAATTTTGGTTTTATTTCTCGTTGAAATTGCTAATCTAGCTTTTTATAGTATAAATAATCAACGAATGTGAGCAAATCAGGTCACAATGTCGAAGGTTCTAGCTGTGGGGGTTACTTTTGCGCCTTCAGCTGGGCGCCGGCCCCGGCTGCTTGTGTAGTATTATAGCCTTCGTTGGGCTGGTTGTTCTAAGAGTGCTAGGGGAAACGGGTGGTGTGTTGGATTCCAGTGGTGCTAATAAGGAAATGATTCTGGGCTATAAGATTTAAATTATCCTTGGGGGAAGTAAGGAGTCTCATTAAGCTAGCGGTTATATCTTTCAGTTCTAACATACTGGTGTCCACTTAGTGAGATAGAGACGTGCGGCGGTATCGAGTATTGAAAGACGAGGCTATTGGCTACCGTGGTTTTCTTGTCCCTAGGATCCCTTATTGGGAAGCAGAGACCCAGGGTGCTAGTTTATTCAAGCACTTGGGGTCTGTTATGTCACCAGCCAAGACGAGCACTTGGGTCCTGGAGCTCGCCAGTTAACAAAGACTGAATTTTTTTTTCCACAGGTTGGCCTGACTGGACACAGGAGCGTTAGGAAGGCAGAACTGCCAACCTGACTGAACACGGGAGCGCGAGGAATGCAGGAATGTAGGATTCACGTTGGTGTGTAGGAAGTAGAACTCGGAAACGTGTGATAGAACTGAAACTTGTGTACGTATTTACAGATAGTTGTACGGAATGTAACGGCATAGACCTACTTTTTTTCCGTGTACGTTAGTAATAAAATAGTACTGAATTTAATTACGTTTACCTTAACCTATGATAACATAACTGAGTCTGCTTTCGCCGCCTTTAACAATGGTTTAAGCATGATAAACTTGAGATGTATAGTGAGTATTAAAACTACACTGGAGTATGTTTCCTTCCTTTTTTTAAGTATGATAAACTTGAGATGTATAGTGAGTATTATAACTACACTGGAGTATGTTTCCTGCACTAGAGAATGTTCGTGTTTGTTTCGTTTCATATTCTTTGATCAATTCCATTCTTTTATATTCTTTGTTAATTTCCATTTTCTTTTATGTTCCTTGTTTACTTCCATTTTCTTTTATGTTCCTTGTTTACTCCCATTTTTTTTTATCCTTGTTTACTTCCATTTTCTTTTATATTAAGTTAGCAATAAGGTAAAATTTACGTACTAAGGAAGTAAGTTATGATGGTTGTTATAATGGGGATATTGAAACCAACAGAAGCTTAACAAGACTTAACAAGCTACAGGTGCGGAAGATTAAAAACCGAGGAAGATGCAAGGCAACCGACAGAACGATGTACCTTTCATTACAGTAATAGTCTTAATGTAATGAAGTCAACAGAAATAGGATTAAATAACTAACGGACTCAAAGTTAGGGGTGAGAAAGGGAAAAAAAACGTTTCGATCGAGAAAGATGCATCGAAATGCTATACAGTGAAACTATACACTTCAGCTTAATGAGTCTGCAAACACATCACCTGAGACATTGCCTAATACGCTTTTTAAGTGTTTGAATGTCCAATTTGTGACATTTATTACCAGGTTTACTGACATCGACGGGTGATTTGATTTGATTTGATTAATTTATTACGCTAAAAGCGCCAAACATCATGATGTAATAGATACAAGTAATAAAGTTAACAAGAAATTCACACACACACACACACACACACACACACACACACACACACACACACGAGTATTTATAAACAATCAACAATCAAGTGGAAAAGCCACCAAAACAAGGATGGCGCAGCAGGAGCTCTTCCAACAAGTCGTGGCTCATGAGGTGTCTGCAGATGGCATCGAGTGGTTGATCCTGAGGTAGGAGGTGCAGGACAGTGGGGTAGGCCAGACAATAGTGTTGTAGTGTGTCAGATCGGGGCGCTCCACACAGTCTACACTCGGTGTAGGATGGCTCACCCTCCACCCCGGCGATCTGCCACGGTGGCCGGTAGCCCAGCCGCATAAGGGTAGAAACAACGTTATGCCTTCGAACCATGAGGCCCTGGCGCCGATAGGAGTATGTACGCTGGCAGACAGAGTCGTAGTGCTGAATGGAAACACTGTGTGGTCTCTCTGCATCCTACAACTTGCACCGGAGTTTCTGAAGTCTACGGATGATTACAATTTCTATTACCAGCATGTTATGTATTGCAGAGCCATAAACACTTTTTAAATCGGTGACTTAGAGTATTGGAGTTGTGGCGTAGGTGTCTGAGAACAATGGCCAGCAAAGTCCGAAGTAGGAACTTGGCAGTGCCTAATAATAATAATAATAATAATAATAATAATAATAATAATAATAATAATAATAATAAATAAATAAATAAAATCGTAGAGGTGGACAAAGAAGTGACAGTCTGAAGCAGTAAATCTTGACTCCTACGTCTCTACACTTGACGAATATTACATAAAAAATGACGTGCTTGCCCTTGATAAACTGCTAAACGTGAATTTTCCTTATCGTTAATGAAATATTCATTAATTAATGACTATTATATTCCTGTACTACTGTTACCTTTATCACCAACGCATCACCACTACCGTTACTATTACTACTAGTGTTTGGCATGAATGCGTCAGATAATTTTGACCAGATATTTAGTGCGTAATAATAATGATAACGACAATAATTATCATTATTACTAATATTATAATCAGCATTAATCACTATTATCATTAGAATCAACGGCAGTGGTATTAGCTTTAATAGCAATAGTAATACCACTGGTAGTACCAATTGTAATGGTTGTTGTTGTTGTTGCTGTTGATTTATTTATTGCTCCCTTGGCGTCATACATTGGAAATTATGAGGACAAATTATAAGAATTACAGCGAATAGATCTGGTAGTCGTGGTGGCAGTGGAAGTTTTACTTATAAATATTATCATTATTATTATTATTATTATCATTATTATTATCATTATTATTATTATAATTATTATCAGTAGTAGTACTATAAAAAATAGTAGTAGTAGTAATAGTAATACTAGTTGTGATAGCAAGTGAAGTAGTAATAGTAGCAGTAGTAGTAGAAGTAGTAGAAGATAGACTGATACTGGTATGAAAACGAAGTCAGCAGCAGCTCTTTCTTTTTTTCCTGCACTTATAAAACGAAGTCATGTGAGACAAGAGAAACTTTTCTATAAGTATCGTTCAGCTAACTATTTCTGCCAGACAACTGCAAGTTTCTTCCACACTCTGTAAGTAGTACTTAGAACAGTAGTATTATTCTCTCATATCCAAAATATAAACTATGCACAAAGTAGATAAGCAGCAAACAAGTTGGCCTTCAGGACATGGTTTGGATCGTTACCGTGAGGCTTGTGCTTCATTCCTCCCAAGAACCATCAAAGAAGTCAAGGAAAAGGTTTTCTCCTGATTCATTGGGCAGGACACCACCAATACAATTCTGGATTCCATCCTGAAAGGAGGACACTGCCCGTCTGTACAGGTGAGCTCCGGGATTCCTGGTGTTTGCTGTGTTGGTCAGTGTTTGGTTTCCATCACGAGTGTTTGAGATGGTTGGCTGTCTGGTGAGGTTTGTGGATAGTTTTGGTTTGGATTTGTCAAAATTGTTAGGCCTACCTGTTGTAGTACAAATAGTTCGTAGTACAAATAATTCGTAAGGAATGTGGCTGGGTATTCACCCGGCATTGTTGATAGTTCGGAATGTGAGCAGATCAGGCGGTCAGTGTTTTCTGGTTGGGGGCTCACCTTTGCCTTTCCTCCAGAGACAGAAGTGGCTGCTTGGTAAGTGTCGTAGCCTTCGTAGGGCTGGTTGCCCTAAGAGTGATAGGGGGGAGGGGTGAGGTGTTGGAATTTAACGGTGCTAATAGGGTGAAGTTTTGGATATAGCTTGTAAATATTTAGGCTCCTGTTGGAGTAAAAAAATTATTAGGATCTAGTATTTAGGTTCATGTTGGAATAAAAAAAAAAAACTTAGGTAAGACCTTTCAAGGGAGAACCTTTCAGCGCCTCAACAGACTGGTGTTCATGATGATGATCTGGACGTGCGGCTGTGACCAGTGTTGCCTAGCGGGAGTACGGCTGTGACCAGTGTTGCCTGGTGGGATTGTTGGCCACCACTGTAGTCTCGTGCCTTGGTTCTCTTAGGGAGATGCGAGAGACCTGGGATGCTAGTCTATGCTGGCCACCGCTGTATAGTCTCGTCCCTGGGTTCTCTTAGGGAGATGCGAGAGACCTTGGGTGCTAGTCTATTCAGGCGCCGGAGGTCTTAATCACCAGGTTCAATGGTGTGATTAGGGCGTAAAGACACGGTGGGCACTTAGGTCTTGGAGCTCACCAGTTCACAAAGACTGAAAAACTTTTACTTATTCCGCAGGTTGGCTTGAACGAAGGAAAAGAGGGTGTGAAGGAATCTCCATATTGGGCTCGAGGAGTTATGGTATGTATTAAAGAAATGTAAGAGTATAGTATGGTATGTGTTCAAAATGTATAATAGAATAGTATTTAAAGTGATTTTGTGTAAATTGGCTTGAATGTATAATGGCAATAAACATCAATACGAGTTTCTAAATTCTTTCCGTGGTGTTTTACTTGGAGAGTCAAAGATGTAGTAGAGGTGTGTTCTTCAGGCTGACTGCGTAAACTTGTATAAATGTCCTATGGTTGAAGAATAAATGTCCTATGGTTGTTCTTCATAACTCGCTGAAAATGTTAAGATCTAAAGTTAATAAAAAAAAAATGCGAATATAATTAAGTAAACTAAAAGGGTAGAACCATTTCCAACTTCTCGTTGTAATATGAAAGACGTATAATATAATACGTGTCCATGGCAGCGGGCTTGACCAGCGGGCATTAACGGGCATCATTAGACAGGCACACTGTCAAATTGCTCTGAGTGCCCGTCGAACGAAATCACCAACGCGGTGCCCGGTAACTGGAGCTTCGACCTTGGCAGACCTGCCAGACTAAGATGTAGTGAGCCATGACTAGCTTCCCTCCCAAGTTTTGCCTCATCGTAACACGTTTCACATTGTCTTGTACAACCCAGAGAACCTAGTGTGCCACCTACAATTAATTGAGGCATTGACGACCACATTCAATGTGAAGTTTTCGTCAGAATGTCTATTGAATGTAAAACCGAAGTCTCTTAAGGAGGCAGACACATGACAGCACTGAGGTCATTGCTGCAGAGATGAAAGAACATTTGATGCTGCCTTTACGACGGATGACATTAAAAAGCCAAATACATGCATGCCGATGCTAAAAATCGCAGCGTTGCTTCTAAACGAGATTCTGTAGTTATGCTGTCTTAGGTTTTTTTCATAATGTATGGTTCACCTTTACTAGTAAGGTATGTGTTTACGCTCATTTTCATCATTATCATAACTTTTCGAAATCTACTTCATGACGGTCTTCTAGGCAGGAAGTATTGTATGGCTTCAATGAATGTTTTTCTTGAGCTAATCTTTGCACCGTATTTTATTATTACTTTTCTCTATATAGTTACTGGTTTTCTCTATAGTTACCATGCAATTTTTCATACACAAAATTGCATCAATTATCATGCGAAACTTATTTTTTTTTCTTAGTAATGGTAGGTGCTATATTTATTGCACCGCATTCCACATGTTACTGGCATCGTCGATACCACACAACATTCACGGGCAGGGCCTGCAGAATTTGGCCGCTAAGTGCGATATCCGACGGACACGCCCGCTCGTCTAGGCAGGGTTAAAAGTTAAGCGCAATGACATGCATTCGATATCTGAATAGCTGTAGTAGATGATGTATCCATCAA
>NC_059271.1:22133507-22134874 GCF_017591435.1 Portunus trituberculatus | reverse complement strand
AACGTGACATTTCATCTCATTTCCATTTTAGAAACACACACACACACACACACACACACACACACACACACACACACACACACCAAAAGAAAACGTCAAAAGCAACAACGTACACAGTATTATCGTTCCACATTACCGTATTTTTCTCAGCAATGGGTTCTATTAGACTGTTTATCCGCTGCCGTGATGCATTTTACGTATCGGCTTTCCACGGGGGTCCAGAGGTTACGTTTTCTATGTAGCTGAGTCAGGCGAGGTGAAAGGGTGGGTGCTCTCTTGATTCTGCTTCTTGTGCGTCCGTTGTGTGAGGAGGAAGGCTGAGCAAGCGGCCATCTCCCTCTTGACTTATTCTTACGAGGAGGAGAGAAAAGTCAAGGACAAAAGAAGAAAAAAGAACAGCTACAAGGTCAACAAAAAAGGACCAAGAAGAGTAGGAAGAGGAGGAGGGCGAGAAGAGGAGACAGAGGAAAAGGAGGAGACAAGAAAAAGTCTGGAAAAAAGAAGAAAAAGAAAAGCTAGAAGATCAAGAAAACTAGAACCGAGAAGGTTACTTAAGGAAAAGGAGAAGAATGAGAACAAGAAGGAAAGGAAAGAGGAGGAGGAAATAAAGAAAAAAAAACTCATGGAGGAAAGGAAAAAAACATAACATGAAGGATCAACAAGAACAAGATCCTGGAAGACTTCAGATTGGACATAGGGGAAAAAAAAAAGAAAATGTTCATGGTTTTATAATCGTCGTTAGCAGAAAATATCCAAGCTTACGTAAAGAAAAGAAAAGAAATAAGATAATAACACGGAAAGAGCTAGAAAGAAAGAAAGAAAAACACGGAACTAAAAAGAGAAATAGAAAGAAGCTGAGGATATTTCTTTTATAAACATGAGATTTTGAAAGAAAAAGTGCAGAGAGAAGGAAAAATGTAAACTGAAGAAAAGAAATTCCAAACTTCATGTCTTCTTTCTCCTTGGCGTTTTCTTCTCTCTCATCTTTCGCTTACTTCTTCACATTCTCAGTTTTTCCCTTTTGACATTTTTCTTCCCCATGTGTACCTTCGCACTTTCCGCCTGCCACGTCTTTATTTTAGCATTTAATATACCTAAAATGAAGTATTCCCATGAAGCAAGTAACCTTATTATATACCAATTATCTTTTTTCTCATATCCTCCTCGAATTCCTCCTTCTCTTATTCCTCAGTTCACCTGTTGAGTTTTACAGGTAAGGCACGGAATTCCCTGCGGCCATTCATAAGCAAGTACTGGCGCTAATAATTCGGGCTACCATACAGTAATTATTGTCGTTATCTAGACACATAATTTTTTCTCTCTCTCTCTCTCTCTCTCTCTCTCTCTCTCTCTCTCTCTCTCTCTCT
>NC_059271.1:22126007-22131007 GCF_017591435.1 Portunus trituberculatus | reverse complement strand
GGAAAGAAAATTAAGGATGAGAGTTTTTAGCGATGGAAGAGAAGAATGATTAAAGGAAGGAAGGAAGGAACAAAGAAATGAAAGAAATGAAAAAGAAGGAGAGAGAAAAGGAAAAAAATTCAGGAGAAAAACTTGGAAAGAAAGAAGGAACCAATACTAACGATAAGTATTTTATGGCCAACTTTCTCTCTCTCTCTCTCTCTCTCTCTCTCTCTCTCTCTCTCTCTCTCTCTCTCTCTCTCTCTCTCTCACACACACACACACACACCACATTTTTTGTTCACTTTTACTCCAAACTCACGTAACTTTCTTCACCGCTCCACGCTCCCCCCAGTCTCTTGTTGAAGAAGAAGAAGAGGAGGAAGAGGAGGAGGAGGAGGAGGAGGACGAATAGGAGATAAGAACATGAAAGAAAAACAAGAAACAAGATGAGATGAAAAAAATAGAAGAAAATAGGGACAGAGAGAATCGAGAAAGAGAAAGACGATGAACTAGTGACGAGAGAGAGAGAGAGAGAGAGAGAGAGAGAGACTGGAGGGATCAGAAGGAAAGATAGTTGGGATTGGAGAGTATCTGAAGAATTTGTTGGATGTGAAGGACTCTTTGGTTATCAATGTAGACAGGAGGGAGGGAGGGAAGGAAGGAGGGAGAGAGGGAGGGAAGGAGGGAGGGAGAGAGGGGGGGAGGGAGGGAAGAAGATGGAGGACACTTGTAGAATTATGACTTAAATACGAAATGTCGGTTCTTACAAACAGATTTCCTTTTGTTCCCTTTTCTATTTATTCTCTTCCTTTCTTATCTTCTTTGTGTTGTTTCGATTTCCTTCCCATATCTTTTGTTTTCTTTTTTCCTTTTTTGTTTTTTTTATTTTCTTCCATTCCATCTCTAACATTCTTTCCTTCCTTCGTTGTTTCCTTTCCTTTATCCTTTTCTTCCTTCCGTCTTATTTTTTTCGTTTTTTCCTTCTTTCTTTCTTCTTTTTTTTCTTCCTTCCTTTTCCTTTTTCTTCTTTCCTTCCTTCCTTCCTTCCTTCTTCTTTTCCTTCCTTTCTTTCCTTCCTTTCTTCCTTCCTTCCTCTCTTCTTCCTTCCTTCCTTCCTTCCTTCCTTCCTTATTATCAAACATTCTTCTTTTTTTTTTCTGCTTTATTTTATTCAATATTTCTGTCTTTTCTTCTTTTTCCTTTTCTTCCTTCTTCCTTCCTTCATTTATTTTATTTTTTTTCCCCTTTTCCTTCCTTGTTTGTCTGTCTGCTTTATCTTTGTTTTCTTGTTTGCTTGTTTTGTTTGTTTGGCCTCACCTCCTCTTCTCCTTTCTCTCTCTCTCTCTCTCTCTCTCTCTCTCTCTCTCTCTTTTTCTCTCTCTTTCTTTTTCTGTTTCCTTCTCTTTTTGTTTTTTTTTTTTTTTTTTTGTTTTGTGTTTTTTGTTTTGTTGGCACTTTCCTCCAACTCCCCCCCCCCCCCCCCCCCCCCCCCCCCTTTTTTTTTTTTTTTTTTTTTTTTTTTTTCCTCCTTCCTCTTCTTCCTTTACCCCCCCCCTTCCTTGCTCCTTTCCCTCTTTTTTTTTTCCCCCCCCCCCCTTCTTTTTTCCCCTCCTTTCTATTTCTCCTATCCCTCTTCTTCTTCCAGACGTGGACGCAGGATGGAAGAGAGAGAGAGAGAGAGAGAGAGAGAGAGAGAGAGAGAGAAGAGAGAAAGGATGATAGCAAAGGTGAGGTTTTTAGCGTCCTCCTCCTTTCCCTCACTTACGAAAATTTGAAAGTGGAGGAGGAGGAAGAAGAGGAGGAGGAGGAGGAGGAGGAGGAGGAGGAGGAGGAGGAGGAGGAGGAGGCAGGTGGATGCTCCTCCTTAACCTTATATTGTGTATCTTTTACCTGATTTTTTTCTTTTTTTTCCTTGGTTGATTTTGACTGATTTTCCACTTTTTTCTTTAATATATATTTTTTATTTTAACTTTTGTTCATTTTTTTTTATTTATTTATCTTTTTTTGTCTTTTCAATCGTTAGTTGTTGTTGTTGTTGTTGTTGTTGTTGGTGGTGGTGTGTGTGTGTGTGTGTGTGTGTGTGTGTGTGTGTGTGTGTTTGTGTATTTTTTTCCTCTTGATTTGTTCGAACTTTATCATAATATTCATTAATATATGTATCTATAATCACTTTACAATTTCTATTAATGTTTTTTTTATAACTATCCTTAATTTTTATTTTTACCTTCAGTTCCATATTTTTATCTGTATTATTAACAATCACATCTTAGGAAAATGATAAGATTAGAAATATGAATAAAAACAGTAAGTAGAAATTTAAAGGACAAAGGAACGATGCTGTGTCATCTATAAAACTGAGAAAGATAAAGAACAGAAAAGAAAAAAGAAAAAAAAGAAGGAAAAGAAAAACCTTATGACACAAAAATCTTTTAAACTTTTTCTTTTGTCTTTTCCGACCCGAGGGTTTGAAAGCTTCCGAACTTAATTACGTATTGGGAATGAATGAGTGAGGCGTTTTGGTGAGTTTGCTGAGGCTGTGTTGCCAAGAAGACGGTTTGGTCGGGGCGGGTACGCGAGACCAACATTTCTTCTCGATTTTTAAGTTTCACAAGAGACGAAATTAATGTTTTCTCACTCCATCCTCGTAAAAAAATGAGAAGAGAAGAAAAGAAGAAAAGAAAAAAAAAAGAAAAGGATACAAGAATAAAAAGAAAAATGAGAAACGGAGAAAATAGAGAAGAGGAAAGCAGAAAACAAAAAAGAAAAAGGAACTTAAGAATTGTTACCAAAATCTGCAAAAAAGAAGAAAAGAGAAAAGGAGAGAAAACAAAGGGAAAAAAAGAAGCATGATGAAAAGAAGAGAGAGAGAGAGAGAGAGAGACAGAGACAGAAAGACAGACAGATAGACAGACAGACAGAGATAAAGTCCGAGACAGCGAGCCCCCCCCCCCAACTACCTTCAGCCACTCAGGAAACACCGCCGTCTCACACGTGTTGAGCGGACCACCTGAGGCGACAAATGAGGCCTGAAACTCGTCCATTGTTCTCCGATTGGCGCCTTTAGGGGATCTTGACTCTTCTTTCTTCCTGCGTCTCCCATTAAGCGTTTAATTAGTCCCATAACCGCTCTGTTGTGCACCTCTCGAGAGCCGCCGATATTTTTCCTTCGTTCCTTCGTTCCTTCGTCGTATATGTGTGTTGGTGAGAAGATGGGTCTCTTTCTCTGTCTCTGTGTTTGTGTTTGTCTGTCTCTGTCTGTGTTCTGTCTTGTCTGTTGTCTTTCTGTCTGTCTGTCTCTGTCTCTCTGTGTCTGTCTCTGTCTTTTTGTTCGTCTGTGTCTGTCTGTCTATTAGTGTGTCTCTGTCTGTGCGTCTGTCTGTTAGTGTGTCTCTGTCTGTCTGTCTGTCTGTCTGTCTGTCTGTCTGTCTGTCTGTCTGTCTGTCTCTCTGTCTCTCTCTCTCTCTCTCTCTCTCTCTCTCTCTCTCTCTCTCTCTCTCTCTCTCTCTCTCTCTCTCTCTCTCTCTCTCTCTCTCTCTCTCTCTCTTCTCTCTCTCTCTTTTTCTTAATTTTCTTTATTTCAGTTTTTCTTGAGCTGAATTGTCGAGTTTTATTTTCTAATTTTTTTCACATTCCATTTTTCTTATTTTTTTTTTCTCTTGACTGTTTAATTTCTAAATATCGCGGGGGGGGGGGGGCTTGTTTTTGTGTATCTTTATCTTTGTGTGTCTTTATTTTTTGTGTTATTTTTTTTCCAGTACGATTTTGATTTAGATTTTCCTGATTTATTGGAATTTGATTATAGTATTGAATTTTTTTTAGTCTATTTTCTTTCTTCTTCTTTTTTTTTTTCCTTTTTTTTTAGTAATATCCTTCATGTTCCTCAGTTAGCCTTATGAGTTCGTGTTTGATTTCCTCTGTGTTATGCGTTGAAATATTGGTGTGCTTTCCACGCCTACTAATTTATGTTGTGTTTTATATGCCGTTACTTTAATAACTTACAATATACCATACCGTGGCTGTGTTTTTTTCATGTTTTACGTATTTTTTTTTTATTTTATCTTGTATATTTATCAATTTCAACTATTTCTTGTTAGTTATTGTTGCCTTTTTAACCCCTGCAATACTGGAACACATTTTTACCTTGAGATTTGTTAAGGATTAGACTATTTTATTGACATTAGAAAGGCCATGAGTTTCTGAAGCTGTGTAAAACTATAAAACCACCAAATAGTCACCAGAGTGAATATAAAAATGGTACTGATGGGATTAAGAACTAGAGCACTTTTTTTTACATTTATTCATTTATTTATTTTGCATTTATTGTCTTTAAACCGAGAGATGCGGCGGTGCTTTACAATTGACAGGCGCGCAATTAATCGTCAGGCAATAGCTATCCCTTGGTTGGGAGAAAGGATTCTGTGGCGGTAATCATTCTAACAGCCTCCCATTAATCAACGCTTTTAATTAGTTATCAGCCCGGTGCACTTCACTGACTTCGCTTCACTTCACTTCACGCACCACCTCCCAAAGTTCGCGGTTGAAAAGGTGCAGCGGCCGTTTTATTGGTGCAGCGTGGCAGGTGGCGCAGTGTTGGCCAGACTGTGAAGTGAATCTTTTCCTTTTCACCCACAATATGAAAGGAACACTTATCACTACGATTTTTCTTTCCGTTTTCTTTTCACATTTTTTTTTTTTTTGTTCCTTCTCTTTTGTGTCTATTTTCTTTTTTTTTTCGTTTTATACGTTCTTTATGTGTTCTTCTTTCGTTTCTTCTTCTTTCCTTTCCTTTCCTTTCCTTCCCTTCCCTTCCTTCTCTTCCTTCCTTCCCTTCCTTCCCTTCCTTCCCTTCCTTCCTTCCCCTTCCCTTCCTTCCCTTCCTTCCCTTCTCTTTTCCCTCCTCCCTCCTTCCCTCCTCCCTCCCTTCCTTCCTCTTCCCTCCCTTCCCTTCCTTCCCTTCTTCCCCCTCTTCTCTCTCTCTCTCTCTCTCTCTCTCTCTCTCTCTCTCTCTCTCTCTCTCT
>NC_059271.1:22117399-22125507 GCF_017591435.1 Portunus trituberculatus | reverse complement strand
ACACACACACACACACACACACACACACGGAACAAAAAGTGAGAGGAAAGAATTTTCTGCCCATTACTAAAAGATATTCTCCGTAATGTTCATAAATCCTGTCACATAACACCAAGTAAAAAAAACATGAAAGTGGAAGCAGAGAAAACACGTAAATCATGAAACTCGCCATTCTGGTCACTGACGGTAGCATGCAATTATGGTGCAGATTAAAGTGCTGGAGAGAGAGAGAGAGAGAGAGAGAGAGAGAGAGAGAGAGAGAGAGAGAGAGAGAGAGAGAGAGAGAGAGAGAGAGAGAGAGAGAGAGAGAGAGAGAGAGAGAGAGAGAGAGAGAGAGAGGAGAGGGAGAGAGAGAGGAAAGCACCTAAAGATATCGCAAGAATCACAGTCGGACTCAGTTCACACCACGGCGCCCTGATGGCTCTCGTTACCCTCCCACCAAACGGCCTGCAACGGAAATATTTATCCAGCGTCAGGCTCCATTAAACTGCTAATGCGTGGAAAGCCTTGGGACCCCTTGGGCCCTCCAGAAGTGTGGGCCTTTTTTCCTGCGTCTGACACCTCATCCCCTCAATGAGAATAGGTCGACAGATAGGCAGAAAATGGAGCTACTCGATGGGTGACAGCTTGGGACTTAAGAGGGTATGGTGCTCTGATGAATGTCTGGCTGAATGGTGGTGTGAAATATGGAGGTGTTGTTGGTGGTGGTGGTGGTGTCATGGCTATGGAAAGGAGGTGAGGCAAGTCGTCTCTTGGATTTAAATGTTCCTTTCATTTCACGTTTTCAATGGGAGGTATTATTATTCACCCCTTGATCACTCGAGACTCAATAGCATTCTCATTGTCGGTGTCATTTCATCTTGCTCTCCGTTCCTCCTACTCCTTCCTCTCCTTCTTCTTTTTCTTCTTCTTTTTCTTCTTCTTCTTCTTTTCTTCTTCTTCTTCTTCTTCTTCTTCTTCTTCTTCTTCTTCTTCTTCTTCTTCTTCTTCTTCTTCTTCTTCTTCTTCTTCTTCTTCTTCTTCTTCTTCTTCTTCTTCTTCTTCTTCTTCTTCTTCTTCTTCTTCTTCCTTCTTCCTTCTTCCTTCTTCCTTCTTCTTCCTTCCCTTCTTCTTCCTTCCTTCTTCTTCCTTCCTTCCTTCCTTCCTTCCTTCCTTCCTTCCTTCCTTCCTTCCTTCCTTCCTCCTTCCTCCTTCCTCCTTCCTTCCTTCCTTCCTTCCTCCTCCTCCTCCTTCCTCCTTCCTTCCTTTTCCCCTCCTTCCCCTCCTTCCTCCTCCTCCTCCTCCTCCTCCTCCTTTTCCCCTCCTCCTCCTCCTCCTTCCTTTTCCTTTCCTCCTTGTCCTTCACCCTTCCCCTTCTTCGTATCATCTCCTTTCCTTCCTTTTCCAACTTTCCAGCTTTTTCTTTTTCTTTCCTCCCTTAATGTTTAAATTTTTTGATTTTTCCTTTTTTCCTTTTTAAAATTTCCATTGGCCAACCCTTTCAAACGGCCTTAATTGATTTTTTCCTTATTAATACCCTTTCCCCTTTGACTACCTAAAAACTTCATTTTTCTTTTTTCCCTTAATCTTTCCTCTTCTTCCTCATTTACCTTCCCGGGCGAACCGTCATCAGGTTAAAGGGAAAAAGGGGAAAACCGGAAACCAATTTTGTGACCTCCTTAGTTGGTTAAATTTCAATCCCAGGAGAAACGTTTGATTTGCCTTCTGGGATTGGGGATATGAAGAGAAGTTAATAAGGAATCGTAATAAGAGTAGCTGATTAAGAGAAGAAACTGTAATTGCAAGGTACGGGAGGTTAGGCCTGTGGAAGTAAGGATCGGTTTCCTTATATGAGTATCTGTCTCATGTAATGAATGGAGGCGAGGGAAGGGCAAGGCTACTTCATTTGTTGTAACTTGATCCAGAACTGTGATAACCTGAGAGTAACTACATTATTTTCTGGATCTCCCCCTCCTCATATCTGTAGTACTCCTGTTAAAGTCAGAGATTTTTTTTGTCTCATCTCCCATTTTATATATCATTTCATTCACTGTAAGCTGATCCGAACACTCACAGCTGGTCAGGGAATTACGAAACATGAATCTATCATGAAGCAGGATATATTGAGAGAAATGGTCATAAAAGTTACCATGGCAATGACATCCATTACTCGTTCTGTAATCACAGAAATAAACGCCGACCAGCTTGTGTGTGAGTCGTATCGTGTTTTCAATTAAAAAAAAAATAACACATGTGAATTCCCGTTCACGTGCAGACTACTGCCAGTGGCCGCCCACCGTGTGTTCCTCGGGACTAGGGTGAGTTTTTGATGGTGGATGGACGCGCGTGTTTGTGTCCCATCAGCTGGTTAAATATTGGCGGCCACTACGTTAGTGTGTGAATGTGCCAATTTATGTCAGCGAGCGAAGGTTATATGAATAGAGTACATGTGTGGTGATAGAGCGAATGGCAGGTTTTGGTTGGAAGTTTCTAAAGAAATGATAATATTTTTCTGCATGCTTGTTTCTTTACAGACTGCGCTGTGTATTTTCTTTGGAAAAATTGAAATTAAATTCAGTGCTGTACTTTTATTGAAAAATTTCATTTTTATTAATTACTTCTTCAATAAAATTTCTTAAAGCGCACATTGATATAGCGCATTTGAAATATAGTAAAAAAGTAATAAATTAATTGTCATCCAAAAGTTAAAGGCCAAACGAGCAGGCGCAGTTATGGACAGGTGGAGGCAATATAATTGTAAGATTTAACCTAATCAGTAACGTATTCACATTCCCTATGACGACTAAGTGACTGTTAAATACATTACAGATGTTACTACAATAGAATAACTGGTGTGAGTGTGTGTGTGTGTGTGTGTGTGTGTGTGTGTGTGTGTGTGTGTGTGTGTGTGTGTGTGTGTGTGGGGGGGGGGGGGGGAGAGAGAGAGAGAGAGGTGCAGTAGTTATATTCCAAATTTCTTCACAGTTGTAAACAAGATTAATTTCTACATGGTTGTAAATAAGACAGAAATGAATAGATAAAAGATCTTGTGTGTGTGTGTGTGTGTGTGTGTGTGTGTGTGTGTGTGTGTGTGTGTGTGTGTGTGTGTGTGTGTGTGTGTGTGTGTGTGTGTGTGTGGTGGAATGTACGTTGTGTAACTCAGTAACTCAACGTTTGAATGCTTTTCTTAATTGCTATTTGACTTTGAACTTAAAAGAGAGAGAGAGAGAGAGAGAGAGAGAGAGAGAGAGAGAGAGAGAGAGCCATTCTATTTACTGTCCGAGAACGAAATATACGACTGTCACTAGGAATACGACCACGAACAGGAGAGAGGGAGAGTCATCACATGGGAGCAAAACAGATGCACTGGCCCTTACATGGCTGCCTCATTGCACTCAGCCAACCCAACCAACCAGCTCGGCCAGGCTGGTGCTTCGCGGGGCTGACTGGCATTGCGGAGAAGAAGCCAACACTATAAAAAATCCCTCTCCTGTCTCTCTTCTCTCGTCTCTCTTCCGGTGCAATTACTTGACCGAAAAATACGTCCGCAAAAATAAGTTGTGGCTTCCTCTTATTTACATCCATATGGGTTCTTCTGAGGTAATGTAGGCGTAGCTAATGTTGTTTTATTATTGTTGTTGTTGGTGGTGTTAGTGGCGTTGTATTTGTTGTTGTGTTTAATAGTGCTGTTTGGTTTCTTATCACAGTGGGTTTGGTATGAAAAACACACACACACACACACACACACACACACACACACACACACACACACACACACACACACACACACACACACACACACACACACACACACACACACACACACACACACACACACACACACACACACTTTTCTCTCTCTCTCTCTCTCTCTCTCTCTCTCTCTCTCTCTCTCTCTCTCTCTCTCTCTCTCTCTCTCTCTCTCTCTCTCTCTCTCTCTCTCTCTCTCTCTCTCTCTCTCTCTCTCTCTCTCTCTCTCTCCCCCCCCCATGTCTAAAGCAATTTCACTTCTCTCGCAGAAAGGTGTGTGAAAATTTATGCATCCAATCTTTTCTAATCTTTCAATGGGAGTCGCAAAAGCAACAAATAGAAGAAAATAGTAACAAGAGAAGCAATCTCTGCCTTGTGCTGAGAGGAAGCTCTAGCATTTGTTTTCCACATCCAAGTGCTCTGTGCTGGTTTGGAGATTCATTTGAATGTTGGATGAGCAGTATGTGGCCTGATTAGTGCTGAACTAGTAATGTAGTGCAGATATGATGTTGTGGTGCTGTGTTGTAGAGTATTGTAGAGTGGTACTGAGGTAGCGTGGGTGGTTGTGGTGTTGAGTTGTAGCTATTGGTTGTGACTGTGTTGCTGTATTAGCTGGAGTGATGCTGAGGTACAGTGGTGTGATTGTTGTGTTGTGGTGCAGATTATTGTTGACCTATCTTCCCAAAGCGACAAGGAAAATCTATTATTTTACTACAAATGTAAATAACATTGTTTTCTAGCGTTGTTTCTTGTAATGAACATTTTGTTTGACTTTGATCATAAGCTGACGGAGCATCATTTAGTTGTTGATAAGCTTTAATATAAATGTAAAAATAAGTCATGTCGTTTGCATCAGAATACCAATGTAATGTTACCAATTGATGAAAATCATAACAGTCTGCTGACAATGAATGGGAATTAGTGAATAGCAGATCCTTACCTCGCGCAATGCCTGAGTGTGAGCCATGAATTAATTTCTAGGTCATTCAGTCTTTGATCAAAATAACTTTTTTTTTTCACTGATAGAAGTTTTTTCTTTTTTTCTAAAGTATCCTAAAGCAGATACCTAAAGTCTACATTTGAATGAGTCTGGAGAAATATAATTCAAGTATTTCATGTCCAACAGGCTTACCAGTTGCTGTGACAGAAAAAAAAAATGCCACGTTTATAAAGGAGCATTATAAATCCTTGCCATCCATCTTCTCAAACACTCTCATCAGCAAATCCCTAACCAACATATATTTCACCATAAAACCAATGTTTATCTTCTCAGTTAGTTTGACTTGATTTGAGGGATACACAGTACCATTCCATTTATCAAGTCTTCTTAAATATGTCATGTCAATCAGTCATTTCCTTCGCGTGAATCCCTCTTGATTTTTACAAGATCTGACATTTATATCTACGAGTATTTTGTGAAGTGGCTGAGTGAGTGATGATCTTGAGAATGCCGACATAAGGGATTCACGCTGACAGCTTACCTTGACAGTCTTGTTACTTTGTGTAGATTGAATTCATCTTACTTTTGTAGTATTTGTCTCCGCAGCTTTGTGTCTGAGAGATCATTTTCTTGACATGAAGATAAATGACTCCCAGGCCTCGCTTAATTTTTCTTTGTGTCTTTTATAATGATTTCTTCGTAGCTTTTCGGTTGTATTCTTCGGAAGGAAAAAAAAGCATCTACTACTTCACTAGAATTTCTTCAACTCCTTTTTTTATTCTCTAAAACGATTTCTTCACATCTTTTTATTAATTTTTCTCTTCTTTGATACATTTCCGTTAAGAAGAACAGAAGTGGTTCCCAAACTTTTCCTGAGCGTGTACCACTTGGAGGTGTGGTACAGTCCCCACTTACCACCTCGCTTTAGAAAAAAAAGAAAAAAAAATCAGTTCCAGCAAATATCAATTTATTCACAAGTAGAACACACAAATGAACTAACAACAAAAAACACAACTCAATTTGACACGAGAGATGCATCTGTTTCTTCTCCACCAGCTGATCGATGCCATGCAGATTATTTTGTGTAAGGCAATAATATTTTCCTTGTTTTATCTAGCAGTTCCTTCATTTACTTCCATTCTACTCTCAAGGGTTTCTTTAATACATTAACTTTAGGGAGACGCTTGTGTTAAAGTCTTTGGGTTAGGGTTCGACAGGATCCATCAGTCAGGTCATTGTGTTGCCCTCCCAGTGATGGGGCTGCTGCCTTCACAAAGAGCCGTTAAGTTACTATCCCTTCTTCTTCCTTTTTCTCTTTCCATGACCTTCCCGTGATTCAGCGCTGTAGCTTTCAAGTAAAAATCCAACAATCAGTCTTTTTATGCTTCCCAGAACGCTGCCGAGCCACGGAAGATCGGCGAGGCTCTGTGTGTTGGCCCAGCTAATGCCCTGCTGCAAATGATGAAGACTACCACATCATCCCGCGCGCTGGTGAATCATAGGTGTCTTTGAAATGTGACCGTGAGTGTTAGCTGTGTGTTGTTGTAGTTTGTGGTGGTGGTGTTCATGAAATTTTGTTGTTGTTGTTGTTTTTTGTTGTTGGTGTTGTTGCTATTGTTGTTGTTGCTGCTGCTGCTGCTGCTGCTGCTGCTGTGTTTTCTTCTTCCATTTTTCTTCTTTTCTTCTTCTTCTTCTTATTATTATTATTATTATTATTATTATTATTATTATTATTATTATTATTATTATTATTATTATCAATTATTATTATTATTATTATTATTATTATTATTATTATTATTATTTTTTGGTTAATGTTCCTATTCCTGATTCTTTCTTATCCTTCCCTTTCTCTCTCTCTCTCTCTCTCTCTCTCTCTCTCTCTCTCTCTCTCTCTCTCTCTCTCTCTCTGTACTCAAATCTTTACCCTTATCGCTGTATATCGCTGTATATCATTCTATCAAGAGAAAGAAGTCTACGTCATCTATTGGCAATCCGTTCTATAGAATCACTTTCCTTATCGGAGAGAGAGAGAGAGAGAGAGAGAGAGAGAGAGAGAGAGAGAGAGAGAGAGAGAGAGAGAGAGAGAGAGAGAGAGAGAATTTTTCTCCTATACACTTTTTCCGAGGGGAGATGAGAGGATGAAGCAGCTGTGGGCGGCACCCTATTTGCTCCCAATTACTCGCAGCGCCGATAAACCCCGGGTGGCTGAGAGGTTATGTTGGTAGTGGCAGTGGCGGAATGGCATCAGCTCCTCTCCGATCTCCGACCTTCTGCCCTAGCTGAAATCGCTTACTTGAGGTAGGAACTTGACTCTCTCATTGGTAAGACATTATGAGTGACAGCGGTGGGATAGCATCAACCGCGCTCCGCTTCCTGTCATGGCAATCGCTTAGTACTTATTGGTTGTCTCTCTTCGGTAAGGCAAGGCATAGTTTGTGATTGCTGTGACGTTGGTATCATTTGTGAGTGCAGTGTACTCGTATATGATTTCTAGATACTGTGAGCACAGGTGGTTAGGTTTTCTTTCCAGTTTTTATATGCTATATGCTTCATTAAACAAGCTAAAAGGGCATATACATTATCCAAATACGAACCCGAAACATATGAATAGATAACTTAAATCGACATAATATTACATCTATACAGTACATTTTCCGATAGTCCAACCTGAAACATTTCCTGCACACACACAGCAAGCGAATTTCGGACCCGAAAGACTGAGGCAGATACTGTGGTGCTTGCGAGTGGAAAATATTCTTGCGTCGTCAGTGATTTAGGTGGACGTACTGTGGCAGAAGTTTAGAGGGCCAGAATGCCTCGTTGGGTCATGAAGGTGAAGACCGAGGACAGCAAATTTGTAGTTCTGTGTGAGACGTCCAAGGAAAGTTGTGGTGCTGATTGCCGGTGGTGGGGGGGGAGAGAGAGAGAGAGAGAGAGAGAGAGAGAGAGAGAGAGAGAGAGAGAGAGAGAGAGAGAGAGAGAGAGAGAGAGAGAGAGATTGGTAACGCTTGTTTTCTATATAAAAAAAAACTCAGGACATAAATGCTAAGTAATAAAGTCACAGTATAGGAAAATAAATGTCATAAATAGACCAAAAAATTAACTTCGTTTCCTTTTTTTATTCTTTCCTTTCTTTTTTCTTGGCCTTCTTATATTCTTTTGTTCTTTATTTATTTCTTTACTCTTATTTATTCGTTCATTTGCATATTCACATCTGTTCTACTTATTCATTTACATTCGTTGTTGTCTGGAGGTGTGCCGGCGTAAGCCTGATGAGTGGAAAGGAAGTTGTGATGTTTTGCACTAACAAATTGTGAGGTGTGTGTGTGTGTGTGTGTGTGTGTGTGTGTGTGTGTGTGTGTGTGTGTGTGTGTGTGTGTGTGTGTGTGTGTGTGTGTGTGTGTGTGTGTGTGTACATAAAGGAGATCGTAATCAT
>NC_059271.1:22110647-22116899 GCF_017591435.1 Portunus trituberculatus | reverse complement strand
GTGACCGGTAGGCTTATTCTTGCCTCAATCAGTCAGCCAGTTAGTGAATAATTGACTCTTTATTGAAGGGTTTTTTATTTACAACATGATTATCGCAACATAATTTCCATAATTATCATGGTCGGCTCTTAATTAAGGTGACGAATGGTGAATGCTTTCCGGCGTGTGCGGACAATCGGATATTTGCTAATTAAGATCATTAGGTGCTACTCACACTCTACAGCAATATTGTCCGAGTGAGGCACGCTTCGGCGCCATTCTATCCATATATAGTAATCCTTCCGTCAGAATCCAAGCCTGTAATGGAAAGCTGTGAATTTAGTTAGTGTAATATGAGATTAATATGAATGATATTGACGTTTCTAAAGATATGTGTAATATATCTAAAAAAAAAAAAAAAAAAAAAATAGATTACATGCTGCACGTTATGTAATTTTCTTCATAAGCGAACATGTGAACCAATATCTCTGGGAGATGTAATATTGTCATGAGAATGTTAAGAAATAAGAGATTTTATGTACATCATTCCATATTTATTCTCCTTTTGCACGTTAGCGACTCTTTAACACATAAGGTAAGCATGATCCTTTTGTTTTTAATAACCAGACCAAAGTAACGAAACAAAACATTAACACATTTCTTTTATAGCAATAGCTGTAGTGTTGGTTGTAGTGGTAGCAGTAATGGAGTTATTGTTTATCAGTCTTCGCTAGTCTTCGGGAAAATCATAAAAGGCCATCGTAGATTCACTTCTCTCACAATGGTAACTAGGGAATATGTTTCTTTCGTTTCAGTTAATTTCAAAACCTTAACCTTGCAGCAAAACGGCGACTTGAATGAATGAAGTCGGGGGTTATTGCTCACTGCTTTTTATCTTTTTAGACCGCAACGAAAAGTTTTGATCTCGCGGAAGAAGGAGGTGGCGGAGAAAAGTTGTGTTTGGCGATGGTATTATTGGTGAGCAGCGCAAACCGAACACGCGGAAAGTTAAAGAATAAACATGGCATTTTCAGAGAGGGAGAAATATGGATTTTTGTGGTGGGGCCCTTCTTCTGAATTCACCAATATCTAGTCCTTGATACCTCTTCTTGGCGAGTGGCGACTTACTTTTCGTCTCTGGTCCCCTCGTCCTGCCCACCATCACTAACCACCACCACCACCACCACCACCATCTGCACTTCACCATGATCTGTAAAGCTGTTTCCTTCGTCGAAGTCTAATATTTGAAGTGGGAAATGTGAAGAAAAAGGAAGACCAGATGCCATCACATTCCCAAATTTGTGAACATTGTGTCTATACAGTATTTAGTTTCGTGAAGGTCTTAGTCTTAATGTTATTCATCTTTTTCGCAAAGTGTTAAGAAAGTTGAGTAAAGTTCTAAAAAAGAAATCTGCTCTACGGACTGTATCCTTTTCAAATATTTCCACTCGTTCAATTAACCGTCGCCTGAATATTCCACACCGGTTTTGATCTCTGGTGCTGATTCTGATTTGAATGTCATCAGTTGGACCTTCAACCCAACTAGATGGAGGCAGAATTTGGCCTATTTCCCTTTTTTTTTTTTTATCGTGAAATTAACGAAAAGCACAAAATCAAAAACACAATTTGTAGCTCCGAAGAAAAAGTGGAAAAAAATATATACAGAAAAAGTATACAAGGAAATAATCATGTTTAGTTTCAGAGGTGTCCTAATTAGTGGGACAAATTTGAATGTTCATGACGATGCGATCAGTCCGAAAAGTGGAGTAGACAATGAAGACTGTAGTGTAGGAAGGCAAATCACTGAGTCAACAAAGTATCGAAAGCCATTAAAACAATACACAAATCCATATTTTCAAAGGTTTCGGGGTTTCTAGACTAAAATTCAACAAGTCCTAACGCAAATAATTAACTATGGGTTCTACGTATAGATGTTTTCACTGCTACAATAATAAGGACTCTCAAAACACTAGTTGGAAGCTTAGTTATAAGTTCTGTGGCCTTTGAAAATAGTTATAATAGAACTAAGTGCTTAAGAATGCTGAAAACGTCCTTGGAAATGGTAATCATGAGATAACAAGGTATTTTGGAAAATGTCATAAGCGTTTGGGAAAATCGGGGCGAAAAAAAAACAAACAAGACACAGTGAAAAAGGGTTGGTGGAGGAAAGAAGGGGGAAATTTGAGGAAAGAAACAATGGCCCAACACATAATTTACAAGCTAGGAATATTTGCTTAGTCTAATGATTCATCCTTTTCGCGGTGTTGGTTGGTGTTTGTTGTTGGTGTTTTTTTTTTTGTTTTGTGTGATAATTCACCCGGTGTTCTGGTCATCCAGCCAGTCTTCCCCAACAGAGGAGCCAGATTAGCCATTTCTACTGAAATAACAAAACACAACCAAACACCAAACCCCCGAGAATGAATTTACGAGGTAACAGGGGAAATTAAAGGTTTTTGTGCCCTTATGGGACCAATTTTGTATCAACGTGCAAATCATCCGGTGGGTGTGGTGTGTGTGGGGATTCACTGGTCCCAGTTCGAAAAGCCAACTTACCCTACGGGTTTGGGGTTTTGCTTTTAAGGTCTTGGGTTTTTTTGGGTTTGTTGTGTTTTTGTTTAGGATTCACCTAAGTTGGAGGAAACTATTATAAGTTTTTGCTTTGTATTTATAAATTTTAAAATCTAACTTCCTTGGAATTTTAATTAAGTTTACAATTATTTAAAGTCTCCTTTTTTTTTTTTCCTTTTTCAGAAGAAGATGAACAATATTTTTCCAGATCTTTTCTTTGTCTTTTTTTTATTTTCCCTTTAACTCGGGAAAAATTTAAAAACTTTGGAAGGTGTTTGTTTATGTTACTGGAAGAGCCCTTTTTTTTTTTTTCAATTAGGACCTTTGAATTTCACCGAGGAGACCGCCCAGCAATTTATTTAAAACCATTTTTGAGGCCCTTAACAATCAGAAAATGGAAAATCAATGAGAATACTGTTTTCTTTCCTGTGCGGTCTTAAGTGCTGTAATGATTGCATATTATAGGATTAACATTCGAAGCACTTGAAAACAAAAGAAAAGAATAAAAAAGGGAATACATATAGAAAGAATATGAGGTTCCTTCTATCTTTTCCAACCTACAGTGATGTGATTAGTGAAAGAATAAATGTCTGATGAGTCTTACGTGATTGCGGGGAAAAAAAAATTGGATAAGACTTGAAGTTGAGTATAGTTTTCTAGATTACAGTACTTTTAGGAGATTGATGCAAGAATGAACGTCTAATTAGTTGTATGTACGTGGTCATGAGTAAAATATATCTGTTTATAGTTGAGTGCCTCCTACTTTTAGTAATTAAGCTTCTATGACATTTATTTTTTTATTTTTTTTTTTTTTATGTGTGTGTGTGTGTGTGTGTGTGATTTTATAATACTCTTACTGTGCTCCAAATGTTCATCCTCTCTCTCTCTCTCTCTCTCTCTCTCTCTCTCTCTCTCTCTCCCCCAGTTTTAGAATGCATCTGGTATTTTTGTCCGGAAAGAGAAGTGGCGTGGGAGGGCGGACTGGAAGGCGAAGGCAAGGAAAGTCTGGCAGAGTGTAAACAAATAAACAAGGTAACAAAAATGTGGCGTGGATTAAGGCGTAGGAGGGCTGGCTGTGCTGGCTAGGCTGTCTTGTGCTGAGAAGATAAGTGCAGCAACCATTTTTCGATATTTCTTGGTGTGACTTTCCTTATTTTCTTTTTCTTTTTTTCCCCACAAGGGTTTTGTTATTTCTTACAGATACGCTGTGTGATGTTGTGTTGTTGTTGTTTTGTTTTCCTTCTACATGAAAAGAAAGTCGTGGAAAATTTTTTTTCAAGAATATTGTCTATATATGACTTCAAACACTCCATTCGATCCCACGCTAGGAGTTTCCGCACCCACGTTCTACTAATTCTTCCTTCAAACCAATAAGAACAAAGCACTCACCTCAATCTCAGCAGCAGGTCATGTGTATCTTTCTCGTCCTCGACTTGAATCACTCCACCAATCAGTCGTAGAGATATTGGCCTCGTAACATTGCCTCACCTATTACTTGTCGATCAGTCTGTTCACCGAGGCAGAACCAATACTGAGTCGTTTAAAGCCTTTCAGTGCGAGACGCAATTCCCAAGCCTCATCAAATTACCAACACCAGCCAGAAAAAATAATAGATATAGTAGTTGATGAGTGGCTAAAGATGATTTTTATAGCGTTTGTTAAGCGAAATACAGTATCATAATAGTAATGTCAGCAAGAAAAGACTTAGTATATGTCCACTTACGGTTCGTCAACTTTATTATCTCGTTTTTATAATGAGATTTGTGTTTCTAGTGAGCCGTCTCCACCTGTCTCCATTACCTCACCATATTAATATCAAGACCCTTTCTCCCCGTGTCCGTTACTTTGCTGTCTTTCCATCTCCTAAGTCGTTCGTTCTCTCATTCTCTCTTGTACCTCCATATCCAGTGTCATCTTGTCTGCTGCCATGTAAATATTTCATTTTATCTTCAATCTTCATCGACTTCTTCCTTGTATATTACCCAGCGCCCAGTTCTCGTCGCTTCCTCCATCGCTTTTCATTACATCCCCATCTTGCCTCATGTTTTTTTTTTTGTTTTTTTTTTTTTTAGCCTCGTGCACTTGCAGAAGAGAAGTCATCGTCAAATCAACTTCGTGAAAAACACATTCATATACTGCAGATCTGTATGTCGGTAAAAATGCATGCATACTCACCAGTAAAATTAATCAGGAGGCCACACCAATCAGGGCTTTGATCAGGGAATGTAGCCTTTATCAGGGACAGATCAAATGGAGGAGAAGGAGAGTGGGCAAAGGCAGCTGCAGAGCGGAACTTTTCCCATTTCTGTTTGCTCAAAGATGTTGTGTGAGATTAAAAGAAAGAAGAAGTGTAAAGAGGACTCAGTGATTACTTACCTTGCTGAGACTTAACCCTCTCGACTTTCACCAATAGGAAATTTAAGAGATTAATGGTCTAATTAGTACTCTGAAGGAAAAAGTCTTATTGGGATGCTGGATTAAAAAGGCAAGCTATCATGACTTTAGAACATCAAATCTAAAGTTTTTTACCTTTTTACCTCTCTTTAAACTTTTAAAAATATTCTGTCACATGAAATATTTGAAACAACGGAAACGTTCACTGATGACCAAGAAAATACCATAAATTCAGGTTTTCAGACATGTTTAAGCTTTTGAGATATCACTGAGAGTAAAAGAAGGGATCAAATAGTTCAACCCTTCTCTTATAACTAGGGATATTCTTTTACGGGTACAAAATTGGAAAATACTGATAACTTTTACAGATAGGGAATGGCGTAACTTGTTGGTTTTCCAATTTTGACCCAAATTGAAAAGAAAACTTTCCTTAATGTTCCATTCTACCAACCCCAAATAAAAGCTCTTTTTTCCTTACAAAAACAAAAAAGAAAGAGTATGAGACCACCTTAGTCCTTTAAATAAAAGTAGGGCCCCCTCCCAATTAGTTTTCACCTTTTTTCTTTGTTTTCCAATTAAACGAATAAAAAGAAAAAATAAAAGGGGAGAGAGGAAGAAAGAGGGAGGAGAAAGGGAGAGGGGAAAGAGAAGAAGAAGAGGAAGAAGGAGGGAAGGGAGGAAGGAGGGAGGAGGAAAGTTGGTAGGTTAAAGGAGCCCAGGAAGGGGGGGGGAAGGTGAATAGGAAGATGGAAAGGGAAAGGGGGGGAAGAAGGGAGGAAAGGGGAAAGGGGGAGGTGAAGATTTTTGGTTCTTTGAAAGGTTGTTTTTTTCTTCTTTTTTTTTGTTGTTGTTGTTGTTGTTGTTGTTGTTTTGTTTTTACCAGCCGAAAATTATATTTAACATTTTTTTCTTTTTTTTTTCTTTTGTTACATAGCATTTTCCTTCTGCCAGAAAAAAAACTGTAAAAAATTAAAAAAAAAGAAACACATTAATCCCGGTCGATCAATATTAAATTTTTTTTTTCATTTGTTTTTTCTTTTTCTTCTTTTTTTTTTTTTTCAGGGTTGGAAGTTTTTTTATATTAATTGCTGGGGACATAGGGTATAGTTTAATCATTTTAGGACTCGAGCTAGAAAAAAATTAAGGAAACGAAACTTAATGCCACGATTATACAAGGGAGTCATATTTGATTACTTAAATTTTCAACAGATAGGCAAATTGTTAATCATGGGGTATTTAATATTGATGTGGATATGCATTGTCATAATTTATAGGGAAGCAGAATTTTAATATTCTTTCCTGAAAAAAAAG
>NC_059271.1:22044314-22110147 GCF_017591435.1 Portunus trituberculatus | reverse complement strand
CACAGTCAAGAAAACCGAGGAGCAGGTTCAGCAGAGGTAAACAAAGCGCATGACAGAGAGAGAGAGAGAGAGAGAGAGAGAGATTGTCCCATAGAAGTGTATAATTCTAAGGCTAATTTAATCAAAGAAACAAAGATTTTCGATATTGAACATGCATATGGTAACATTATTGATAGCTAGTGTAGTGTAGTGTGCATAAACAATATTCCCTTGTGAAGCTTGAAAAATCTGCTGGTAACATTTTGCCTTTCCGCCTTCGGGGTCTAATTTTATTCGGTGCTGATGTCTAAGTAAGTTGTGTATATGCACTAAAACATTGATATTCACTACCAGAACACTAATTCATCCAGCAAACAGAGGAAATGTGCAAGGTTTACTGCCTATTAATTTGATGCTAACGTCGACGAGCCGAAAGGTTCCTCCACGAACTTGCTGGCTTTCCAACCCGTTTGTTTACTGAAGATTCGTAAACTCCGCGGAAAACAAAATGGCCAGCTTGCTGGATAAAAATTCCGTTTTTAATGTATATGTTATGTGCGAACTGTATGATTGTGCTTATAGTGTATGTATGTATATATATTATATATATATATATATATATATATATATATATATATATATATATATATATATATATATATATATATATATATATATATATATATATATATATATATATATATATATATATATATATATATATATATATATATATATATATATATATATATATATATATATATATATATATATATATATATATATATATATATATATATATATATATATATATATATATATATATATATATATATATATATATATATATATATATATATATATATATATATATATATATATATATTTAGAAACATTCTGTTCTATCAACACACCTGATTTCTGAGGACACAGAGATGGCCAGGTGGATTCTGAAGACAATTATTTCTATTAATAGTGTAGAAGTCTTGTTAATCTTGTCACTAGAAACGTAGAGGACTTTAAAAACCAGTGTAGCTTTCACTATGTAAAGAAAAGTGAAAAAAGTAACGTGTTTTTCTAGCTTATGGTCTTCTCTGGCAAGGTATATAGCCAATATAGGTGCCGCCGTAGTACAGTGGAACCATGCGTGCTTTGGGATCCGAGGGGTCTCCAAGTGCACGAGTTCGAATCCTGTACACGGTCTGAGTGCAGGTTGGGCTTCCTCACTCAGGGCAACGGTTTCCTAGCGGGTGGGCTTTGAGATAGGAGGTACCCTGAAAAGTATCCCCTTTAGCCCATAAATTCCCGTGAAAAGACCACATAGTATAAAAAAAAAGGAGATAGGATGAAATAGTGAAAGAGGTAAGAACAATTAACTGAGTTACGAGTGCGCCATGACATGGAGCTCTCCCGAGATAACACACTTCCCCACCTCAATAGATATTTTTGACCAGAATTTAATACTTTCTTTTTATCAACTCTGACAAGCTTTTATAAATTACTTTCGCGGAGAGAGAGAGAGAGAGAGAGAGAGAGAGAGAGAGAGAGAGAGAGAGAGAGAGAGAGAGAGAGAGAGAGAGAGAGAGATGGATGGGGGCTAGGTGAAGCATTCATTTATTGCTAAGAGTGCTTTTGACATAAAATAAATGGAGAGTAAGGGCATAATTTTCATCCGTCGAGTTATTTCTAGTCTCCGTTTTGCAGATTGGAACAAATTACATTGGATTTGGAAAAGTGGTTATTACTCGCTCAATTAAACCATTACCTTCAAGGTCAGCTCTTACCCAGCACGATGATACGATGATACAACGAAGCCTCCTGCACTTGCAAGGAGGAGTTGTTTTCTTTCTTCTTCTTCTTCTTCTCTCTCTCTCTCTCCTGGTCAAGGAGAGCTTTTATAAATCACTCTGCAGAGAGAGAGAGAGAGAGAGAGAGAGAGAGAGAGAGAGAGAGAGAGAGAGAGAGAGAGAGAGAGAGAGAGAGAGAGAGAGAGAGAGAGAGAGAGAGAGAGAGAGAGAGAGAGAGAGAGAGAGAGAGAGAGAGAGAGAGAGAGAGAGAGAGAGAGAGAGAGAGAGAGAGAGAGAGAGAGAGAGAGAGAGAGAGAGAGAGAGAGAGAGAGAGAGAGAGAGAGAGAGAGAGAGAGAGAGAGAGAGAGAGAGAGAGAGAGAGAGAGAGAGAGAGAGAGAGAGAGAGAGAGAGAGAGAGAGAGAGAGAGAGAGAGAGAGAGAGAGAGAGAGAGAGAGAGAGAGAGAGAGAGAGAGAGAGAGAGAGAGAGAGAGAGAGAGAGAGAGAGAGAGAGAGAGAGAGAGAGAGAGAGAGAGAGAGAGAGAGAGAGAGAGAGAGAGAGAGAGAGAGAGAGAGAGAGAGAGAGAGAGAGAGAGAGAGAGAGAGAGAGAGAGAGAGAGAGAGAGAGAGAGAGAGAGAGAGAGAGAGAGAGAGAGAGAGAGAGAGAGAGAGAGAGAGAGAGAGAGAGAGAGAGAGAGAGAGAGAGAGAGAGAGAGAGAGAGAGAGAGAGAGAGAGAGAGAGAGAGAGAGAGAGAGAGAGAGAGAGAGAGAGAGAGAGAGAGAGAGAGAGAGAGAGAGAGAGAGAGAGAGAGAGAGAGAGAGAGAGAGAGAGAGAGAGAGAGAGAGAGAGAGAGAGAGAGAGAGAGAGAGAGAGAGAGAGAGAGAGAGAGAGAGAGAGAGAGAGAGAGAGAGAGAGAGAGAGAGAGAGAGAGAGAGAGAGAGAGAGAGAGAGAGAGAGAGAGAGAGAGAGAGAGAGAGAGAGAGAGAGAGAGAGAGAGAGAGAGAGAGAGAGAGAGAGAGAGAGAGAGAGAGAGAGAGAGAGAGAGAGAGAGAGAGAGAGAGAGAGAGAGGGGCTCCTCCCTTCCCAGTGCGGGAGGCTTCGTTGTCTGCTGGTGCTAAGAGGAATCACGCCACATTGTCAGTACACTGCTTAAGTCGATCTGGTGGCTAGTTTTCCAGGACATGACTTAGTACTAAATAATTCTAGAGCAAGTGTTATTCATATACAACTAGATGAACCCTTGCACAAATCTATAGTGTCTGTTTAACATATTAACCATCAGAACATGTACATCCCCACGCAGTCCGTCACTTGTTTACTCATACATCCAGTCGCGCTAAAACACATTTGATACCGCGTGAAGCTAAAACTGTACGAGATCAGATGCAGGCTAGCTATAACGCATTAAATTTCAGAAGAATCTGTATTTTTAGACACCGTGCGTAGCTTAGCCATTGCGTAGAATTAGTCTCATTATTACATATTAACCATTTCACTATAATATGCAGTATGCAGGTTACAACTTTAAAAAGCATTATATTACCGACACAAGAATTTCTACTTTCTCTCATCCTTTCTCTGTTCACCTCCCTAATGGAAAAGTTAATCAGTATTCTCAATCTTTCATCTCTGAATTGTAATGCCTAGAAACCCTGTCTTTCTCTTTTAGTCCCTCTTTATGACTTGAATTCTTTAGAGAAACTTATCCTTCAACTTTGGATTATCACTTCGGCTCCTTTTCTTTAGGGACACACACCTCTTCGGACTCTTTTCACCTTATTTGTTGCTCTAGGGAAGGGATCTGAAGAATAGCTATTGGTGCATCTAGTCAGTACATTGTTAAAAGGTAGCTGAAGAACACAATAAATGTCTCAGGGTGGTTTTTGATGAATGGAAGACGCGCTCAATAACAACGAGAGTGTTACAAGACAACCACTGACCAAACAACAGTTCTCCCTTTCATCTACGCCTCGATCGTCCCCCCAAAAAACACGCCTTTATTGTGTTTTTTGTGTCTTCCATATTATTTTCTCGTTACCGCCAAACATTGAGTTACATCAGGTGTATGGAAGTAGCCGCCGCTCGCCTCCCCTCACACTAACCTAATACTTGCCGGTCAAACAATGTTAAGCTCAGAAAATTGTGAATTGATCTAGCCATTCAATTCTTCATCCATTTACGTACTGTCTATTTGCTGTTCATCAATCTTCCTACCTGCCTGCATGTCTGTCTGTCTGTCTGTATGTATGTATTTATGCATGTATATACAGTACGGATATTCATTCACATTTCTATCCATTATATTGTGCATGTATATGTGTGTTTACTTATATTTTGTTCATCACTGTGTTTGTCTATATCTCTTTCTAATTGCTAACTAACCTTCTTACCTAACCACTCCCTGCCCCCCTTCCCAACGCATACATTATTCCCCTCCCTCCCACATACACACACACACACACACACACACACACGCCCGGTAATTCAGTGGTTAGAGCGCTGGCTTCACAAGCCAGAGGAACGGGGTTCGATTCCCCGGCCGGGTGGAGATATTTGGGTGTCTCCTCACGTGTAGCCCCTGTTCACCTAGCAGTGAGTAGGTATGGGATGTAAATCGAGGAGTTGTGACCTTGTTGTCCCGGTGTGTGGTGTGTGCCTGGTCTCAGGCCTATCCGAAGATCGGAAATAATGAACTCTGAGCTCGTTCCGTAGGGTAACGTCTGGCTGTCTCGTCAGAGACTGCAGCAGATCAAACAGTGAACACACACACACACACACACACACACACACACACACACACACACACATTAATATCACTTACTAACTTGTTCTTGATACGAGTAAATAAGCACACGAGTTCTGAGGCAGGCGGTGAAAGTGTTCCCTTTCTTAACTGGAGGACATCAAGATGGCAGGTGTGAGAAAAGATGTCCCTCGTAAGTACTGCCGAGCGACGCCACCAGGAAAACAAAGAGGACAGCGCTTATTGGTGGTTGGCAATGTTATGAAAGGATTACTGTGAGGGTGACTGGGTGGGGTGGAGTACGAGGTAGGAGAAAGCTGTGTGTGAGGTTGGGTGGTGGATATTAGAGGATAATAAAAATAATAAAAGTGTGTGTGTGTGTGTGTGTGTGTGTGTGTGTGTGTGTGTGTGTGTGTGTGTGTGTGTGTGTGTGTGTTTGTGTGTGTGTGTGTGTGTGTGTGAAATGGAGGGAGTAAGAGAAGGATATAATCGGTACGAAAAGGATGTATGTGTGAGTCAGGGAAGGAGTGTGGAGAAGGAAGGGAAGTATTGGAGGGAGTACCATAAATTTCGCGACTCATAAAAATCATTACGTGTCCTTATGAATCTGAGAACATACATGGCTTGTAGGTTTAATTTCCTCATAATTATCTCTCTCTCTCTCTCTCTCTCTCTCTCTCTCTCTCTGCACTATTTATCTAGCGGAGATAGCATGCACTGCTAACAAGAAGCGAGAGACTTAATAAACATTTGGGACGTGGTTCATAATCACAGTCATTGTTTCTCTCGCTTTCCTTGGGGTTTTATTTCTTTTCAATTACAGAAAAAGGTGATTCATGGAAAGAGAAAAAAAACACAATGTTTGTTAATTTCATTCTTCACCTGATGATGGAAAGAGTGCGAGATGTTTTTGCTGAAAGTCTGAATGCACAAAACACATCTTTCTGAAAATCGTATCACCTCCCGGTGTTCTCAGTAACGCATGATTGGCACGCATCATTGGTTACTCAATAAAACATTCTTCGAATACAAAAGTCGCCTTGAATAAAGTGGGGGCGATGTGTCTTCATATCCCGTAAATAACAGAGGAATTTTTCTGCCTGAGACCTTTTGCAGTGCAGTGTTTTCTCAGGTAACACACGCGTCCATCACTGAGCGCTGGGGAGGAGAAGCGAAAACACTTGGAAAGAAAAAAAACATACAATGGTTTTTAATTTACTGTTATATAAGCTCCAACGTTTTTTTTTTATCAAACAGGATGAAATATAACTTGAATTACAAACCTGTCTACAAACAAAAACACGCTTTAATCAGAAATTCTTTATAATGGTCTACGTTGCCGACCACAAGCACACAAGCAAATATATGCAAAGTGTTCAGCAATTTGCGCAATCTATGTGTGTGGCAGCCACGTCAGATTCCTAGGGTAGGTGTGTGCATGGGTTATAAAATCTGGGGATTGGTTTTAATGGCGGTGAATTTCATAATGACATGAAAAATAAATGCAGAGTAAATATAACTGTGAGTCTCATAAGGAAGTATTATTATCCATACAAACAAATCTTGTATCTTAAGGTAAATAAGAAAATGATCTATGAATCACGAAAAAAAAAGAAAAAATATGTTGCATAATTATACCAGTGGGAGAGGAGTAACTAAAAAAAATAAATAAAATAAAGCTGTTTATATGTAAGGGGAAAAATCACTCTGGCCACCCATGAAAACAAAACCATATAGAAGTATCAAGGTGAAAATAAATGAACAAAATAAACAGATAAATGAATAAATAACTTTCCATGCATCTAATGAAAAGCAGAACGTACAAGATATTTCAGACAATGGAAGAGCAGCAACAGCACCAATAACAACAAACACAACAACAACATCATCAACAACAACAACAACAACAACAACAATAAAAAGAGAAAAAGAAGTTCTCGTTACACAAATGGCGTGGAGATAACATGGCACAAAAGTAACCAATTGATTCAAAACAAACCTTCAAAACATCAACTTCACAGTGAACCAGTCTCGTAAACACACCAATTATCCTCCCATAAAATGAAAAAAAAAAGCCTTTCGTTCATCATTAACAAAAAAACAGTAGATAAATAACTTCATTAAACAAAAAAAAAATCAATACAGCAATGTTACAAATGAGACCGATCCGGGAAACACACCTGCAAAACATCTCTATTTTCTTACCTATTACTGATATTACTGATTCTCTTCATCGAGACCACTAAGACTCAAAGGTTGCCAGTGAGAGTCTCTTTGTCCCTCACGTTGCCCCTCACTCCGCTCGCCTCCAATGTTTTATGGCACAAGTCTCGCAATAATTCAAGGAGATTCTCCACGCTGGCTTTCCCTTCCCGCCTTGCCGATCTACGCCTCCCGCAACACTTTTCCTCTTATCACGTCTCCTCTTGCCTTTCGCCCATGTCTTTGCTCCCTCCCCCCCCATCTCTCTCTCTCTCTCTCTCTCTCTCTCTCTCTCCTTCAGTACTTTCCATTTTTTTTTTCATGATTTCTCCCTCACACTTTTGTTTTCTTCTCGTAGCTTCTCTTTCTCTTTTTCTTTCCTCTCGTTATTTTTCCTCAAACTGTCACTTTTTGGGTTTCTATTCTTCAGTGCTCTCTCTCTCTCTCTCTCTCTCTCTCTCTCTCTCTCTCTCTCTCTCTCTCTCTCTCTCTCTCTCTCTCTCTCTCCTCATTTTTCCACCTTTCGTTACTTTCATCCTCCTTATCTATTTTTCATTCTTCTCTGTATTTTCAGTTTGCAAGAGGATAAACAGTTCCACCACCCTTCTCATTTCCTTCGTGCAACCTTCTCTGCCCTCCATGCTATCAATCTAATGGAAAGGTATGGCTAATGCTAACAACTCTCCATTAATTAAACTGAATATTAGTCCATTTTCTTATTTTCTGGAAGCGAGATAGAGACTTGTTGCGGCCGTTCCACGGTGAACTTGTGAAATTTTTTAGATACTTTTTGGTGCGGAAGTGGAATTAAACCTTTGAAGCTCTCTCGGAGGAGGATTGGATTGTCCTTTACAAAGTTTTTTACCCTCTTGGTGAGTGAACTATTTGGCTTTTCCTAAAGAAAAAGCGGAGGGGAAAAAAAGAAAAAAGTGTACCATTAAATTCCTCGTATTGCCAACTTTTTATTGGTTTTCCTTTAAATGGCCGGAGTTCCAGAAAGGTTCTCTCGTACTTTTTTTTCTTTTTTGCATTTCATTGCACTCTCAAACTCAGGCGTTTTCTTATTCTTTCGTTTCCATGAGTTCTTCTTCGTCCTACATTTAAGGAAAGACACACCCTTTCCACCTGCCCCCCTCCCATCTCTCTCTCTCTCTCTCTCTCTCTCTCTCTCTCTCTCTCTCTCTCTCTCTCTCTCTCTCTCTCAGCCTCACACTCTCCTTTAAACACCACAGTAAGAGGCACGGCGCTTCCCCATTTCTTTGTTTTCTTTCCTTCCTTTCTACGAAGTGCATTTATACGACAAAGCCTCATTTCCTTGCAATTTCCAGGCCATTTTTAGTTCCTGGAATGATGCCAATAAAAGACTGTAACTGAGACGGAACTCCTATTCCCTGGGCAGTATTCTCTTTTTTTTGTTCCTCGCTCGTGTTGCATCCCACTAGTAGTAGTTTGCGCTTCTTGTTCACGCGTCTTTCTTTCCTCAGTTTAGAAATAAGGTCAAAGTCTCGTGTTCTTTTTAAGGTATTGCATTTTCATTACCGTCTCTTCATTTCTCTCCTATAATCTCTCTCTCTCTCTCTCTCTCTCTCTCTCTCTCTCTCTCTCTCTCTCTCTCTCTCTCTCTCTCTGTTAGCAATTCAGACAAAAGTAAGTAAAAATATGGATATGAAAAGGTTTGTTAATAGTGTCGCTCTGAAAAGGTACACGAAGAGTATGTACGTATGTAGTAATGGTTTATCTGAGGAGGTTCCAGTAAGAAATGGATAAAAAAGGGAAAAAGATGTCACAGGAATTGATGTAAAAAAAAAAAAAAGATAAAAAGTAATAATAATAATCATGATAATAATAATAATAATAATAATAATAATAATAATAATAATAATAACAACAATAATAATAATAATAATAATAATAATAATAACAATAATAATAATGGATGATACAAGAAAATTTTTAGACAGGAGAGTAGAAGACATGCAATATAATGGCATCATGACGTTTGGAGTCGTTACGTAAAGAAATATACTGTATATACTAGTTTTATTCTTTATGTTTTCATAAATTCATAAGTTGTTCACTGTTATTCTCAACCAAATGGCCATATCCCTACCCCATATTTTTCTATTCATTTTGTCTTCTAATGTATTTTTCCTTGTGTTATTTTCTCTATTTTTCCCCCGTGCCGTTTATTTCTGTCTTTTTCTTGCCTTTTTTTTTTTACCTGAGCCATTTTTTGATTTTTAGTAATTTCATAGCCATTTTTACCCGTGGCAGTGTTTTTTTTTTCAGCCTCCATGTTACGTTGTTCCAAGCATAAATCTCCTTATGCAGGCTAGAGGAGCAGGCGAAGCTGGAGGCAGACCACGTCATCTGAGAATCCCCGCTGAAAGGAAGTGATGTGCAGCTTGTGGGCGGCGCCTGAGGAACCTGAAGAAGCGTTCCCAGGAGCCTCGTGTAGGTAACGCATACCGGCCACTGAGACTAACTGCTTCATTTTTACCAGACGGGGGAAAATACGCGCGTTGAAATGCTTTATTCGCGTGTAGCAGATAAACTGGCAGCGGCACCCATCCCTCAAGGAATCTATCCACATTACAAAAAGATAAGGAAAGAATAAGTGAAATAAGTAAATATATGAATGCAATAAATAATGAGCAAAATCAATTATCCAATCCAGCAATACAAAACAAATGAGTAAGATAATTATCAAATGAATAAAATAATTAAATAAAAATAACGAAATAGAAGCGAACAAAACGAATCATCTAATCAATCAACAGGAAACAAATATAAGCAACATAATAAAAAAAAACAAATAAAATCAAACAAAAAAAAACCAGAATAAGAAAATAAAATAAAGAACATCCGGTAAAAGGCAACGAAATATCTGAAAAAATTATTTCTTTAACTAATTGAGAAGTGAAAAGAAATATGACTACAAGTAAAACAAGCAGAAAGTCATGAAATGCTATGATACCAAAACTATACCAAGCTTTCTTGTAACAAAAATAAATAAGAAATGAATAAACAAGGACACATAAGAGTTTTCGTTCTCTTCTCTAGCTAAAGAAAATAATAAATAAAAAATTAACACAATAAGATTTTTTGTTTTCTTCTCTAGCCACAAGAATGGATAGATAGTGACATACAGGGAGAAGAGTGTCGCCAGTGATCACAGCGCTTCCTTTTCTTCCAGTTTCCAGTCAAGGCGAGGAACACAAGGAGAGGAGACGTGTGGAGGGTGCAAAAAGAAAAGTTAGTCATTCGCAAGAGACTCTAAGAACGAAAACCTAAAACTCCATTGTGACGCCTTCTGATAAACACACAATACGATTTTTAGCTCCTTAATCTGGGAAGCAAATAATTATGAAAAAAATCTTGAAGCTAACAAAATCAACTCATCAGAACATTAAGAATTTCGCAAAGACAAATTCCTTCAACCATATAAAGGACGAAGCAAAATAAAACAAAACAACTTACATGTAAATCGGGACAACACAAGGAGCTCATACCAAATATTCTTTATACCATTAGGATTTCTGTTAAGATAAATTCTACAAAACAAAAACAAACAATATAAGGCTGAGGGCTTGGAATTGTATGAAGTGAATCAAAGAAAATAATACAATATAAAACGAGGGCTTGCAATTGTGTGAATGAAGCAAAGTATCAATCTTCAGAGTTTCGATAGATAGAGATGTCTACAGAAACTAGATAGACGTTCAGAGAAGAAAAGCGTTTATCCACTAAAAAAAAAAAAAAAATGAGGGACTAGAAAATGGCATCTGTTTTTTTAGCTCCTCTCTTATTTCAGGAGAACAAAAAGTAAAATAATTTCCATTCTTTTCCTCAAGAGCGGTGCGTTTGGCAGGACGGCGGTTCACTTTCTCAAGTTTCCATTGAGCTGAGCCAGCCACTGGTTGGAAGTTAATTGATTGGGAGGGAAACAAGAGGAAAACTTTCAAAACGGTTCACAATTATTTCGATGAAGTTAGCCAGCTCACCCATTTCTAATTTTTTTACTCCTTCTTTAATCAAACATTCCTGAGTCGAGGAATACTTGAAAACTTAAGACAACAAGAATCGCAGCCCTGGGTACGTAGAAATCAAGTCAGAAACTCATTACATTTCTAATAGAAGTTATCTTATTTGTTAGAATAATGAGGAAGAACACAAACGATATAATGAAAATAGGGAAGTAACAGATTCCTGTGTCAAAGAATCCTTGAAGACTTAACTGAAAACAAGAATAACCATAATGGGAGAGAATCACGTCAAAAATCCATTACATTACATTTTCAGTACGACTTTTTTTTTTCTATAGCAATAATAAGAAATACAAACCATATATATACAGAAATAGAGGAGTGACATATCCCAAGTCGATGAATCGTCAGAAACACCTACCCACTTTTTTTTTCTTTTTCTTATGGAGATTCTCATTTCTATTGCAGTAATAAGAAATACAGACGATGGAGACGAAAATGGAAAAGTAACAGCCTTCTTTTGTATATTCCCTATTTGACTACACGAGGACGCCATCAAGAGACAAGGCACAATCTCCTTCCTCACCTTTGTTTATTCAGCAACCCCCGTTGTATTCAGCCATCACGGTCATCTCTCTCTCTCTCTCTCTCTCTCTCTCTCTCTCTCTCTCTCTCTCTCTCTCTCTCTCTCTCTCTCTCTCTGTCTCTCTCGGATGGCCCAGCGTTCGTCCCTCACACAGCTTGAATAATAGTGCCCAGTGATGGACATAAGGGGAGTTGATTGTATTTATTTTTCAGGGTCATTCTTAACCCCTCGCTGCAATATTAAGAGGGTGCGTGATAAAGCCGAGGTACTCACTTCTCCCCTCTGTCTCTTGTGATATAGTATGCTCCGTGTTTCTATTTCAGTTATTATACAGAATAGGTCAAAAACTATCAACTCGTACAAGGCGGCACAAAACAGCGAAGTTCTGACATACAGTACAAGAACATAGTTACGAAAATAGCATTAGTATGAGGTATTTAAGTCTTTTTCATTTGAGGCAAGGAGAAACAATTTAAATAATAATAAATAATTGTAGTATCCTAATATTTGAGGATTACTTTTAAATAAATATAGTATGAAAAAAAAATGTGTACTGGTTTGTCTGTTGTTCCCCGGTTCGCGTGGCTTCATTAATTACAATTACTGACCTGAACTCTTGGTTGCAGTCTAATTCATCTTTTTTTTTTTTTTTTTTTTAGTGGAGGAAATTCTTAACATAATAGTTTTTTTTCCACTGTTATTTTCCACCATATATCTTGAAGGAACTTAGTTGAAAGCAAACTGCACTTGATGTAAATGAACCATCGCGGAACTGACATGTACGATTAAAATAAATAGAAAAAAAAATACAGTCCAGCTTGGGAGCTTCCAATATGGTTTTCTGGCATATTGTTACTCGTAAGTGCAGTCTATCAACTCAGGCAGTGTCTCCCTCGGCACTTACCTACTATAATCAATGACACATTCCAGTCCACATCTGAGACAAAGCAGAAAAAAAGAATCTAAGAAGGGAGAGAAAGTGGATACAACAGATGCACAGATTATACAGGAGCCCAGACGCATTTCAGGAGACATGAGAGAAGAATGAGAAAAGTTTGGCTCCTTTAAGTCTCCTTCTCTTAGACACAAATCTTTCTTTTTGTATCTTCGCAGCAGCAGTTTGGAGACGCTCACAGGAGAGAACGTCGAAGGGTCTGTTTTTAATTATTCTCTCTCTCTCTCTCTCTCTCTCTCTCTCTCTCTCTCTCTCTCTCTCAGTGGTATGCAGCATTATTCATTACGTTCTTGTGAATGCATCTCAGGAGACTAATAAAACACCAAGCATAAGTTTACCAAGCATATCCACCTATAGTTTCCTGATATTTTCATTAACAAAGCATCTTTAGAGCAAGAATATTCATTAACTTCTTTATTATTGGAATTTGTCACCGCTGAAATCCTAAATACATTCTACCTATGACTGATTCACCTATGCTTTGTTTACTTGTATTCATAAACGCTTACCTATATTTTTTTCACTTATACCACGATTTGTCGTCCCCATCCACGACTGGTTCTTATATATTTTGTACATCTACATTCATTCAAACCTTGTTTATCTATATCTATTAATGTTCACCTATGAATTCTTCACTTAGTGGACAACGTTTCATTGCCGTCATCTGTGATTTCTGTCCACAAAAAGTGCTTCAGTTTGGATTAAAAATTCAGCAACATAAAGTCAAAGCATTTACAAGAAGCCGTCAGTCATCTAATTTACTGGAAAAAACGAAACCTGCGTAATTATCTCCTTATACACCCTCTCACATTTCTTATTCACAACAGCAGTAATTCCCAAACGTTTCCTGAGCGAGTACCACTTGGAGGTTCCGTACAGTCCCGCGTACCATCTGGTTCAAAAACCACTCAATTCCAGCAAATATCAATCTATTCACAAATAAAACACAAATCAACTAACAACAAGGAACACAACTCAATTTAATAAGCGGGATGCATCTGTTTCTCCACCAGCTGATCGATGCCAGATTATCTTGTGTAAGGAAATAATATTTCTTATGAGAAATAAATTTATTCAATTTAACTAAAAGTCACATATGATCCTGAAAGTGCTCGTGTACCACCTGGAAGGCCTTCGCGAACCACTAGTGTTATACGCGTACCACAGGTTGGGAACCACTGATCTACAACTATCAGTAATTCAAAATTTCAAGTAGCAACTTTGCTGTTGTTGAGACTTATTTTGATTAGACTGATTAAACATGAGCACAGTTTAACCTTCAGTATTACTTCTTCATTCCTCGAGACCTACAAACCTCTTCCTCTTCAAGAACGTATCCTTCTCTGATAAGCCTGATAAGTCTTTCCAAGTAATCATTTTTGTTTTATGTCGCCTCTTCTTCCTCCTCCTGCCCATTCCCCTCTATGTCTCTCTCTCTCTCTCTCTCTCTCTCTCTCTCTCTCTCTCTCTCTCTCTCTCTCTCTCTCTCTCTCTCTCTCTCTCTCTCTCTCTCTCTCTCTCTCTCTCTCTCTCTCTCTCTCTCTCTCTCTCTCTCTCTCTCTCTCTCTCTCTCTCTCTCTCTCTCTTTTCAAGTGACGGGTCTCTCTAAGAACTTTGATCACGTCCAGCAGCCTCCCTTCCGCCGTGAGCAGCTTCATTATTCCTTTCGTAGAATCTGGCCTTTCATGGGCTCCACTTCACTAACAACTGGGAGTGAAAACCCTTCAGCTCATCAATATTCTTTATCTTAATCACCTCCGACGATCTTAGTATACTAGTAAGTAGGTTGACTCTCTCTCTCTCTCTCTCTCTCTCTCTGTTTCTCATATGGGTAATTGAATGAAGAAGGTATCAGCTTTATACAATGATGAATAATTCCTTTGTGCGGACAAACTTAACCTGCATGACACACACACACACACACACACACACACACACACACACACACACACACACACACACACACACACACACACACCGTTACAGGAACAAAGATAAGTGACCCTAATAATTCTGTTAGGCACTACTATATTTAATGTTTCAATGTTTAACCTTTTTAGGGACTGGTACTTAAGAAGGCAACTTTTCGTCCTTAGCCTGCGCTCCTCATACATATAAAAGTTAGTTACTGGAGGAAATGATGAAGTTGCAGATGAAGCTGTGTACTGTTTTATGGCATTCAATATTTTCACCTTCAGTATAGTAATGGCTTAGTTGTAGGTAACTTGTATTTCCTTTGAATGTATCTGATGGATTTTCCTCACAAATTACGAATCTATCAACACTTAATCGATTAGATGACTTGATGTTAAGACTCAAAGGTAAATCAAACAAAATGCAATGGGCGCAAGTGCAGGAGGCGACTCTGAATCCTAGAGTACATGTTAATTGTACACGAGGAGGAGCGGCAAGCAGGGAGGCCAAGGCACTTCCCGAACCCTCTTCCCTTGATGGCACCTTGTGAATCCCTTGGCACTGAGGCACTGAAGGGCTGAGTAGGGATTAATTGTCCTCATCCTACACAAACACCCCGTCCTCCACTCCAAGCGTCCTCCTTCTCTTCTAGTATCCTCCCCCTCCTCCTCTTCCTCCTCACCCAATATCCTCCTTTAATCTCCTATCACCCTCTTGTTAGCCTTCCTTCATTTTCCTCCCTCCAATTCCAGCCTCCTCCTTGTTTCTCTTCCAGTATCCTATTTGTCTTCTTTCAGCATTCGTCTTTATTTTCCTATCACCACTCCTCATAGTATTCCTTCCGCCGCTTCCTGTTGATTAATATTTCTTTTTCTTTCTAATATCTCCTTTTTCTTCCCTGTTATCCCACGCCTCCCTTTCCATGGTCCTCCTTCCTTCAGTCTCTTTAAAATTTTCAGTAGTCCTCATTGCTCCCAGTATCATCTTCCTCCTCCTCTTCTTCCTCTCCTAACATCTATTTCCACTCTCCTGTCACCCTTCATCTCTCCTCTTGTTACCCTTCCTTCATATTACTCCTCCATTCTCAGTCCTCCATCATTTCCTCCAAGTATTCTCCTTCTGTCATTTACCACCCTCGACCTACTCTCCCATCATCTTGCTCCCTTCACCTTCCTCTTCTCCTTCATCATCTTTTCCTTCTTTCCTTCCCTTCCTCCAGATCTCTTCTCACCCTGTCCGCGTCCCGCCATGCATTAGCAGACCCAGCTATTCAACACCTGCTGCCGAACTACCATAATTACTTGTCACCTGGCGATTAATTAACGTATTAGGTTTCTTGTGACATTAACAGATTTCTCAGGGACATTAACCGGAGAGTTAGTGGTCGGAGCGTTCCCTAAGTGGTTTGTGACACCGGTATCACGGTGAAGGGAAAGCTTGAGTGACGCTGATTATTCGGACACGAGGGATGGCGCGGTGTTGGCAGAGAGAGGGTTATTTGATGTATGTTGGTTGTGTGAAGAGAACTCGTCCAGTAACGCCAAGATATGAAGGACTGCAAAAGAGAATTTGTTGTAAGGTCTGCTAAAGATTCTTCATCAGAATTTGGAAACTTCCTTAAGGCGTCTTCTATATACAACACTGATCAGTTCTGTGTAGATCATTTAACTGGATCTGGATCTGATCTGGATTCAGCAAGAAAAAAAAAAAAAAAAAAAAAAAAGATCGCTTATAGCCATTACTGATCAAAATAACACCACAAGCACGTCGCTGCCCAGCTGTCACAAACGGCAGACTGTTGATGCCCGCCACTGTGCTCTAAGGAAGTATCAAAGAGGACTGTAGCCTATGTCAATTTCTTTAGGAAGTTAAGCTGAAAAGGCCATGCCTACATAAGCTACACGAGACCTAAGGTGAGGCTAACTTGGCCCGGTTGCTGACACTACTGGTACCATTACTGAGACACTTCCAAAGTAGAGATGCAAAATTTTTGACTGAACAAGTATTATTTTCCTTTGTTCATCATGTAGTCAATGGTAGAGGCATTAATGGCCAGAAGCAATTCAACAAAGGCTTGGTGTGGACTGTAATATCTGCAATGTTTCCAACATCTGTCACCACCACTATTCACATTATCCACACAGTACCAGTGTGCAACGATCTATTACCATTCGCTTTGCTTTTCAGACATATCAACCATTTTCTTGCTGTGTATTCCCCTAGATAAGTTCCCAGTAGATATTGCTCACCCGCTAATATGGCTGCTATATTAGCGGCTGAACAGTATCTAATGGGAACTTACCTAGGGAAATACACAACAAGATTCAGCACGTATCGTCTGCTACATACTTGTATAATCCACCTCCAGACCCAGGTCACACAGATCATTATCCGGATCACTCAGGTCAGGCCGCGCGGCCTCCTCAGTGATATGAAATGGATTACGGTAAATGGAAGATGCCTATAACGAAACAGTTTCTTCACACAAACACTTAAAAAAAAAATTTCAAGCATCTATTTTTTAACAATAGTTATTTGAGTTGTCTTGTAGAACAGAAAATTAAAAATAAATTACTTATACCTTCCTCTCACAGTCTCCATGCAATCTATCTTGAATAATGTTCTGAATGTTAGCAACGAAAGACCACGTCAAGATGGCGTTTGTGTGTCTGTACCGTTATTCCCTCCATAGCAAATCCCTTACAAACAAAGCTTACACCTCCCCACACGTTCATTATCCTCCCTTCACCAGTAATTACCGCTCATTAGTCTCGTGTGCCGCGACTAACCTCTCCTTTGTCTGGGCGCAGGTAAGTGACGTGCGAGAGATAGTAGAAAACAGCTCAAAAGAATACACTAGTGGTGCGTCATAATGAGACAGGCAGAGGTGATATCAAATTCCATCCTTCTTTCACAGCCTCGCAGGGAAAGGAAGCATGCATCAGCAACAAGCATTCTTCAAACAGCTAGTATTTTCAAGGGACTATGTGTGAATAAATATAATCAGATTAGTTTACATTACTAGATTTGTCTCTATTTTTTATTTATATAATGGAAAAAATATTGTCTCGTGCTGGTGTTGGTGTCATGTAACTCTTTCAGTGTGTGTGTGTGTGTGTGTGTGTGTGTGTGTGTGTGTGTGTGTGTGTGTGTGTGTGTGTGTGTGTGTGTGTGTGTGTGTGTGTGTGTGTGTGTGTGTGTGTGTGTGTGTGTGTGTGTGTGTGTGTGTGTGTGTGTGTGTGACAAATCTTTTGACGTTAAAGGAAATTTAATTCTTCTTTGTTTGTTATTAATGTTGCTGCTGGCTGTGATAGTGGTGGTGGTGGTGGTGGTGGTGGTGGTGGTTACAACGGTAATTTTACTATTGTTTTTTAATTGTTTGTGTTGTGGTTGTTACAGTACTTAAATTCTCTAACCCGGCTATCCTTTGTTAAGTTCAAAGCACAGTAAATGATCATACTAGGTAGAGAGAGAGAGAGAGAGAGAGAGAGAGAGAGAGAGAGAGAGAGAGAGAGAGAGAGAGAGAGAGAGAGAGAGAGAGAGAGAGAGAGAGAGAGAGAGAGAGAGAGAGAGAGAGAGAGAGAGAGAGAGAGAGAGAGAGAGAGAGAGAGAGAGAGAGATTACCATTTATTGACTTTCATAACCAATTTCCTTAATATCGTTCATGATTATTTTTCCCTCTTTCATTATTCGAGAAAAAAAAAACAATTAAGAAAAAAATGTTAATAAATACTAGTAAAAAAAAAAAGTGTTTCTTGCACTTCTCGGATTTTTCTTTACTACTACTTACTCTCACAAGCAGAGTTGCCTTCCCATCGTAAGTGATTATTCTTCCTCTTTGATCGGTAGAGCAAAACTAGATAACAGAAAATATACAAATGACAAATGACTTACAACAATATTAGTAGGTCCTTTTGTTGGACTAATATTAATCTCTTTTGTATTAGATTATAATTTTTCCAAGAAACATTTAATTGAGAATACCATAATAAATTAATGAAAGTGTAATTATGTTTTTTTTTTTTTTACTCAGTTTTCCTTCTCGCATTTTGGGCAGTAGTAGCCTTCCTCCTCCGCATAATTTACTATAACACAGACAATGACTAGAAAAATGGGAAGAAAATTTCCGAGTCTATTAGTTAAAAAATACAAGAATTAAGATATTTTCCTAGAAAACAAAAAAGGAAAAGAAAAAGACAAGATTTTTAGAATATACCAGCAAAGGACGTGAAACCGGAAAGAAATGGAGGAGCACAAAAATGGTTAATTGATAATTTTGAATACAACCAGCAAAAAATAATTAAGGAATGAATATACTCGTTAGCTGTTGTATTAGCAACGTGAACAGAATTCAGATAAAGGGATTAATATAAGAAGATTGCCGGAAAAAGCGAGACTGAGGCACTTGTAAATTCTTGCACCAATATCGAAGACACAAATCAAAACAAGGATGAAATTAAATAAAAAGTCTTGGAGCAATAAAACGAGGAAAGGGAAGAAAACATGCATATGAGGAGTAATCAATGACATTCTTGCCACGTTCATTACTGCAGCTATAACAATTAACAGGGAGAAAAGACAGGACACAAAAGAGGCTGTTATCGCTTTCTTCCTTCCTTCCTTCCTAAATTCCTGCAACATAAAAGAGATCATCGACTTCATCTTCTCATCCACGTGATTAATTTTTCATTAGGAGGAATTAATTTTATCGATTTAAGAATATTAATCTCCTCCTGCAGTGGTGGGAACGAAACTCTTGTGCTCCAGGCGCCGCGATGACAACATAACAATAATGTTCTTGTAATTGACAAAAGGGAGAAAAATAAAGAGATATAAGTAAGAAACGAGGAAGGAGTTTGAGAATATTGGATATTTAGAGTACGACCAATTCTCTCTCTCTCTCTCTCTCTCTCTCTCTCTCTCTCTCTCTCTCTCTCTCTCTCTCTCTGTACGCTGCGATTAACACACACGAAAAAGCTAAAAATGTATCACTAACAAGGATGAAAAACAGCGACCAGAGATTTCTTTTTAAAACAAACAAACACACACACACACACACACACACACGCGCGCGTACTACCATTGTTCCTCTCCAGATAATGAGGGGCGGAGGGAGAGAATAGGGAGAGCGTGGGTGATGGAAGAGAGCTAGGAAAAAATATTTTAATGGCTACTCGTATCCCAGTGAGACTCAGATAAGCAATGAAAATATCGTACGTGTTTTTTTAGTTTTCTTTTTTTTCCTCGTTCCATTTCTTTCCGCCCTTGTAGTTCCTTTGTTCATGTCCACGTGTGTGTGTGTGTGTGTGTGTGTGTGTGTGTGTGTGTGTGTGTGTGTGTGTGTGTGTGTGTGTGTGTGTGTGTGTGTGTGTGTGTGTGTGTGTGTGTGTGTGTGTGTTTTCATTATTTTCTGGTAACCCTTCAAAATTTCTAACTCCTGTTTCTTTGTGTTTTATTTAAATTTTCTCTCGTAGTTTTGCTCTTTTGTATGCAGCATCACGTTAAGCCGAGTGGTGTGTGTGTGTGTGTGTGTGTGTGTGTGTGTGTGTGTGTGTGTGTGTGTGTGTGTGTGTGTGTGTGTGTGTGTGTGTGTGTGTGTGTGTGTGTGTGTGTGTGTGTCGGCGTCTTTCCCTTGTTATTTTAAGTGATTGTTTTAATAAGACTCCAGTTTCCAGCACCAGGCTCATAATGCGTGCCTCCCTCCTTTCCTTCTTGCTATCCTCCTTCCCCAAAATCTTCGTACTTCTTTTTCTTTTTTCTCCTCCTCTGATTCTCTACTACCTTCTTTTTTTCTGTATCCTAAAGTTAATCTCCTCTTTTCCTTTCTTCTTCTAATTCTTTTCTATTTACTTTTACCTCCTTTCTTTCTCTTCTTCCTTTCCTTCTCGCTTCCTTTCTCCAACTCCTCCATTCTTTCCTTTCTCGTACTTTTTTTCTCCTTTTAATTTCCCCAGTCCTCATTCGTCTCCCTCGTACCTTTCTTCTCTTTCATTCTCCTGCCTTACTTGCCTCTCTCCCTCCTTCCTCTCTTTTCTTTCCTTAATTCCTGCAACTTTACACATGTCTTCCTCAGTCAAAATTAGTCCTGTCTCGTTAGTGGAAACAAGTGTCTCTTTTTTTTTAATGCATAAACACTATTTCTTTAAAGGTGCATTTCGCTGTTTACAAAACCTATCTAATTATTTTCACGACTATGAGTGAAGAAAATTAAATATGTTGACACATTTTCTTTTCTTGATATTTTAGTTTATTTATTTTTCAAGTTATCTTTATTTTTTATTAATCATTTTTGTTATTTTATTATCCGTTTCTGCTTCTGTTTTGTTTTAATCTCTTGAGTTCCAAAATGTCTGTAAAGTTACGTGTTTTTCTGTGTCTAAAGAGCTGAAGTGAATATTCTGCGGTTCATTCTCTCATTTCCCTCCCAAAGAAATACTGGAAAATGATGCAGCTTGGTAAGTAAGACAGAGGTGTAGAGCTCTTCACTACAGGGAGCCTTTGAGTCTTTGAGGGAAAAGACTGCTTTAACTCATGTTTACAGTTTAAACGTATCTATTTCCACCTCAGGCATTCGGCTTTTCCCGTGTTTAGAATATCAACAGGAAATGCCGAATCTCCCCTCTGGGTAAGAGAGTTTTGATGAAGTTAGACATTCTGAGAGGGCTGTTCCCTTTCCCTCAAATCCTCACCCTAAATAGAGGCCTCCTCCATACAGTGAACGCGCGTTTCTCTCGGGTAAAGGGACCAGTGATTTCGCAAATAATCTTACTTAAGGGTGAAAAGAAAACAGATTTTTTTACGTATGTGAGAGGGGAGTCTCTAGCCTGGGGGAAAGGGCCATTAAGAAAAGGCTAACTGAAGGTGTCAGTTTCCGAAGCGTAAGGGTGATTGAGAATTTGAGGAAGTCTCAAACCTTCCTCTTGAAAAAGTTTAGTTAGAGGAGTTCAATTCCAGTGTTGCTTTTCCATTGTGGGCACTTTGATTAATTTTTCTTACTCGCCCAGGTGACTCCAAATAATGCTAGTGTGGCTTCCTTTCCACTCGTTTAGACTTCTAGTTCTTTGGCAAGTATGCTCAACTATGATATCCATTTTGGGCTCTGTGATCTCTAGTTTTTTGTTCCATATTCTCAATTGTGATTCCAATGTGATTTTCTCTTCCTAACTTTTCGTTCTTATGGTTTTCTAGTCCATCATCAATTTCCTACAATCACAGCCAGACTTCTTAAACCCATGTAAGAATCAAAGTTCATATGTTAGAAACTTATTCGCAAATAAATTATTACTTTTGTCTTATAAACACATAAAAGAAATCTTGATGCTTTTTTTTCTTTTTTTGAAGCACGTAGCCTTCTTGAATGATACACAAGGTCAGCCATGCATTGTTAACAAGGAAGAACAGCTCAGTGAAAAAAAAAAAAACATACAAGAATATTCTTACAGTATATACATACGTACATACACATGCACTCTTTCACATTCTCTTACACATTTTGCAATAGCGTGATTATTTGCTACAAGATAAGAAAGGTACAAGTAAATAAAAAAAATAGACACTAAAAGGTTACATAAGCAAGGATTTCTGACGCTATGGAGGGGAGAGGGAGAGAGGTGGGTGGGCAGACTGGGAAAGGACATGAGAGACTGGCATGAAAGAACGTGGGATTTTTGCTCTTTCCAGTAGATGGAATGCTCAGTGATAACGGGTATGAGAGAGAGAGAGAGAGAGAGAGAGAGAGAGAGAGAGAGAGAGAGAGAGAGAGAGAGAGAGAGAGAGAGAGAGAGAGAGAGAGAGAGAGAGAGAGAGAGAGAGAGAGAGAGAGAGAGAGAGAGAGAGAGAGAGAGAGAGAGAGAGAGAGAGAGAGAGAGAGAGAGAGAGAGAGAGAGAGAGAGAGAGAGAGAGAGAGAGAGAGAGAGAGAGAGAGAGAGAGAGAGAGAGAGAGAGAGAGAGAGAGAGAGAGAGAGAGAGAGAGAGAGAGAGAGAGAGAGAGAGAGAGAGAGAGAGAGAGAGAGAGAGAGAGAGAGAGAGAGAGAGAGAGAGAGAGAGAGAGAGAGAGAGAGAGAGAGAGAGAGAGAGAGAGAGAGAGAGAGAGAGAGAGAGAGAGAGAGAGAGAGAGAGAGAGAGAGAGAGAGAGAGAGAGAGAGAGAGAGAGAGAGAGAGAGAGAGAGAGAGAGAGAGAGAGAGAGAGAGAGAGAGAGAGAGAGAGAGAGAGAGAGAGAGAGAGAGAGAGAGAGAGAGAGAGAGAGAGAGAGAGAGAGAGAGAGAGAGAGAGAGAGAGAGAGAGAGAGAGAGAGAGAGAGAGAGAGAGAGAGAGAGAGAGAGAGAGAGAGAGAGAGAGAGAGAGAGAGAGAGAGAGAGAGAGAGAGAGAGAGAGAGAGAGAGAGAGAGAGAGAGAGAGAGAGAGAGAGAGAGAGTCAACAAAGAATACACATGACACGAAATGAGTAAATATGAGTGACGTGCGAAGGTAACACAGAAGAGGAAATTGCAGAACGAAATTGCTGTTTTAATGTCTTTTCTGTCACTGCACGCCGTCCTTATTGCAAAGCCTGGCTAAAAAAGAAAAGGAGACAGGAAAAGAGATACAGAAAGGGCATAAAGAAGAAGAAAGAGAAGAGAGAGAGAGAGAGAGAGAGAGAGAGAGAGAGAGAGAGAGAGAGAGAGAGAGAGACACCTGAGAATTCCCATAATATGCCTTGTTGTAGGTCATTATTAATGTAATAGTGAAAACATTACCGCAAAGTTCCGAGGAATGATGGGACTATGATGTAATGTCCTCGCTTTTTAAAGGTGAGTGAATGGAAAACGTGTCTCGGCAGTCTCTCTCTCTCTCTCTCTCTCTCTGGTTTAATTATGGAATCTTTCAGTCAGTGATTAATGACCTGGATTATGAGGATACTTATGAAGATGGCGATGCTCTTGCTGGTGGTGGTGGTGGTGGTGGTGGTGGTGAGTCGAGTAGTACGGGAGATGACGATGATGATGATGATGATGATGATGATGATGATGATGATGATGATGATGAAGACGATAACTGTAATGAAGAAAATATGGAAATACTGAACGTGTTGTTATCATGCTCTAGATGATAGTAGTGGCGGTGACGATAGTGGTGATGATGGTGATGATGACTGACTCCTTCCCTCCTTTATGTAGTTACTTCAATACGATGTGTGTGTCTTTGCTCTGCTGTGGGATCCTTTGTAACAGTAATAATTAGTATTTAGTAGGTTATCGGAGGTGTTACAGAGAATCTATTATCCTGATGAATCCTCTCAATGGTAGCCAGCGTGTGGTGGTGATGGTAACGACAACAGTGAGGATGAAGATGATGAAAATGATGATGATGATGGTGGTGGTGGTGATGGTAATGATGAATATTGGTTGTGTGCAAGGATCTAACGGTTTTCAGTCGGGGGGGATTTGCATTGCGAGCTCGTAAAGGCAAAAGGTTGTCAAAGAGATATCTAATCCATTTGAACCTATGCGCACATCGCGTGGATGAGTGAGTGAACACTATGATTGACTAACTATAAAGAATGTGATGATAGCCGAAATTGAATATGTCTTCGTTCTCTCTCTCTCTCTCTCTCTCTCTCTCTCTCTCTCTCTCTCTCTCTCTCTCTCTCTCTCTCTCTCAATGAAGTATTACCACTGAATACACCAACACCATTTCCGCTCCAGTGTTCGGTGCTCTAAGCTACTCAGAAAACAAATCCTAAGTGACATCTGGTCCTTGCAACACGTGCAATAAGTATTCTGAGCGTTATATAACTTGCAAACACATATCAACTAAAATTGTGTACATTGCTACGAGCCTGTAATAGAATAGGAAGCGTGTGTAAAGTTTCAGGAGAGACAGCTACGTTTTTTTTTTTCTCACCGTGATCTATATATAATGGCTTCGAAATGAGTGAGTAGTGTTACGCTGCAGACTGTAATGTTATTCTCTTCACTCTACTTCAATACCTCTCGCGTTTAGAATCCATTGTGTCTAGGGTGGCAGAGGTACTTGTGACAAGGCCTTCCTGGAACACTGGGAGAGCCTCTTGCTCGCCTCAAGAGTGCCCCAGTTGGCTGCCTTAAGGCCACTTTGTGTCTACCGCACGAGAGGTACACATGATATGCAGACACCTAACCACAAAGGCCTGGCGCCGCCATTATCCAGGGCTGAGTAAAGGGAGTGCTGAGCGTGTGTTAACGTTCATTCATAAGGGAATACAAAGGAAGAGTGGAAAACAGACGAAGACTTTTTGCTCTTCACAAAATGATTGTGATAACTCTAGTAGAAAGTACACACACACACACACACACACACACACACACACACACACACACACACACACACACACACACACACACACACACACACACACACACACACACACACACATTGTTGCTAATATTAAAATTTGTAATAAAATGGAATATTCAAATTAGTAGATAATGTAGTTCATACAAAAAGTAGCAACATTAATCTTATTTGCCCAGTATTTAGAACAACGTTATCTAAAAGCAATGTGTTTCATTTTGGCCCTAAATTGTTTAATAGTTTAGCTCTCCGTACACAAACTATTCAAACATCCAATAGATATAAGATTAAACAGGAAATAAAAAAAGTATCTATTGCACCAACAATATGTATAATGTGCAAGATATCATTCGTTTTTCTTCATGTATTGTTTTTATTATTAGTATTAGTATTTTATCATTATTATTATTATCATTATTATTATTATTATTATTATTATTATTATTATTATTATCATTATTATTATTAATATTATTATTATTATTGTTGGAGGAGGTGAAGAGAACCACAGGTGTAGGGAAGAAGCATCAGTGAAACTAGTCAGGAATAAACTCACCTCCCTACACCTGTGTTTCTCTTCACTTCCTCCTCCAACTTGTCTGAATGTCTGAATATTATTATTATTATTATTATTATTATTATTATTATTATTATTATTATTATCATTATCGTTATTATCATTATTTATTATTATTATTATTATTATTATTATTATTATTGCTACTATTATTAATAATAATGGTTGGTTTTTGTCATCATGCTTGTAGAATATCTGCAAGTATTGTTTCTATCTCAAGTAATTTCTTAAATACTCATATAAAAGGATTTGTGTACATGTATAAGACATCTACATAGGTTCTTGTAAATATGTAATGGAATAAGAAAATTCGATTTGTTTTCATGTTTTCGAAAATATTATGATTATCCGTCTATCAGGGAGCTTTCTCTCGATGGTCTATGGCTGTATACATTTATATATGTAAACACGTATAGCCTGAATAACTTTTATTATGGCAATAAATAAATTTACTTACTTACTTGCTTACATACACACACCCTCGTGGTGGTAAAGGGACCGAGTATGTGCTGACCACTATGTCTGGCATACTGTAGATTGAAACTCCACTAGGGCTTGTCATCTCTAGGAATTTTCCGTTGACAAGCGGGGCCGTTACGGTCTCCCCAGATCAGACAGATGGATGTGTGGGTTGTGAGGTCACAGTCATATCCGAAGATCGGTAATAAAGGGCACTGAGCTGGCACTGAGAGGGTAACTTCTGATGGTTGAAGGTCAACTCGTGATCAGGCCTCACACACACACTCGAGTGCTTCTGGCTCTCATACGCAAGACTGTAATTCACGCATTCTAATGAAGGGAGATAATGAGATGTGATAGGCCACACTGAGATGGAGCGACAGTATTACGGAGAGCCTAATGATGTGCTAATTAGTGCAAGGTACCGACGGGGGAGACTTAGTTAGACTCCAAAGCGCACTCCAATTGCGAGCATTGGTGGATGAGACAATAGACTGCGAGAATAACGAAGGACTCTGCTTGCTATAATATTTGCAATCTAAGAAACAGAAGACTGACAAGAATTTTCATTGACAAACGCCAATATAATCAAGAAGTCTAGTTTTCATCTTTGTGTCGTTTTTAATTAAATAAAAGGAAACTTTCACTTGTTTTTCACTGACACAAATAGACACATACATACTTACCGTCTCTTCCAAACACACACACACACACACACACACACACACACACACACACACACACACACACACACACACACACACACACACACACACATAAAATTATCCACATAAACACACACCCAGCTACCAAGACATACACACACACATAGCAGAGGCAAGCTTAATCCTAGGAAATTCAAGGGAGCCAATCCAAGCAATTCCACGGGAGACTGTTATCGCTGCTCAAGATCTGTTGTTACTTCTACAATGCCCCGCCGCCCTGCCACACTCAACCACCCCACTCGTCCCTCGTTGCGTGCGCTATTCCCACCCACAACACCACCTCATGTGAAGATATAGATTCGTTTCAGTATATTCGCACATCTATATACGTTATCTGCACCCTCCCATTTCATTCTCTCTCTCTCTCTCTCTCTCTCTCTCTCTCTCTCTCTCTCTCTCTCTCTCTCTCTCTCTCTCTCTCTCTCTCTCTCTCTCTCTCTCTCTCGGCGACTGTTCGTTTTATTTCCCCTATTAATCTCGTTCCACTTCCATCTATGTAAGATGTAAGTGAAGAGTGAAAATATAGGTAGACATGTAAATATTGTCTGCACGCCTTAATTTCCTTCTCTGTCCCCGCGCATCCGTGTTATATATTCCGCATTACTCAATTAATTTAATTTCTACCTAAGACATAAATCGATTAGCGGCTATGATTAGTTTAAGTAACATTATCACACTTATTTAATTTGTACCCTTTCATTTCCTTTTTCTCTTCGAGCCTAAACATTCTATTTCTACTCTATTACTCATTAAATTATCTTTTTAACCGTAAACATCCAGTTGGGAGAGAGACGAAATATGTAACTTTTAAAGAGCCTCATTATTATTCATGATGAAAGCTCCGGTACTGTTTTTATTTTGTTGTTGATTTTAAAAACGGTTACTTTTAATGGGTTAGACAACACGCTCGTAAAGTTTATTACGCGTCGTTTGGAAAAGAAAAAAGAGAAAGAGAAAAAATTATTCATCTTTGGCTATAAGGACTTAGGAGCCTTGCGTTCCTACTGAGATCAATATGGAACTAATCAGAAAGCGGAGGAAATGGTGATGAAGATGAGTGAGGAGACGCTTTAGTGAGATGGAGAGACACGAGTAAGGAAGACACGAAATACTCTGATCTTGGTCTTTATTTCTCTGTTTAGCTCTCACGTTCTTAATATTTGTTCAGAGGGAAGGAAGAAGCTTAATGATACAAAATGTAGATGTAGAAACAATGGTGATACAAACTGGGGATGTAGAAACTCCTGTCTTCCTTTCTTGACTCTTAAAAAAAAAAGATATATAACAAGATGGCAAAAATATTCAAATCTTGGTGTTTATTTTTCTGTTGTTAGTGTTTGTTCAAAGGAAAGAAGAAAATTTAATAAAACAAGACTTACCGAACAGATTAAAATTCGTCTTCATCATCTGACTCTTTCCAGAAGTAATGATATATATATAAGTTAAAGCTCTATGCATGATTGCATTTGTTCACCTTTTTATGGTTAAAACTATTTAAAAAAGGAAAAACAAAACAGATTCAGACACAACTGACACCTTTTCATCTTTATCCTTATCTCTTTTAGCTTGACGAGCGGCAATACATTAATTAACTGCTACGTGAGTAATTACACTTCGGCATTTCCTACTTCTGATGCTGTACCTAATGTGCTGCAAGGCGAAAAGGTGAAGGAAAACAATGCATTAACGAAGTTTGTAAGCTTCGCCAATTGGGAAAAGAAAAATATGATGTGAAGACCGAAAGAAAAAGAAAATTATTAGTCAAAAGATAAACACAAGCTGTTCAGAGGCGCCAATTGATAATCAGAAAAAATCGTGTTGAAAAGAACATAATCAGTAAGACGAAACTTAAAATAATTCATGAGACATAGAGAGCCCATGCATACGTGTATTACAAAGTGAAAGAAACGAGATATATTGTGTTGTCTAACTTAAGAAAATATTTCTCATGGGGGACCAATCAAGAACTCACTACTGGCCACTCTGACTTTTTATTCGCTCTTGCATAAAACACACACACACACACACACACACACACACACACACACACACACACACACACACACACACACACACACACACACACACACACACACACAGTCACGGATATAGCAGTTCTAATAAATTACCTCAAAGAGCAGCAACACGTACTGCTAATTAATACTCGTACCTGCTGTGGCGACGTTTCAACGAAACACATTTTTCAACCACGACAGTAAATGATGCAGTAAAATAGTGGAGAGGAAGTACAGCCATTTAGTGTTTTGACGAACAGGAAATTATGAAAACACTGTTCTTTTAAATGACAGGATGCATCGAGCATTTACTGCAATAAAACATTTATTTACCTATTAATTGATTAATTTCTTTATTTATATTTCTTTAATTTTTTTTCTTATTTTTGCTTCCTCGAAAAGGTAGTGGAAGGGAAGTGTACGTAGGTGTTTTAGAAGGCAGGAAAATAGTAAAAATATAAATGCGCAAAATTTAATAATGGAATGAGGAAAGGAACATTGTTTAAACTGTCTAGGAAAACGAGGATTTGGAATACAATATTCTTTTCATTGAATAAAACACAACGCCCCCAATACTTTATTTTCTAAATAACACTATATCAAATTCCCTAAGTCACTACTGAATTTTTGTCATACACTCCTTTCCCAGCAATCAGTACCTTCGTGCATTCCGAAATTATTACCAAAATCAACCCCTTTGAATATCTCTGCAGAAACTCCCGGGTAATATAACACGTAGGTACCTGGGTAGTCAGTGGCCTTCAGGAGCACTATGATCCAAGATATGTGGCTATGTTCTACTGGACTGGATTAATCATTCATGTTCTCAGCAGCTACCTTTCCTGTTAGTTATGACACTGTTATCACGGCACGCCTAGAAAGGATGCCTCAGGGACGAAGTTGCCCAAGAAGATTAATAGCTTCACCCAGTCTACAGTTTCAAGCAGGAAGCTACCTACTGAATAACGCCTCCAGTCACCAGCCCGCTGCTTCGAACCCTAAGCTACGTGCAACTCAGGGTGAGAGGAGAGTGGGAGGAAGGACTAGCTATTCTCATTGGATCACAGGAGGCATTGCAATTCAATACACCAGAGTACAATATCAGCCTTAGCTTAGCAATGCGGACGAATCTGAACCGCTCCCACGAATTAACAAAGTTGGTAAATTGGCCTTTATCTCCGGTGAAAGATAAGATTGTTCGTGTTCTGGACGATGTGCTTGTGGGAAGTGAAACAGATAGAGAGATAAATTACCGAGTTTTCTGGGTTTCCGTCTCATGAAGTGTTCAACCTAAGGGAAATGGTGAATTATTGGGTGGACCTTACTGAAGTTTGTGTTGAAGCATGAGTTCCCGTGGCTGTTTATAGATACATTTCCGGAACTACATACATTAGTGAATAAGCTATACAGAGAATCAACTTAATGGATAACGCTTCACTTCAGGAGAGCATTAACGTGTGTGTGTGTGTGTGTGTGTGTGTGTGTGTGTGTGTGTGTGTGTGTGTGTGTGTTATATGAGAGAACTGCAGGTATCCAATTATAGCATACTATTACTAAAAAAAAAAAATAACAATAATAAAATAAAAAAGTAATTACAACACCAACATACAACAAAAAACAACAAACAAAAAACACCAACAACATCAGCAAAACCACCACCACCACCACCACCACCATCACCATCACCACCATCACTACTACCACCACCAATAACAACAACAATAACAACAACAACATCTCTTCAGGGACGGAACACAACTTTCCTCCATCCATCCCCTCCCTGTTGACATCCCTTCCCTTCCTTCTTTAGCAACACACCTTAACTTAATTGCCTTCCTCCCTCCCTGCTTGCCCTTCACTTTTTTTCCGCCTTACCGGGCAATCTTTAATATTCCAGGTCTCATGGCGTATTAAGGAAGTAATATCTCCTAGTACGGTCTTTCATTGGCGACGTAGCAAGTGAGTGGAATCCCTTGGAGCGGCGCTAAACGACTCGCATACCAATAACAGGACCTTGATTATTGCCGCAGGAGGAGGAGGAGGAGGAGGAGGAGGAGAGATAAGGAGAACATCGCTGGGTATCTGTTCCGCCTCAATGACTAGCCAATCTTAAAGGCGACGCTTGTTGATGATAAAGAAAAAAAGAAGGAAGAAAAGGTTGCACTTCTATGTTATCACTTTGCTGATCGGTGAACGGTAGATTTGTAAATGAGTTTTTGATATTTACGTTAAGGAAAATAGTCCTGTTAGTAAGCTAAGGAGACTTATAAACGAGGAAATGACTAGTAGGTATGTGAGAGACATTAGCTTTGAGTCGGTAGAAAAGAATAGAAAAAAAAGAATAGTTGGGTTTGAAACGAGTTTTGGAATCATATATGAAAAGAAAATCAGGCAAATCTGCAAACGATTTTTCTTTAAGATTTAACGTAGAACAATAATACATGTTTTAGCAATAATTTGGACGGAGCACACTTCTGACATTTGCGTGAAGGAAAATAAAACCCTCGTATCTGTACGCGAAACAAACTTCCGAACTAAAAAAGAAAAGAAAAAGGCCCAAAATAAACACGTGAAAAAAAAAATCCTTCTACCAATAACCTAGACGAACCAATCTAATAAAATTTACGCCAAAAACAATTTATCAGTAAAGGAGGAAGAATTCTATGGGAGATATCGACACTTGAATCAAATAAAACAGACTTGAGGGTCGAGAGACAGCGGCGGCGGGGCGTGAGTTTGCGCGGCCCTCACCATCGATTGCCTCCGAGGACACCAGGTGCTCTGCCTTCTATATTTTCGCTATTATTACATGCCAATATGTTCATTTACATATATAAACACTAAACATATTTACAGGGACTGTCATGTATAGGTAGGAGCATTGGCTTTCTGCAGCTTCCCAAATGTTCTTGTTACTGCATATCTTACTCGTGTATCACTGAGGCATCTAGTATTAGAAAGAGCGCTCAGGTCAGGAATAGTGTTTTTTTTTTTTTTTTTTTTTTTTGTTTTGTTTTTATGGACTTCCTAACATGGGACGGTTAATTTGTAGGCTAGAGTTTATTTTGAGCTGGATACTATAGACTGGGAGCTTTCGTTCAGTAAAATTCAAACTGTGTGGAATCTTCCTGGTCTTATGAAAGGAGGTTCAACACTCATAAGATTCCTTGAGTCTCACAGTACATCGACGCCTTATTCTTCAGTCAAACACTCGTAAGGGGTTTTTTTTGGAGTCTTACAGTGTATCGATGCGTTGTTCTCAAATGAAATAATGAGTCTCGAAGTGCGCAAACCATGAACTCAAGCTGTAATTTCGGATTTTGACTTGACGTGCCTACTAGTATATGTGAACTCATAAATAAATAAGGTCGAAACACTAACAGCTGTTTCACCATAAAGTTTCCCGTAACGAGTGTGGTGGTGAACAGGAACTCGACACCACTGGAATATGACTCACAAGACCTCCTTCCCCTTCACCCTCCATTTCTCTCTCTCAACATACACACACATTCCACAAACACGCGACGTATACGATTTCAAATTAGTCCCATTACCCAAGATAGATATGCACGAGTTCTCCAAGTCAGTGTACCATTCTTGCTGACCAATCTCTGCTTCGCCTGCCACATATTGAGATTCCTGGCGAGGGATTATCAGATTACAAATGATATTCCTTCCCCATAATGCATCATCGGGAGAAACATGAGTGAAGAGTCTACAGTTTCAGTCAGGCATTATAAGGAAAAGTTATATCATCTTCACGAATCTTCGGTGACTGCTTACCATACACCAAAATCTCTGCTAGTGATGCAAATTCTTGGAAACATAAGCCTTACAGGAAACTGGTAGGGTAAGAAGAGATGAGGTACGCTTTTCTTTCATTATTATTCATGCCTCTTCTTGCTGACTATTTTAGTTGAGCCGCCAACTACGGAGGGAGCTTTTAGAATAGTTTACCTTTGACAAAACGGCGCAACCATCAAGATGCAAACGACTTCCTCACTCACTCGTTGAATTAGTTAAAAAGAGTAGGTCTCGGAGGTGTTGCTACAGTCTACATAGTACGGTTAAGTGGTTCTGCTGATGTATATGGGTTACTTATCTTGTTCGTACGCTGTTTCGTGCTATCGTATTAGGGATTCATTATCTTAGCAGTTATTGTGAGCCTAGTTCAGTCACCTCTTTATGTATGACGAAGTTGTAATGTACACATCAGGATAGAACAAGAAATAATCGTTCTAAGTTTGAAGTTAGACTAAAAAAAAAGAAGGGTAAAAAGAATTGGTTTCCAAATAGAGTGGCCGATGAATGGAATGGATTCAGGTTGTTATTGCTGTGTCATTTTAAAAGTTTAAAAAATCAGACCATTTAATTTTTTAGATGATGAGGATTATAAAAGTTTCATGGAGGAACTACCACGTGTAGGTATGATGGCTTCTTGCAGGTTCTCATATCACCTCATTGCCTTCAGTACAACACAAGAAGCATCTCCGGTGTGTTTTGTATTACACTTCAGACACCACCCACTGACTTCGACAAAGTCTCTACCTGCAAACTGTGTGTGTGTGTGTGTGTGTGTGTGTGTGTGTGTGTGTGTGTGTGTGTGTGTGTGTGTGTGTTAGCATGTCCTTTGTTTTTCCCATACTCCCTTTCTGTCTGACGTCACGTCGTTCCCCTCAGTCCTCACTCGCCGCCGCCTCAGGCGACACTCTTCGCCTCCTGCCTCTCGTTTCGCTCGGTTTACACTTGTGTATTGTGCTACCGTAAATACACTTTCATAATGGACTCAGGTTGTCTCCATGCTACCCCTGTTTTACGACAACTACCACATGTGTGTGTGTGTGTGTGTGTGTGTGTGTGTGTGTGTGTGTGTGTGTGTGTGTGTGTGTGTGTGTGTGTGTGTGTGTGTGTGTGTGTGTGTGTGTGTGTGTGTGTGTGTGTGTGTGTGTGTGTTTTATTCAATTTGTCTAGATCTTGATTAGTTTATGAAAATAATGTTTTTGTATTAGAGTCTGTGAAGTGCAAGGTCAAGTCAGCTGGAGGGGAAGGTGTTGACAGAGATGAATATATTAATCAATATTATCGTTGATATACTTAATGTACAAGATAGTCCCTGAACACTCTCATGTGGGACACTAGTGGATATATCACGAATTGATAACTTATAACAATAATAATTATATTGTGCAATGAGATCCGTTTGTTAGGAAATGTTCGCACCAAGAGTCCAAAGGCTGCATATATCATATAAATATAATTTATAAAGTAGTCTTGTAGTTAACGGTATCAAAGGCTTTAGGAAAACCAACAATGACGGATATGACTGACATTCTTTTGTTAAGAGGAATAGAGATGAGTGAGCGGTAGAACCTAACCTAAAGCAATAGTGATATCTATTCAGACAATTTCTAAACTTCATAAAATTATCAACAGTTTGTGGCAATTGTAAAAGGAAACACAATAGCTTAAGATTATTTACAACTCTTGATTATACACGAAATATTACTATCCTAAATCTGATAACATCCTTCAATGGTACCCTAAACAAAATGAAACTAATACCATGATGTTGAGGAAACTGAATATAAGACACTCCGGAGATTATCAATAAAAAAAATCCAGGTTGTTTGATGATTAGTGAAAGTTAAATGTTGTTACATGAGTAACGATTAGTGAAAGGTATATGTTGTTACATGAGAGAGAGAGAGAGAGAGAGAGAGAGAGAGAGAGAGAGAGAGAGAGAGAGAGAGAGAGAGAGAGAGAGAGAGAGAGAGAGAGAGAGAGAGAGAGAGAGAGAGAGAGAGAGAGAGAGAGAGAGAGAGAGAGAGAGAGAGAGAGAGAGAGAGAGAGAGAGAGAGAGAGAGAGAGAGAGAGAGAGAGAGAGAGAGAGAGAGAGAGAGAGCATAAAATAGACAAATCTACTCTCTCTCTCTCTCTCTCTCTCTCTCTCTCTCTCTCTCTCTCTCTCTACATATTCACTCAACTCTTCACTATTTTCTCTTCCTCTCAAAGCAAATAGCAAACGTCCAAAGACCTTAATTTAATTTTCCACATGTCACTGATGTGGATAAAACAACAAAACAAACTTTTCAGCGCAAGCCAATCGTGACCAAAGGAAGCACGACCGGCACAGAGACAGAAAAAGACGGATACACGCAAACACAACACACTGGTAGATAACACAAGAATGAATAGCATTCTCCTTGACGGGCGGAAGGAAGTGAAAGGATACAAACAAGCCATCCGTCGCCATTCACACGCGTTGTCAGAGCTGGAGTATCTGGCTCGATTTCTGGGTATTGCTTACACTTTAGAAGGGAGTTGAGGCGCTGGGCTGAGAATCGCTGCAAATGTAAAGAGACTTGCAATTTGCTGTTCAAGACTCCAGGGATCCGGTCAGACTGAGAATACACTCCTACATGTGTTGTTGTGAAATATGTTGTTTAGATACGTAAGACCTTCCATAGAGTACTAGAGTCTTGTCTCTGAGGGAAAACAACACAATTATTCCTCCAACAAAACAAGAGAAATGTTGGAAACTCCTAACTAGCCAGGCCATTTCAGATTCAACTAGCAAAATGCAGGTGGCCTTAATGTGTCCTCCGCCCCACAATACCTATGTCTTGTCCTTGGGGAGACACGAGGCTGATATATCCCTTCAACGAAGCACGATACATGTGGGCTGCAGTCACTCCTCACCAGCCGAGCCATTCCAACCACAACTGGCCATACGCAGATGGCCTCACTGTGCCCTCCCGGTACCATAACGTTTCTCTCAGAATAGTACGAGAAGCATCTTACTGCAGCCACAACGTTAGGCACACGGTGGCGAAACGAGGTCCAACCGCCGCCATGGCACCTCCAGCAGGCAATTAATTCAAACCCACGTCACATGGCGGAAGACTATTTCTCTCAGCCGCTTCTCAAGGGTGTGTGTCCAGTGTTCTATTCCAACGTGATCTTAAGGCGCTGCAGAATTAGGGTGGTAGTAGTCAGGTTGAATGTTTGATTGATAATGAAGAAATGACACTTATTTATCCTTTTTTCTTAGATAATTTGAACGATTACATTAAAAAGGACAAACAAATAAAATAAGGGAAAATTTGCACTTTTCGTTCTCTACTTTATAATCATTGATGTCTCTCGATTTCACGAAATCATAATAAAAGCTCGCACCAAGTCATGTTATTCCTCTTAAAAATTCAAAACGACTTTATTAAACAAAAAATCCTATCCTTACTTTCAATATCAGAAATGTCTCTCGATATATTTTACAATAAAATCACACAAGACTATCTTCCTCTCCTTTTACAAATTCGAGAATTGCACTTGACGAAAATAAAAAGGACAAAAAAAAAAATCTAAACAATCCTTCAATTTCAGCATTTGCTGTCATACCAAAAACTTTCTTCAGACAATGAGTAAGGTTAAGGAGAAGCCATAGTATTCAAGACTTGAATTCTTATCTTTAAACTGCTTCCTTTAAAGGTTCACCACATCAAATCATAATTTTCTCCATTACTGTCCTTCACGTTTTTCCGTCACACTCATTACTTGCATCACTTTCTACACTGCATCCATAACCTCCTCAACCTTCGTCTTTGTTCTCTCTGGGACCAGAAGGAGAAAATAGAAGGGAGGAAACAGAAATAGTAGTCGCTTGAATGATGACGTTAATAAGAGATGGGATTAATGACAGCGACTGTCACTGTGGAAGGGAGCAAAATAGGATGAATGTCACGCACCCTTCACGTTTGCATGATCATTCATTGTCGAAAAAGAGAGAGAGAGAGAGAGAGAGAGAGAGAGAGAGAGAGAGAGAGAGAGAGAGAGAGAGAGAGAGAGAGAGAGAGAGAGAGAGAGAGAGAGAGAGAGAGAGAGAGAGAGAGAGAGAGAGAGAGAGAGAGAGAGAGAGAGAGAGAGAGAGAGAATAATGCTACAAAGGAGTGATACAAACATCGTCTCGTGGCAGCATATGATGATTTAATATACTCGCGTCACCTGCAGGCATTAATTCACAGCAGGAGACGTTCGCAGTGAATAATTAGTCAGTCGAACAAAAATGTAGCACGAGTACGTATCACATAACGGATGCATAATGTACAGTACAGTAGTGTCTATATGTAGCTTTGGCATCTGTTTTCTTTCAGTGCTTTACGTGTTTAACTACCTTCATAATTCTCTCTCTCTCTCTCTCTCTCTCTCTCTCTTAAAATTCCACTCATTTAACTTCTCAGCAATTTCCCTTCGTCTTGTTTTCTTAATTTCTTCATCGCTTTCTATCTCCCTCTTTTTTTTTTTTTGCATATTGTTCAGTCTCCTTTTCGAGTAAAAATAATGTCCTTTGCTTCCATACGTATAGTTAAATCTAACAATATCACAGAGGAAAGTTGTAAAATATGAGGAAAAGACAAACGCACCGCACCGGAAGAGAGAAAGAAAAGAAGGATAAAAAAAAAAATGCATTTGTAACTGACCCTCAAAATAACTACCTACTGACAACAGCCGTGGTAACATATCTACAGCACAAAATTCTTCCTTAATCTTCCACCAAAGGAAATACTACAACCCTGCAACAAACACACACACACACACACACACACACACACACACACACACACACACACACACACACACACACACACACATTTACATAAACCGCCAGCAAACTGAACTACGCTGACAAAGATAACATTTACTACAATTCTTTTGGCTGACTTTACATATACACGCATACTCTCAGACACCACCTCCATTAACACACCATTTCGCACTAAATTCTAAAGTATTTTCCGGTACAAGATTATCTTTTAACTCACAAAATCCACTACTTCCGGATACGTATTTGCCAAGCGCTTGGGACACGATCACATAATTCTACTCTGGCAGGCACGCAATGTAATATTCCTTTCTGGTCTCCAAGTGGTGTTATATATAGTACAAGGAGGAGAGGTTACTGGTGGCTGGTTGAAAGATATGTGTGTGTGTGTGTGTGTGTGTGTGTGTGTGTGTGTGTGTGTGTGTGTGTGTGTGTGTGTGTGTGTGTGTGTGTGTGTGTGTGTGTGTGTGTGTGTGTGTGTGTGTGTGTGTGTTTCTTACCATAATTCAGTATAAAATGAAACGAAAAAGATCCAAGAAAATAACTCCTAAAGAACAGGGATCAAGACCAAAAATAAATTTCAAGAACTGTTACCCACTTTCACATGAAGCTGACCTCAACACGAAAAGAATATAAGGAGACGACTTACCTGTTCTTAAGTTCGCGTGGGTGCCGAGCTGATGTAAGGTGCTGCCATCTATTGAACGTGTTTGGGTGATTCGTCCATCTCAATGAAAATTTCCCTGTAATGAAAGGGGTACTAGATATACGAGCTTTCATGAAGGATACGAGAACATAAGAATATAAGCTGCAAGAAGCCGTTATCTCTATTCATAGCAGATCTTATATAGAACACACACATCACTATAAAGGTCGATTCACACGTATTGTATCAGTACCGTATCAGTTCAGTGTCAATGATATCCGTGTCGCTTCCGTGACGTCTATTCACACATGTCCGTGGTGACGCCGTACAGCATGGTCAGTAATTTTGAAGATGGTAAAGTTTACAAACGTGGACTTGGCAATGATTGTCATTATTCTTGATGAAGAGGAGGAGGCAGAACAAAAAGTGAAAAACAGAAAGTAGGTACATGAAGCGTGGAAGAAAAGAGAAACTGAAGGAGAGTTTGCGACTCTCTAAAAGGAACTAATTGATGATGAAACAAAAACTCTCCAGTACTTCAGAATGTCTAAAACCTGCTTCAAGATAATGCTCAGTAAAATAAAGAAGAAGCAAGACACCCACTTGGAGAAAGGCCATAACACCAAAGGAACGATTAGCAATCTGCTTGAGATAAAAATAATACACGGTCTTTGTAGCTCACAATATTTGTCCGCCGTCCGTGAAAATCTAAAAAATATCAGTGGCGACGATATTAAACTTCACGGAACAAGTCGGAACTGACAGGGAGTTAAAACATGGTACTGCGTCGGACGTGTGTGAACGCGTCGGCTAAATTCAAAGTAACGATATGTATTCCACTGACACTGAAGCACTGAGCGGACGCGTCACGGCGCTGACATGTGTGAATCGACCTATATGTTTATCCCTATCTATATAACCAATTTTTAAAGCTCCCTATACATATACAAAACACAAATATACTAAACTATCATCCCAATCTGAAAGTTTATATAACATACTTTCAAAGTTTACCATACAAAAAGTGCATACTATATATATAAGGTTATCTATTCATGTCTGGCCACTAAGCACCTGATTACTACTAGTCAACTCACTCTATGTATTTGTGAGCCAATTTCTTAGTTTCCACCAACTTTGGACAGGAACAAACTCGTAAAACACTGGTCCAATGTTCCCGAGGCCTGGATTCTCTTCATTAAGCAGCCACTTGAGATATCCCCGGCAGGTGTCGCGGTCAGGCAAGCCGCCAGAATCAGGGAAGCAAGTTACGGTAACCTCCAGGGCGAAGTTATTCTGGGTGTCGCGGTAAATAAGACCTTAAGGCCGCCTCTGCCTAATGTCCCGGTGGAAGCCTTGCCCTGGTGGAGATTTGCCCAGGTGGTGTGTGCGTAGTGAGGCGTTACCGGTAAGAGGGTCCGGAAGGCAGCAGCCGTGAGTGGGTAAGTAGAACGAAACGAAAGGGGAAAGCTTAGTGATTGCAGTCAGAGTTAAGAATTTGTTATCGCAGTGCCATTAGTTTTATTCTCACTCTGTTTGTTACTGCTAATGAAAGGCCGCCGTGTGAGACGCTGCGAGAAGTTTAAGTAAGCTGCTAGAAAAAAGTATGCTGGAAGGGGAGTGGGGCCGTAATTACAAAGGTGCCTTCATAAAACTGTATTCATAAGGCGTCTTAAACTTGCTGGTCAAAAGAAATCGTGACAATTGTAGAGAGAATTGGTTTAACAAATCTACTCACGTTGCTCAAAAAGTTTACTTGCTTAACGCATGCGGAAATTGCTGTTTGTGAGTCAATAAAAGAAACATAACTAGAGGGTGAAATATTTGCTCTTTTGCTCATATATTTTTCATATAGAAATATATCTTATGAGGTCGCAACACATGAAAGCAGATGTTTAAGAGGAACCCAAGTGCCGTCGCTCTCCAGCCTCAGATAGACTGCTCCTCGTTTTCTGCCTGATGTTTCCACCTTACTTCTCTGATTCCGTCAAAGGATCAAGAACCAAAAATATTCAAGTTGGTCTCAAACTGGTGGCGCTCTGAAATCATGCCTTCCTTATTTCTCTATATCCTATGTATCCTAGTGTCCTATGCATGAAAGTAGTGATGGATCGATATTCTTTGTTTGGACGCTTTATCAGATGAAACTCATGCAGCTAATTTCGATCGACATTAACGCAACACTTCTCGTAAGAACAACACCATAAAACATCGTAAGTGATACACGTCATAACTCCTTAATGAAGCGCATTTGACAAGCAACTATAGTGTCATACATCAGAGGGCTGTGTCAAACACGCTGTGCCAAAATGTCACATTGATGCATAAGCTTATTTAAGAGATACTTGTAAGAAACGACGTCTCATGAACTCTCAAATACCTAATGGTTGTACATCTACCTTTTACTACTGTTCATAAATTCATGCAATACACAACTTATCAAACGTTCACAAATTCTTTTCTCACACCTAGCTAAATAAAAAGGATGTTTTGAAATGAGGAAAAGATGCATGTATAACGAGCATTACATATTAATTCACTTTACGATAATTTTAACACAAATTTAAAAGTCCAACTTTCTAAGGCAAGAGTTAACCAGTACTCTCAATTTTTTATATCTTCTTACCTGCTTCTGTTTTCCCGTCTACCTACGACTTGACTTCTTTTAAGTGGAAAGTATCAAGACATTTGCTCCCTAATTCTGGCTAACTCTTTATTTATCTTTTAGAGAACGAGCACTCAAGTGGGTATTTCTTTTAATATTGTGTTGCCCTTGGCTGGCCTTCTCTCCTGCACATATAAAAAAAAAAAAAATTCCGTCTGCCGTTATGTCATCTTCCTATCAGACTGAACAACCTTCACCTCCGACTTCAAAACTCTCGCAATCAGACGTCGTGAACTGTCGTGGAGAAAAAAAAGTCCATCTGCAATTTATGTGTCGGCGGTCTGAGAGAGTTTACAAGTTCCCGCCACCCGAGCAAGGAGGACGAGAGTGGCAATACACATTATTGGAAGGAATTCGTTCGGTGATAAAAGTACCAAAGGAGCAAAAGAGGGTACACAAAATTTGGTCAAAAGGAGAAAAGAAAATGAAAGAGAAATGTTGAAAAGGCAAATAGAAAACAGATTTTGGTAAATAAAGAAAAATACAAAAAAAGGAAGAAAAGAGAAGACATAAATCGGAGAAGAGACATTAGGGAGTGGCTAGACATAGACGATACTTAACTCATGAATTGAATTGAATTGAATTAAACTCCCAGTGCATAAATATGATCCCTGTTTAAAAAAAAAAAAAAAGAACATTTCTGGATGAGATAATGCGGTGAAAAAAATAGAAGACCAGACCCTGAGAGAGAGAGAGAGAGAGAGAGAGAGAGAGAGAGAGAGAGAGAGAGAGAGAGAGAGAGAGAGAGAGAGAGAGAGAGAGAGAGAGAGAGAGAGAGAGAGAGAGAGAGAGAGAGAGAGAGAGAGAGAGAGAGAGAGAGAGAGAGAGAGAGAGAGAGAGAGAGAGAGAGAGAGAGAGAGAGAGAGAGAGAGAGAGAGAGAGAGAGAGAGAGAGAGAGAGAGAGAGAGAGAGAGAGAGAGAGAGAGAGAGAGAGAGAGAGAGAGAGAGAGAGAGAGAGAGAGAGAGAGAGAGAGAGAGAGAGAGAGAGAGAGAGAGAGAGAGAGAGAGAGAGAGAGAGAGAGAGAGAGAGAGAGAGAGAGAGAGAGAGAGAGAGAGAGAGAGAGAGAGAGAGAGAGAGAGAGAGAGAGAGAGAGAGAGAGAGAGAGAGAGAGAGAGAGAGAGAGAGAGAGAGAGAGAGAGCAGGGTGCCAAAACAATACCAATACTTTGAACAACAACTGTAATCAACCACACATATGTAAACTTAAAATACAACCAGACGACTCCCATAAAAATACACATCTCGAAGTTAAGTTAGGACGAGAGTAACTCAAAATGCAGATACTCCAGATTGAGGTTATACTTTCACGTTCAAGAAATCCCATCCATAACAAAGACACCATGCAACATCCCTCAGAACACTCTCCAAGCTGCTGATCCCGCCGCCTGGAGGCTGGAGCCAGTCTGCTGCGGACAGCTCAGACTCCATGTTGCTGAAGGTAAGTAAGGCTTGAAGCTGACGAATTCATCTCTCTCTCTCTCTCTCTCTGTGTGTGTGTGTGTGTGTGTGTGTGTGTGTTTCACTGTTTGATCTGCTGCAGTCTCTGACGAGACAGCCAGACGTTACCCTACGGAACGAGCTCAGAGCTCATTGTTTCCGATCTTCGGATAGGCCTGAGACCAGGCACACATCACACACCGGGACAACAAGATCACAACTCCTCGATTTACATCCCGTACCTACTCACTGCTAGGTGAACAGGGGCTACACGTGAAAGGAGACACACCCAAATATCTCCACCCGGCCGGGGAATCGAACCCCGGTCCTCTGGCTTGTGAAGCCAGCGCTCTAACCACTGAGCTACCGGTGTGTGTGTGTGTGTGTGTGTGTGTGTGTGTGTGTGTGTGTGTAATTCACTGTTTGATCTGCTGCAGTCTCTGACGAGACAGCCAGACGTTGCCCTACGGAACGAGCTCAGAGCTCATTATTTCCGATCTTCGGATAGGCCTGAGACCAGGCACACACCACACACCGGGACAATAAGGTCACAACTCCTCGATTTACATCCCGTACCTACTCACTGCTAGGTGAACAGGGGCTACACGTGAAAGGAGACACACCCAAATATCTCCACCCGGCCGGGGAATCGAACCCCGGTCCTCTGGCTTGTGAAGCCAGCGCTCTAACCACTGAGCTACCGGGCCGTGTGTGTGTGTGTGTGTGTGTGTGTGTGTGTGTGTGTGTGTGTGTCCATGCCAGTAATTTAATTAATCCATTTTTTCATACTCGAATTATTGGTAAAAAACATCCATAGCAGAAAAATCATAGGAAAAAGTAAAAAAGAAGTGTTTGATTTTATATTCGCAAGTACTCAAAAGATTACAATATTTGATAGTGTTTTAAGAATTCGTATTTAAAAGCATTATTTATTTTCTTCACAGAACAGCGAACACGCAAGCCCTAATGAAGCAATTATAAAGTCGAATACAGAAGCAAACCTGTTGAACTGAATCCCAAATTTATATTACGATTCTAAAGACATCCTTCACATTCTTTTCTCTGAGTAACGAAGTTGGAGTACATTTCATTATTTAACTTCCAAACTTCATGAACAGGGAAGGCGAGAAGCTTTGGTGCATACTCTGAAACGCTTCGACATGTGCTTTTGATTACTTTGAACAGTCTGTAGTGGAATCTATTGGAACTTTTTAGAGACATTTTTTTTTATTATAAAGGGAATATACCAGTATCAATTAAGGCATAATAAAGTGTTTCAAGTGTTTCAGGTGAATTTAAGGACACCCATAAGATTACAATTACTCATGTCTGTGGCCTTTGAAAATAGTAATAGAAATGAGGGAAGAATGCGTTCAAGAATGCGGGTGGAATGTGATAGTTTTCAATTATCTTAAAAGTAAAGAGATTTGGTTAAAGATTAGTTATGAGAACCTCAGTGATGAATTTAATCGATCATATCTTTTTAAAATCTGTCAGGTCTGTATTATCCCCTACGAAACAGAAAACTAGGAATGAAGGAATATACAAAGACCAAAGAGAGATACTTTTGAAATGAATTGACCTTAGTCTAATGTTGCTATTGTTGTTGCTGCTGCTTATGTTGTTGGTGTTGTTGCAGTGGTATTATTACATTTATTTCAAGTTTTAGTTTTCTAGCATCATCTGTCTAAGTTATTCTTCTCTTTGTTTTTGCTGTGTTGCTGTTGTCGGTTTATTTGTTGATAGTTATTGTTTTTTATCGTCCGAAGAATACAGTTGTGTGTAACTCCCAACAAATCAAAAAACTCGGGAATGAGAATTGATATTGTTATATGACTTATGACTAACGACAAAGAGAGAACTGGTGACTTGAAGATTAAATTCGGGTGAGCCACATATTCCGGGGAAACAAATGGAGGAAGTAGGACACAAGTAGCGATGCGAAATTCCAGTCAGTCTTGGGCGCCATCAATCTGGTGACGCAGGGATTGGGAGACGAGGTAGAAAATAGCTTTTCTTCTATACGTATTTTATGAGTGTGTGCGTTCTGTGTGGGATCGAGCGCTAAATGTGGCAGAATAGCAAGAGCTGGTGGTTCGCAAGATGGAGGTAAGGGCTGGACGGAGAATGAAGGTACTTTGTTTGGTTTAACCCTAGGAGTTTGGTATGGAGGAGGTGAGATGAAGAAAGAAACAAAGCAATTGTTAAAAGCTACTTAGATCCTATGAAAAAGAGTTAAAAGTAGTAGTAGTAGTAGTAGTAGTAGTAGTAGTAGTAGTAGAAGTAGAAGTAGAAGTAGAAGTAGAAGTAGAAGTAGTAGCAGTGCATAGTGGTGGTGGTGGTGGTGGTGGTGGTGGTGGTGGTGGTGGTGGTGGTGGTGGTGGTGGTGGCAGTGGTAGTAGTGGCAGTGGCAGTGGCAGTGGTGGTGGTGGTGGTGGTGGTGGTGGTGGTGGTGGTGGTGGTGGTGGTGGTGGTGGTGGTGGTGGTGGTGGTGGTGGTGGTGGTGGTGGTGGTGGTGGTGGTGGTGGTGGTGGTGGCAGTGGTGGTGGTGGTGGTGGTGGTGGTGGTGGTGGTGGTGGTGGTGGTGGTGGTGGTGGTGGTGGTGGTGGTGGTGGTGGTGGTGGTGGTGCAGTGGTGGTGGCAGTAGTAGTAGTAGTAGTAGTAGTAGTAGTAGTAGTAGTAGTAGTAATGCGACAGAGATTTAAATGCAGTAAAAAAAGAAAGAGGGAAATTTTAATAACGACATGAGCATATGAAAGGACGTGATGGGGGAAAAAGATAAAAAAAAAGAAGAATAAAAAAGAAAAGAAAAAGAAAAAAAAAAAAGCCAAGTCCTTCATTTAAACCCTCCCTTGACATAATTAACATCTTTCATAACCCACACACGACCAGAAACTTCTTAACAAGCTTCAAACATTAAAGTATTCCAGCACAGTTTAGCAATTTTTACACCCTTTCCCTCCTTCTTGCCATTATTATCATTACTGCATTCACTTTCTGTATTCTTATCATCATCATCATCATCATCATCATCATCATCATCATCATCATCATAATCATCAGAATTTCAAGCATTTTTTATTTCTATTTTTTTCTCTCCATGCTCAATTCCTCCTCTTCTTCCCTTTATTACTAAATTTTCCTCATCGCTACTATCATTACTATATTCACTTCCTTATCACTATTATCATCACCATTTTAACTAATATTTGCAGTTTTCTCCTTTTCCTTCATTCCGTGCTCCCTTTTATCTCCTCTTCCTCTTCTACTCTTTCTCTTCCTCGTTTTGCCTCTTATCTATTATCACTTTCTTCTGGTCACAATTCTCATCACCATCTCAGTCATTATTTGCAATTTTTCTCCTTTCATTTCACCCTCACTATCTTTATCTCCTCTTACTTTTTCTCTTTTGCCTTTTTTTTTCCTTTATTATAATTTTCTTATCCTTAACAATGATCATAATCTCAATCACTTCCAGTTTTTGTCCTTTCTTTTTTATTCTGCACTCCCTTTATCTTTTCTTCTTCGTCTTCTTCCATTTCTCCTCCTGTCCTCATCGCCATGCGCAAAAGAACACTTCCCTGGGCAATAGAAGATTAGGCGGTGATGGAAATCCACTACGCAGCTGCCGACCATTGGAAAAAATTACCGCTCCCATAACCACGTTCCCGCCCAGACAAGGCCGCCGAAGAGCCAAGGCCGGGAAGGGAATTACCACCGGAAAGTAATAGTGGGGATTCCCGGAGCCAGAGAGAGAGAGAGAGAGAGAGAGAGAGAGAGAGAGAGAGAGAGAGAGAGAGCTCATCGCCTCCCCTTGCTTCTTCTACCCTCGCCTCTTCCAGAAACAATATGCAAGGCTAGAGGAGAAAAAAGTTACAAATACGAGTGGTTTGGGAACACTTGGGAAATTATAGAAAGGTGGTGGTAGTGGAGATTGAGAGAGAGAGAGAGAGAGAGAGAGAGAGAGAGAGAGAGAGAGAGAGAGAGAGAGAGAGAGAGAGAGAGAGAGAGAGAGAGAGAGAGAGAGAGAGAGAGAGAGAGAGAGAAAGAGACATGCAGCACGTGCTTAATGATAGTTTTATGTCACTACACTTAAATACGAATTTCAATCCCATCTTCTAAAACACTTTTAGTCAAGCAACGAATGCCTGACCTCTTGTAAAGCAGTTGGTGACGCTCGTCCGTGGAGCAGGCTGGGTTGTGCAATCAAAAGGTGGCAGAAATGTGAGGAGGCGGCGGTCGCTTAAATTCACTTAACACTAACACCACACGAGAATTGAAACCACTGCCACGCTCCGGAGAACATTAAGGCTTTCGTCCGTCACTCCAAAGGGCTGCGTGCGACAATTATCTCGCTCGGTGGGCAGGGGAGGTGAAAAAATGGGATGAGTTTAATGTTTTCACTGCGATATGCAATTATTCCCAGTATTCATGACACTATACATAATGTTTACAGACAACTACACACACACACACACACACACACACACACACACACACACACGCCCGGTAGCTCAGTGGTTAGAGCGCTGGGTTCACAAGCCAGAGGACCGGAGTTCGATTCTCCGGCCGGGTGGAGATATTTGGGTGTGTCTCCTTTCACGTGTAGCCCCTGTTCACCTAGCAGTGAGTAGGTACGGGATGTAAATCGAGGAGTTGTGACCTTGTTGTCCCGGTGTGTGGTGTGTGCCTGGTCTCAGGCCTATCCGAAGATCGGAAATCATGAGCTTTGAGCTCGTTCCGTAGGGTAACGTCTGGCTGTCTCGTCAGAGACTGCAGCAGATCAAACAGTGAAACACACACACACACACACACACACACACACACACACACACACACAAGGTAATCACGTGTGGGTTTCATGATTTCTTGCAACTTTCTTTACTTCTTTGTTTCCTCTTTGCACCAGCCTCGGGTCACTCACACTTTAGGGAAGCTACACGGGTAATTACTGTTCCCAAGACACTCCAGAATTCAGGCTGATTGCTGGAATACTTGTAATCACTTCCGAGAGTCTTACTCGATCTAAGGAACTCGATTCCATCAGGGTACATATTTCCGAAAGTGGCACTTATTCTTGTGAGAGAGAGAGAGAGAGAGAGAGAGAGAGAGAGAGAGAGAGAGAGAGAGAGAGAGAGAGAGAGAGAGAGAGAGAGAGAGAGAGAGAGAGAGAGAGAGAGAGAGAGAGAGATTAAAAAAAAACTACGAGTGTTGTAATTTCTTAATAGCAATAGTGGTGGTGGTGGTATTATTATTATTATTATTATTATTATCATTAGTAGTAGTAGTAGTAGTAGTAGTAGTAGTAGTAGTAGTAGTAATTGTTGTTGTTGTTGTTGTTGTTGTTGTTGTTGTTGTTGTTGTTGTTGGTCTTGTTGTTACCTTTGAAATACCATTAACGAAGATGAAGTTCACATTATGAAAAGCAACTTATATCCACGAGATGCAAGTAAAAAAACATTTCCCATATATCACAGAAATAAGAAATTTGAAGTCACTCGTAAACTGGCGATATACACACATAATCATACAATGACACTGTCTTTATCAGAAGTGGGAACTGTTTCAATTGATGGGTAAAGAAAAAGAAAACATTCGAAGAAAAGTTTTTACATTTTTTCCTCTTTATAAATTAAAAACAAACTTTGGTGAGGCAAACTTACGCAGCATTCTTCTCACTCATCCACTTTCACAAATTAGGGACCGTTATCGACTGCCTGGTTGCGCTGAACTGGCAAACGAATTATCGGCTCTCTCAAGCAGGTAATGTTATCGTTCCACTTGCCACGACACTGTCAAGGAAATCAAGCCGTCTGTCCCGAGCAAAGGACGCCGAGGAGGAGGAGGAGGAGGAGGAGGAGGAGGAGGAGGAGGAGGAGGAGGAGGAGGAGGAGGAGGAGGAGGAGGAGGAGGAGGAGGAGGAGGAGAGCTAGGAGTTGCATTAGCCAATCACTTATATCTATCACAAAACTTTGCCTTAATGTTTATTAGAGCCGAGGTAGTATTCTGAAACATTTGTCTCTTACCTCAGTAACTCCCATCAGGCTCTAGTGAAAGATATCGGGGGTTTTCAAGAGTCTATTCATGATTCTGGAAATATTTTAATAAGATTTCTGCTTAGTCAAAGGAAAAAAAACAGACATGGAAATATTGAAATCGGACAAATATAAGTCCTATGGACTTTGAAATTAGTGTTAACAAACCACCGAAGTGTTTAAGAATACGAACCAAAGACTTTTATTTCTTTCAATGTCTTTCCTTCACTGCCATTCATAACACTCTAGCCATCCACTTGAGCACAACCCATCAACTTTACTATGAATCCTTGGAAGCAGCGGATTACTTATCTTTCGTCTCAATCTTCCTCTGACATGAGTCTTTTTACATGAATGACTCACGTGTCTTCTTTCAATGTATATATATACATATCTTCTGCTTGGTCTTCTCTTTCTCCTGACTAGTGATTCCATCTCCTACATCCTCATATCCGAATACTCCTCATCTCTCCTCTACAAATAGTCAAATAGAAGTAAACGTATATTCTGGCCTCTCTCCTTTCTATTTTTGTCCACAAACTGACACACTTGCACTATTCATCCAGCATTCAAAACACTATTGAAAAATCAAAAGCATTTCATAATTGCTTAAGACATAACACTGTCTAATGTACGAAAATACACCTGTATCTATTTTTCTTTCTATATGAAAAGGAGGTTTATCTAAAGCTACAAATAACTAAAAAAAATAAATAAATAATAGAAAAAATCCATTCTTTTTTAATTAAGGCTATGAAAAAAATAGAATAGGGAGTTCTAATTGGATTACGCAATTTATTTCTAGAGGTGAGGTGAGAATATTAATTTGAATGTTTCCGTTTTCCTTCCATCAGAGTGAAAACCTGGCGATTAAAATGCAAAAATTTAATAATTAAATATCCTACCTTCCCGAAGGCACCTGAGAGAGAGAGAGAGAGAGAGAGAGAGAGAGAGAGAGAGAGAGAGAGAGAGAGAGAGAGAAGCCAGTGGGGAACATTGAATAAACTGGTGAGGTTAACAAAACTTTCTTTGCTTTTTCTTCTTTTTCTTCAGCATTGAGCTTTATAGAGTGACAGAGAGAGCAAGAGAATGACCGCCTCTGCCTCCCACCCTCCCTCCTGCCCTACTGCCTCTCTCAACATTTTTCTACCCATGAATTGACAACACCAGAATTTTTTGCGTCTTTTTCGATATTTTACTTTCACCTATTGTTTTTTTGCCCTTCCTCAATAGTCTGCATTCGTTAGCTTCCTCAATAGTCTGCATTCGTTAGGAAAAGAGAGAGAGAGAGAGAGAGAGAGAGAGAGAGAGAGAGAGAGAGAGAGAGAGAGAGAGAGAGAGAGAGAGAGAGAGAGAGAGAGCGAATATCTAGTGTGGCTCAGAGTTACGAATATGGATCTCTCTCTCTCTCTCTCTCTCTCTCTCTCTCTCTCTCTCTCTCTCTCTCATCAACATCCAGGTAAGCAGTTCCCTGACACAATTAGATAATGAATTGGAGAATAATCCGCGACATGAGAACATAAAGAACACTCTAGAGAACTCCCTGCCTGCTTCTGTATTTCCAACTTCCTATGACTTGATTTCATTTAAGAGATCTTTTAAGACATTCATCCTTCTCTTTTGGCTAACTCTCTCGAACCTGCAAGGGAACTGGCAAAAAAGTGGGTTCTTTTTTTTATTTTACTCTTTATGATATCCTTAGCCATGCAGCTTTCTCCTCTTACATTACAAAAGATCCTTGGTACATATCTCTGCACAAGCTGTACTTACATATACACAAAGAAGAAAGCCTCGAAGATTGTTCCAAGCACTCGTGTAACAAAATACATGAACAGAAATAGAGACCAACGAAATCGACAAAAAATAACGATAATAATAAAGACACGTACCTCGCTAAAGTAAATCACTACAAGAATTACTGAAGGTTCGACACAAACGGGGAAGAAAACTACGAGCGACTGTCGGGACCAGCAGAATTAAGCCACTTGACCTTGCTGCGCGCCAGAATGTTGCCTTCTTATTCCCTGCAATAAATAAACACATTTCCCAGAGGTGCCAATCTCCAACTAAAAGTCACAGAAAAATAGAGAGAGAGAGAGAGAGAGAGAGAGAGAGAGAGAGAGAGAGAGAGAGAGAGAGAGAGAGAGAGAGAGAGAGAGAGAGAGAGAGAGAGAGAGAGAGAGAGAGAGAGAGAGAGAGAGAGAGAGAGAGAGAGAGAGAGAGAGAGAGAGAGAGAGAGAGAGAGAGAGAGAGAGAGAGAGAGAGCTACGGGGTTCAAAGGACACACACTTCACAAGTCTCAAAGGCCACAAATCCATTCAGAACATTCAAGCGCCTCGTGTAAGAAACCTCTAATGAGAAGAATAGACAAGAAAAAAAAAGAAATGTAAATAGACCTAAGAGAAAATAAGCTTGGTTAAAAATTACCTCAATAATAAGAATGCTTATGGTGGTGGTGGTGGTGGTGGTGGTGGTGGTATTAGTAGTCTTACAGCATCAATAAAGAATCGCAGATTTTACAGAACATCTCAATTCCGGAATGCATGAGACAAACGCATTAGAGGAGGAGGAGGAGGAGGAGGAGGAGGAGGAGGAGGAGGAGGAGGAGGAGGAGGAGGAGGAGGAAGAGGAAGAGGAGGAGGAGGAGGAGGAGGAGGAGGAGGAGGAGGAGGAGGAAATCAGAATATCATACAACATTCGTTCTTTACGATTATTATTTATCATCTTCCTCTCAGCTTTTACCCTTCCTTCATGCAATCATGTACGAACTGCAAAAATAGTGCACTTCATTAAAACATCATCTGGACCTTGAAGATTTTTGAAAACAGGATTTTAGAAAGCATATTATTAAACATATTTCACATATATTCTTTATCATTTTATCTATCTATATTTTTCTCCTTCAATTTATTCATTTATCCATTTGTCTATATATCAGTCTATCTGTCTGTATCTGTCTGTCAGTTGATCAATCTATCTACGTGCCTATCCATCTATCTCTTTGTTTGTCAGTATTTTATGTTTATGTTTGTTATATATATATATATATATATATATATATATATATATATATATATATATATATATATATATATATATATATATATATATATATATATATATATCCATCTATCTGTCTACCTATCCGCCCACTAATTCATTATCTTCCCAAAGAGAAGATTAAATCTCGCCTGGCCTGAGTCGTAGAGCCTTTGTCATCATTCACTCACAGAAAAGTCGATGCCAGGACAGGACCAGAAGACTCATTCTTCTCTGTCCTTTCTCATTTCTTTCCCCTCGACCTTCTATCCTCCATTCCAACACTCACTGTTTATTTCTCTTCCCAGCCTTAGTAATGACAGGTTTCCCCGCAACGCCTCAGCAATTAACACCAGACGGATTGGATGCCTAACTGACTGACTGACTGACTGCATGGCTGGCTGGCTGACTGATTGGCTGGCTGACTGACTGAATAACTGATTGACTGACTAGCTGACTGACTGACTGACTGACTGACCGCCTAACTAACTGATTTACTGACTGACTAACTGGTTGACTGACCGACTGAATGGCAATAACTGGCCGACTGACTGATGAGTGACTAACTGGCTGTCTCACAAGCTGCCTGAGTCAATGAATGGGAGAATGATTAGTTGATTGACTGAATGATTGAACTTTCAACACATCATCGGTAATTAGAAAGCAAAGCAAATAGCCTTGATCACCCATTCATTATTAATACACACACACACACACACACACACACACACACACACACACACACACACACACACACACACACACACACACACACCACCACCACCACCACCACCGCGCCTCGCCCTAACTCATCACTGTCACCACTACTTGACACGAGATAATTGAGTGGATTTTGTTTGTTTTAATTGTTGCCATTAATTTGAACGTTTTTATTTATTTGTCTGGCTGCTTGTCTGTCCATATATTTGATCTCTCTCTCTCTCTCTCTCTCTCTCTCTCTCTCTCTCTCTCTCTCTCTCTCTCTCTCTCTCTCATCGAATACATAATATCTTTTCTATTCAGTATAAGTCAGAAATATTGGAGATAAACTTCACTGTTATCATGAAATTGTCCATCTTTATTTATCCTTTTCGTTTCGAGTTTTCCGAAACAATCTCTGAAAACTCCTTGGTTATGGATCGATAGCTTTTCTACATTTCAACCGTTTCGAAGTTCAAAGAATATAGCCACAAATATTCTTAAGAATGAAGTGTGCAGGTGGAAAAGCGAAAATTGACGTCAGACATATGATTAATTTCTGTGTCCTTGATGAAGTGCTGTGCTTACGTTATGCCTTTCCAGTGGTAGGAATGTTCTTCAGAATAGTATTTCATCTCGTTATGAGCTCATCAACGGTAGGGATATTTTTTGGTTGGGATCGGAACGAAGGATATAACTGTGCTCTCTGGATGACAGTCAAACCACCAAGTGACGACAATATCATATTATCAATTATATTTTCGAAAAAGAAGTATAGGAACATTTCCTGAGCTAAATTGGCCTTCACTTCTGGAAATATTTCAGCTCCACTGTGGAAACGTTTCTTCTCTTTTACTTTTACTTATGGAGATTACCAACTTTATGGGTTTCTGCAAACTCCCACGTATATTCTCTCTCTGTGCTTGTGCGTAGTCCTTATTAAACCACCACTCTAATCCTGAAAAAAAAAACTTGACACCGAATTTCTTTCAAGCTCTCATGCCTTTCTTGTTTTAATGATGATGTTTAATCCTTGTTGAAAGACAACTTGAACACCGAAGAGTCCCTTGAAAACTACAGTAAGTTGCAAAAGACCCTGTCAGAACTTCGAAATCTTTTTCTTCAATTTTTGGGGGTGGGGCAGAGGAGGGGAAGGGACTCAGTAGGTTTCTGCAAAATCTCATTGGTGTTTTCTCTCACTTATGATGCAAAATCCTTGTTAAACAATCACTGGAATCCTTGAAAACATTCTTGAAACACACAGCAATTACCAAAAGAAGCCTGTCAAAACTCGGAAATGTTTTTTTTTTCTCATTTTTATATATTTATTTATTTTTTTTTTCAAGAAAAATGGAGGGACTCTGAAAAATTCTGCATGACTTCATGAGTGTTTCATCTCACTGACGATGATCATTGTTACACTACCAATGGGTTCCCTGAAAACACCATTGAAATCCATAATAATTTCTGAACTTCTGAAGGAACTCCTCAAAACTGAAGTTATGAGTACTAAACATTTTAGTGTGCCACCAACTCTTGTCTGTCCCAGGAAGCAATCTCACGTCTTGGAGCAATAAATCCACAACATTTCGTCTTGACATTCTACGCGACACTCCACAGGAAAATAAAAACACGTTATTTTACGATCACCATGTTGAAAAATGCGTGCTAATGTGTTTCATACGAGTTACACATTTTTTCTTTTATCCTTGTCACCTCCATACTGCCCCTGAGATTGATTACCCAGCACGAGCAAGAGAGGAGAGAAAAAAAAAACTAGCATTCGCCTCAGGAACATTAGCACAATAAAAAGTTACGCATCCCCCCCTGCCCCACAGCCCCTCCACCCAAGCCCAAACAAAAGTCCACGTGAAGGAAACATGTGGTGCTTGGGAAAATAATTGACAACATGAGAAGTGAAGATTTATACTGATTTACTTTAATGCTTTGAAATTTTCCTTTTAATAAAGCTATGTATATATTTTTCAACATTTCTGCGAATGAAAAAAAAAAATCTAAGATAACAGATGATTAAAACATGAAAAGTAGAGAAAGAATTACAATATGCTACGGCACTGCTCTTTGGTGACGCCTTTTTGTGCAACCCTACAGTGACACCATACTGTGCTACCCTTTGGTGACACCCTATGGTGCCTCCCTATGATACCCTACAGTGCCGCCTTTTGGTGACACCCAATGGTGCCACCCTTTCATGACCCCTATAAAGTGCAACGCTACAGTGCCGACCATTGGTACCGCCCTACGGTGTCGCCCTACAGTACTACGGTACAGTGCCACACTATGGTGCCAAAGACCGGCACCGTAGAGCGGCAACGTAGCTTAACACTACTGGGCTGAACATCATAGGCACCGTACTTCACGACCGTAGCGCGTCACCATATAGTGGCACAGTAAGCACAGTAAGGCGGCACCATAGTGCAATACTATAGGCTGGCACCGTAGGGCGACACTAGAAGACGATACCGCAGGACGTCATAAGAAAAATAAAACGAAAATATATTGGACAAAGACATGGACACACCTTTTGAAATCATTAGGGACCAAGTGCACTGTGTGAGCGGCTTTTTTTTTTTTTTTTTTATCGCGCACATAACATTTCATTCACAAGTGGCGGTCACACGGCATGGTGGCAGAAACATGGACAGCGTTGTGGTATGCTGGTGTTTTGTTTATATGCCTCGAGCTGAGAGTCGATGATGTTGCTCTCACCCATTTGCTTCTAAGAACTTATCAGGGATCAGTTCCTCCCTTTGTGATAATAGTTCCTTCTCTCTTAAGCTTCCTTGGTACCTGCCATGCTGCACGTCACTCACTGCCAGAGAGAGCCAAAGTGGATAGAGGGTGCTGAGCAGAAGGCCATTTTGTGGCATTTTATTCTGTGAATCTTCACATAAGGAGTGAATCTATACAGTACTTTTATCTATTTTTGGTTAAATTAAGTATGAATCACTCTTTCGAACTTAAAAGAACATTTTCATATGTACAATAGTTTTATTTTAAAGAATATTACCACTAAAGAAAGCTGAGGAGCAAAAGCATTAGAAGAGAACTCTAGAAAGATTACAATATTATCAAATTGATCTGGTTGAGGAAATTGCATCACATTAATTAAGAGTGAGGAAACTAGTGGGAATTTTGCATAAGATAATCCGTTTTCATATCATTGAATCCTGTTTGTCTGAATATTGTTACTGATTTGAGATGAAAGATCAAAATTTAGCAACATAAGAACATGGAAAATATAAAATGGTAAGATGCATCGTTTACTAAAGAAGAATACACTACAACACCACTTCACGTCAATGAATCTAAATTACTAAGAAACGATACGTGAAGAGCAAGAGGCGGCATCATTATCAACGGAATAAAACAAAGAGTCATTACCTTCTCTCCAAAGTCCATGAGGCAAAACTGTCATGTGATTACAAGTCCCCAGGTGCTCATTAGCGGCTCATCAACATGCAGGGTGCTCGCCATTTTGATAACTGTGAGTGAAAATAAAAACAAAGTTTGTCTTTCTTCCTATCAATGCAAATTCACAGTTGGTATTGATTTAATGTTGAGAGAGAGAGAGAGAGAGAGAGAGAGAGAGAGAGAGAGAGAGAGAGAGAGAGAGAGAGAGAGAGAGAGAGAGAGAGAGAGAGAGAGAGAGAGAGAGAGAGAGAGAGAGAGAGAGAGAGAGAGAGAGAGAGAGAATTTCTTCCTATCGATACAAATTCACAACTGATATGTGAAAAGCTGAGATTGACATACACACACACACACACACACACACACACACACACACACACACACACACACACACACACACACACACACACACACACACACACACACACACACACACACACACACACACACATCAAAGTGTATACTAACCAATCATTTGCTAGTCACATGTCAATATTTATCACAGTTACACATCTCAACCTGTCAATATTGAGATCAGAGTGTGGCGGGATGAACCCAGCTTCACACACACGCGTGCGCACACACACACACACACACACACACACACACACACACACACACACACACACACACACACACACACACACACACACACACACACACACACACACACAGCAGTTGTATCTTACACGTGACTACTAACCCAAAGCCATTAGTCAGTTGGAAATGGGCAACGCTGGCTGGGTGATGAGCTGACTTGAGAGGACGAAACAGCACAAGGTTCTGGAGCAGCTAACATGTGACAGCTACCACCACAATCATTACAATAATGCGTACTAAATGTGAGGATATAAATGCATAATTTCCTCTAGGTAAACCTGCTTTTTTCACCCCATCAATGAACCTCTTGAAAGATTTTGTCACTGATCAGTTTGTTACTCTTAAAAATTACTGTGCTTTATCTCGACTATTTAATGAATTGACTTTAGATAGTGGTTATTGTTAGATTTTTCAAGGATGCTTCCAGGATGATAATGATAATTCAATATGGTTTCTTGTGAATCCTTACCCTCATGGGAAGCCCATTGAACAATTTTGTGGCTTTTGAAAATAATTATGTTCCGTCTGGCGGTCGGTAATAGCAACAATCAGGAATAATATTGTACTTCTTTTAACATGAAAATTATCTATACAAAGTAGAGCAATAACAATATAGATTGGGTTTATTCGTTTAGTCTTTTTTTACACGAGATATTAAAATAATTTATGGGGGCGAAGATTGCTTTCTTAAAGCAAGAAAATAAGAAAAAAAGAATTAATTAGAACTGCAAACTATTAGTTTCAGCGATAATGAATTTGCTTGAAAAATTAATTATACACATGAGGATCACAAGACTATGCTTGAGAGAGCAAAAATTTAGTAAATAAACAAATGCCGGAAGGTGAGTTCGTGCTTTTCTCAACAACTAATTTAATAAAAATATTCCTCCGTAGAACAGAAACCTGCGTAGTTGTTTACACTACATGGTAAGAAAAGAGTGATATAAAAGATTAAAGATGTACTAAAAGTAATCAATTATTGGATTCTATTTAGTTATTGACCATTTGCTGGATGTGAACTGATCCTCGCAGGGAAATGAGCAGATTTCATAGAACTTTGCTCTTTGAGATCATCTAAAGGAAACTGGAAGATCAGATTCGGCCACGTTCGTAACACATATTGCAAGACATGGAGAAATTATAAAACATTTACTCAGCAAAGTGATTGTGCGTCATATGACATTCTAAGATGATCTGAAGAAGACTGGGAAATTAGACTCGGTCAGGTTAACAGCATATCATATTAGCAAAACGACATGAGAATTTATTCTCGCAGATCAGATTTAATAAAGTTCGCATCCTAATTACTTACCTGATTTGTCAATACGATACGAAGCATTTAAGATCACATAGACTGGGAAATTGGACTCGGTCAGGTTAATAGCATATCATATTAGCAAAACGACAAGAGAATTTATTCTCGCAGATCAGATTTAATAAAGTTCGCATCCTAATTACTTACCTGATTTGTCAATACGATAAGAAGCATTTAAGATCACATAGACTTCTACCGGCAGGAACCTGATAGCATCGTAGCGAGGAAAGAAGGAAAATTTCTACCGTAGTTCTTATTGTCCACATCTCAGACCACTTTCCAGAAGTGCTTGAAATTATTGCTGGAAATGGGAGGACAACAGAAGACTTCATCGTATCCTTTGCTCTTCTAACGTCTGTTATTGTATCTGAACGGGCAATTGACGAAATTTGTTAAATAAACGTAAACTCTTTTCTGAATTCTACGAAAACCGGTTGTGTCATGAACGTCTTGAAAATTACTTGGAAATTATTGGGAACACGAGAGATAATGGTAGCAATCATAGTGGTTCTTGATTACTCTCAACAAGCAAGAGATCGATAAGTGTTGATAATGAATCGATGTTATCATAAAATCTAGAGCACGAAGCGGCTTTACCACCACGAGGCACAAACACTCGAACCCTCTCTTGAATGAAGCTTCAGGAACACACCAGTTATGTTAGCATTACGAAGTCTCTCTCTCTCTCTCTCTCTCTCTCTCTCTCTCTCTCTCTCTCTTCCAAGTAATCTGAGAGTTCAGGGTACAACCATGATTTACAGCAACGATTGAAACTTTACGAGCACAGTGCGGAGATTAAGGTCCTTCTTCCCTATCACATCAGCACAACCTTGCCACATGTTTGAGCTACTTTAGTATGCATGTTATCAAAGGCGAAGGAACCCAAATGGTGGAAACATCACTGATACAGGTATGAAAGGAATCCTTTAATGAACGCAAACTTTTTTTTTTTTTCACTGGACGCCACCTGCATTATTTTACGACACGTCTACGAAGAGTTATGGAAACTACCCATGAGCTTAATTACGCTTCTCTCTCTCTCTCTCTCTCTCTCTTGGTTACAGGGTGTGGACGAACGACTGAATTTCGAAGATTGGGGGCTTTTCCAGACTTTTCAGGACTTGTAAACAACTAGGTCGACGAGAGAGGATAAATGAAAAAAAAAAAAGAGAAGGAAAGGAAGGACAAAAAATGGGATGAGAAAATACGAAAAAAAGGTAACATAGGAAGGAGGGAAGAATGGAGGGAGGACCCGAAATGGATCAAGAATAGAAACAACGAGGAATAAAGTGAAGAGAAGATATGGAAGGAAGAAGGTGGAAAAAAGATAGGAAGAAAGGAGAGACAGAATCAACGGTAGAAACAATAAAGAACCAAATTAAGAGAAAATATGTAATGGAAAAGAAAGGAAAGAGACGAAAAGAAAGAGAGGAGAAACGGATAAGTAAGGAAGTATAATACGAGAAAAATATGGAATGGGAAAGAAAGGAGAGAAACGAGAAGAAAGAGAGGAGAAAAGAAGAGAGGGAAAAGAGTAAGAAACAAAATACAATAATATGGAAATTATCGGAAAGAAAATAAAAGAGAGTGAGGAAGAAAGGGAAAAAGCTTAACAGAAGAAACATTGATACAAATTTCTTGAGCTACTGAGTCACACCTGGGATGAAATGAGTGAGTGAGTGAGTGAGTAAGTGAAAGAGTGATTGTCAAGCTAGAGTTCACGGTGTTGCTGACTGACTGAGTGTATTGCTTGCCTCCGAACACTTATAGCGGATCTCAGCGTACGTATAATCACATGACCTACATATATACTACGGTAAATAAGTCACGAAAACGAGTGAGAGAAAAAAAGTCGTCACAAATTTTTCTTCAGTTGTTGCCGCCGGAAATGAAAATAGTCGCAACCTAACTTTTCCTTTTCCTTTCAACTCCCCACAAAACGTACAAAACGATTGTAATCACCAAAACTAGGTCAAAATCTCTCTCTCTCTCTCTCTCTCTCTCTCTCTCTCTCTCTCTGCATCGCTGTCACCTATTATCCCATTACCACCTTGGAGCAAATGTTCACCTTAACCTCCCGCTGAGTGCAAATGTTGTCAGGTATTAAGGAGACGCAGCTGGCCTTCCCTCTGCTGGCCGATAGCGGGGTTGAGTGGCGGACTAAGCCTTCCACGACGGCCAGGATCAAGTTATCGGGCAGCTGTGGCGCAGACTAGCGTGCATCATACTGTGAGCCTCCATTGCAGCAGTGACGAGACATAAAAGGTTGGTGTGGTTGTTGTTCGTTTGTTGCCCTCTCGTACATTTTGCATCTTTTTTCTCTTTTATCTTTATTTCGCCCCTTGAGTGTTAAAAAAAAAAAAAAGATCTGGCAAAGATAAAAAAAAAAATCATATAAAGGCTGAAAAAAAAGTTCCCTAACATAGGTTAAAAAATGCCTAAATTCTCTCCTTGTTTAGTGTTCATGTCGTACTACGGAGGAGGAACAGAAACAGGTGGAGAATCGGAGAGTTTAACTACTGGCTATCTCCTGCGTTAGTAAGTTGACAGAATAAGGTTCACATGAAAGTTCTGTTCACAAAGCTTCCTCCGTGAAAATTTTATCCAAATAATTCTTCCCATGACAAAGTCCTCAGAGAAACATAACTAAACTTGATAAACTTATGTGGCATGGGTCAAAACTGTGGGATTTGAATTTGTTTTGCTTGTGATGATCTCTCTATCGCTAATTGATGTTGCTAGAATACCTTTTAAACACTTTTGAAACACTTTATGTTCGTCGTCATGAGGAAATATAAAAATGCATGGATAGGTTGACATAAGAACCAATTAATAAAATAAACCTTTTTATGGGCAAGGCAAACAATAATTTTGTAGACCAATATACAAAATGCAGTTTCAGCACCTTTGCCTATGAAGAAAAATTGCCTTAGCCGAACCAATACCTGATACAAATCCAAACTCTATTGCATCCACGACCACTTTGCTCTCAATCTTGCTCCCCCAAACTATGCGCCACTTTCATAATCTGCTCAAATCATTCCAAGCCTCTATAGCTTCCTGGCTCTGGAGCATCAGCCATCAGCCTTTCCCTTCTACGCGTTTACAGCCTCGCCATTGAGCCAGCCATCAGGGACTGTATTCGCTATTGCTCTTACTATGCTAGAGAGTATAATAGCCGGTGATATTAATCAAAATGGCAATGGTGTTTAGTCCGAAGCTTAACTTACATTTCTCGTTTATTTATTTATCTATTTTATAGCAAGTAGGAGTGAATAAAAATTATTGCAATGGGTCTGAATGTGCTGGAAATTCGATGAAAACGAGAGAGAGAGAGAGAGAGAGAGAGAGAGAGAGAGAGAGAGAGAGAGAGAGAGAGAGAGAGAGAGAGAGCACTATTGTATGCATACGGTTTGAAATGTGCTGATTTTTAACATCTATTTATATCATAGAGTCCAGAGGATTTGAAATATGTTAACATTTTTCGACCATTTCGCGCAACGGATCTGAAATGTAATGGGAAAATTCAATAAAAGAGCGAAGACGATTATAGAGTGCAAGCGATAAGGTTTCGATATGTTCTGAAATTTTTCATAAAAGAGCAAAGAAGACTATCAAATGCAACGAGATTATGAAATGTGATGGATTCTTTTTTTTTTCGAAGAAGAGAGGGGCAAAGAATACTACTGGATTTGAAATGCGTGTCTAAATTTCCAGTGACGATCGAATTGCTCAGGTTTGACATCTTACCTGGAGTCTGGCAATTGAGCTTAACTTACCCCTGCTCTTGAATTGTGATTACCTTCCAAGTTAGAGGAACAAATTTGCTTTCACTCAATATAAAAAGAAAAAATAACACTCAAACATCATCGTGAACCTAAAAATTCTCAATCCAGGCGACGAGCAGCTTAACTTTTCGTCATCTTTTTAATTTTCATCTTTACGTTTGTGATTTTGTCGAGTAAGGTGTTCCGGTGGAAGGGAGACGCTGCTACAGGAAAGGAAGCACCTCAAAGCTCGAGGAAAGAAGAGCCTCGCATCCCCAAATCACAAAAGGGAACGATTATACCGAATGAAACAGATGTTACACTCTGGCTGATATTACATGGAGTTATTTAATCAACCCAGAGGAACGGAGCTTGGAGTTTCATTTTGTCTTACCATTAAATGGAGTTACTTTGCAATTCTACGTGCGATATTTGGCAATACCCCTTAAGTAACGAGGGAGACATAAGCGTCACACCATAAGGAAACGGGAAACAGCCATCGAGTCCAGAGCAGCGGAAAGGAAATCAAGGGAATTCAGGCGAAAATAACAAATATAAAACTTGGATGGGTTTTTGGAAAACTTTCAGCACGAGGAAAAAAAAAAAAATTATATATATATATATATATATATATATATATATATATATATATATATATATATATATATATATATATATATATATATATATATATATATATATATATATATATGAAAATAAATAAAGAAAGCAAGAAATGAATAAATGAACAAATAAATAAGCAAATAAGCAAAAATATACGAAAATAGAAATAGATGAATTAATAAGTAAATAAATAGATTACAAAAATTCAGTTATGAAGGAATAATTTCAACGGAGACTTCAGCGAAGATTCACACACGGTTTTTTTTTTTTTTCTGTAACGAACCGATAACAATGTTCTATTCATGTTACGTGAAAGCTGCAAGGACACACTTATCATAGCTTTGTATGTTATTATGTACACAATTACCTTTCGGGACTGGCATCTTATCTTCAGTGGGATCTTTATTCTCACTGTTTTATAACGAGAACCGCTCTTATACATACACAATAAACGTACTACTCACTTATAACAGAAAAAATCAGTAACCCAATGATACTGAAATATAAACCCTAGATATTACTAAGGTTTATTTATTTGTCCATTTACCGAGTGAAATGAGCACCCAGCTACAACTGTGCGGTGCCATACAATAAACACTAAACCCTGACAGTTATCACCTCGAGGCAGCGTCCTTAAGGCAATGAGATAACACCACGAAGCTCATTCAGCCCCATTCCCCTGCAGAAAACAAGAGGAGGAAAAACTCAGCACACACATAGAGTAAGAGACTGTGGTGGCGAGGAAAATGTGGGAATTATAGAAAAACCAAAATATGTTCAGCCTAACACTGCTAATGACACTGTGATACTCAGCTAATCTTATTTACTTTAATTACGATGAACAAAACTAAACTGCAGATACTAAACAAAAATTCCAAAACGCATTGTAGAATCAGTAGTGTCTTTTTAATTCATACTAGTTAATATTATGTTCTACACGAGTTTGGTAAGTCCTCAAGAGTTAGATATTCAGCAACATAATTCTGTATCAGTATCAAAAGCAAGCATCTGAAGAACACGTATTGTTGTATTGTTGTGTCGTTACGTTGCAGCTTTAATAAACACACACACACACAGAGAGAGAGAGAGAGAGAGAGAGAGAGAGAGAGAGAGAGAGAGAGAGAGAGAGAGAGAGAGAGAGAGAGAGAGAGAGAGAGAGAGAGAGAGAGAGAGAGAGAGTGGAAGTTTATGATGGTCGTTAATACAAATGTACTCGATTTTTTCCTCCCTCCGTGTGTCATCAAACCAGACCAGAGAATACAAAGGATATAGAATACAACTTAAGAGAATTAAAAAGGAACAAACAGTGAAAGTATCGTGTCTGTCTTGTAACCTAGAGCAAAACTCTCTCTCTCTCTCTCTCTCTCTCTCTCTCTCTCTCTCTCTCTCTCTCTCTCTCTCTCTCTCTCTCTCTCTCTCTCTCTCTCCTACTACTACTACTACTACTACTACTACTACTACTACTACTACTACTACTACTACTACTACTACTACTACAAACAAAACCATCAAAATAACACCCATTGTTTTCATTGTGAAATCCAACGCTGATACAGATTCTTTGGCTGAATATTTCCCTCATTATTACCAATCCGACAGCTTTGTGTAATCAATAGAGCTAATTGTCCTTATCACTGGTGCCTGTTCAGTGACTGACAACTGATACTGATAACCACAATTTATTTCAACACAAAATAACAAAAAAAATGATATTCATGAGCCAATACTATAGTGCTATACACATATAAATTCATTGTTTTTAATTGAAGCATATAAATTCATTGTTTTTAATTGAAGAGGATCACTGTCCAAGTGCAACGAAACATGAAAATAAAGATTCACTGAGGTGCCAGTCCCTACAAGATATAAGTCAAAAGGACTATCCAAAGTCGGAAAAGTCTGAAGACCAAGTCATAGGAAGGGAAAAATAGGAGGCAGGAGTTCCAGACTTTATCCGTGAAAAGGATGAAAGAGTAGGAAAACTGACGAGGTCTTGCACTAGAAGGTGGACAGAATATGGGATGGAAGTAGAAAGTCCCGTGCATGAAGCGAGGATGAAGTGAACACAGAAGGGCATGCGCCTTATTGATTCAACTCAGGGTACGCGCCACATTATTCCCAAGCTCCATCCACACTGACTGCTTTATGATGCACACGCACTCTCCTCAGGAATCACGATTTATATTCCCGCATCCTAGCATGATAAATCAGGGGAAGTCTATAAAATATAATATGATTCCGGGACACTAAGATATATTATTCCGGAACATGCTTGAGGTTATGATGAGACCTGGGTTCATGCCTTCAAATGTTCATATAAGTCTCATTATGGCTACCTTCAAGAGAGTTTATAGGGATCTATTATGATTTTCAATGGAGCTCTTGGGTTTTTCGTCGGAGATTATTAGGATTATAATGGTTTTCAATGGGGGTTACTAGGGTCTTGAAGGAGAGATCATTGAGGTTTTAAAATGAAAAATTACTGCAGTTATCAAAAAATATTATTGAAGTTTTAAAATGTGAAGTTATTACAGTTTTCAGATGGAAGGTTATTGGGTTTTCAATAGGGAAAGTTATTGAGGTTTACAGGTAAGATTATTGTGTTTTTTAGAGAGAGGTCACTGGGATTTTCAAATAAAAGTTATTGGGATATTCAAAGGAGAAAAGCGGGGTTTACAAGGGAAAGTTATTAGCATATTGAAGCGTGTTTTTCACCATTCAGCTGAAGCAAAAGTTAATCCTGTAACTAGCGGTGATGTAAGACAAGTGAAGGAGGTGATGATTACTGTTTTTGTTGAAGTGATGCTAACTGGCGGTGGTCTAAAGCAGTGGTTCTCAAACTTTTTTTTTCTGCGACCCCCTACAAATCACTCCGACAGAGTGGCGACCCACTCCCCAAACAACAACGAATTTCTGTCAATCCCTATGAGGCATTTCGTTGTCTCCGCGTATCTGCTTGCCTTTCTATGTATGTATGTGTATGTATGCATGTATGTATATGTATGTACTTACACACGTATGTATCTCTCTCTCTCTCTCTCTCTCTCTCTCTCTCTCTCTCTCTCTCTCTCTCACCATCTTTAAAGGCTGAACAACTTACCATTACTAATGGGAAGGATGGGCTTGCTTCTCTCGCGACCCCCATAAATTATTTCCCGACACACTTGGGGTCAGGACCCTCACTTTGACAACCCCTGGTCTAAAGGGCAAGTATTTGTTGGTCTAGATGATGAGGGAAAAGCTTCCTTCCGTCGCTAAAACCTGTATTGCACTACTGTCATGGTTTCTTTTCCCCACCTTTTGCCGTTCCTTCTTTTCAACTTCTTTGAAAGTAATTTTTGCTGCCACAATGACTTTAATCTCAACTACTTTCTGTCCTTACTCAAGTTTTCTTTTTCACATTTGCTCTTTCTTTCGAAACTTTTTGCTTGTACCTTGTATTTTTTTTTTTTTTTTGCGTCAAACAAAATTTCAAATCATGTCTGAGCGGAATTACTTATATTCATGAATATTATTAAGGACACTCCTCCTTTTGCCTTGAAGTTCTTAAAACTCGCGGAATTTCCGCGTCCACGGGGACTTGAGACGCTTGTTCCACCTGGCGGGCTTGCCTTCTCTTCACATTTAATTTCTGAGCGTTCTTTGAGGTCTGGTATTCTTGGGGTTTCTCACGAACTGGATATCTGTCACTGCAATTTTCTTCTTTTCTGTTCCCTGTCGCCGTTCCAGTGTTCCATGGTTCTTTAAGCGTCGAGCTCACACTGCAGGAAGCATATTAGATATGTTTTGAATGTATATATGTATGTTTTGAATGTATGTATACTATGTATGTGCGTATGTACCACTACAGCTTGAAAGGAGACAAATCTTTTTAGTTTCCTCTCTTACTCTTGAGAATTGACCCTAGGAATAATTAAGAAACCAAAAAATTCGTATACCACCGAAGCAACGGTAACATGATAACAACAATACTAAAGATAATAAAATTGAACAGAATGAAGAGTTAACATAATCAGCGTCATTATTATAGTCATTACCTACGACAGGAAGGCTCAACGCGCACATGCATTACTAAAATGTTCACTTTCTCAATATGAAGATGGAATACGACCAATATATCTTGTCTCCATCACAACTTCCAAACCCGAATCCACCGCAGCTTTTCCTACCACCACTAACATAACTGCCATTACTACCACCGTCATCAACGAATAAAAGACTGATTGGCTCATTCTCTCTCTCTCTCTCTCTCTCTCTCTCTCTCTCTCTCTCTCTCTGAACGATTCCCCTAAGTAACAAAAGGAACTCTAACATGATCACCACAGAAGCATTCAAATCCAGCATCTCTCCTATAGAACACCATGTCACACCTCATTAACACAATTTTGCATTTGCCATACGCTTTCCCCAGCGAGGAGATACACGATAGAAACAATAGAATCATTAATATATGTAAAAGAAACGTTAATAAGCCTGCTGGTCTCCTTGATTTCTCACCCCATATGGGAGTGAGGTGCACAAGGCGGGGGGGGAGGCGCGACGCGGGAGAGTATAGTCGTCTGGCAGTAGACTCCCGAGGCAGGCAGCGCGTAAGATCGATGTCCCCTGATGCCACTCGCCGCCCAACTCCTCCCTTTTGATGTTCACGGTGAGAGAGGAAAAAAAAACATCATCTGATTATTATTATAGAGTGGATTAGCGAGGGAGAGAAAAAGATAGATAGATAGATAGAT